>NC_088781.1:71820176-72149739 GCF_958450345.1 Calliphora vicina
GGAAAATCTACACAGAGAAAACAGATTCGTAGTTTTTTTTTTTTTTTTTCATCATTTATTTATTGTATCTTCATTATTTAATGAACTAACAATAAGTGGTTCAAATCTTATATCTAATATTATTATTTAATTAGTCCAGCCAGTGCCGGACGAAAAAATTTTGTGTTCATGGTTGTTTTGGTTAAATTGGCATTCTTCCTTCTAGATTAGGTCTGCTGTATCCCTCCTTCTTAATCGAGTGTGGCCACGGTTATCTAATATGTTGCGGGCCAGCGGGTTTGGGTGAACTTCAAGTTTTTTTTAAATATTTTTGTACATTTTTCGAGATTTCAGTTTTTACAATGGGCACGTTTAGATCTCTGTGTATATTCGCGTTTTTGATATACCAGGGGGCAACTGTGATCATTCTTAGAAACTTGTTTTGGCGTCTTTGGATCTTTTCTACATATGACGCTGAGGCCGTGCCCCATAACTGTATGCCATAACACCATATCGGTTTTATGATCATGTTATAAAGTAGAAGTTTACAATCTAAACTAAGCGTGGAGTTTCTGCCAATAAGCCAATTAATTTGAATTGATTTCAATTTCATTTGAGTCAACTTTGCATCTATATGACTTTTCCATGTAAGGCGACGATCGAGATGTATTCCGAGGTATTTCACTTCCGATTGTTGAATTATTGTTTGGTTATTGATATGAATAGGGGGCATGATTCTCTACGCAATGTAAATGTAATGTGTGTACATTTTTGCTCGTTGACTTTAATTTTCCATTGTTTTAACGAGACGCTTCTTGAGGGTTTTCATGGATGCTTAGAATAGCAGTATCATCAGCAAATGTTGATGTATGAGTGCGATTGTTAGTTGGCATATCAGACGAATATATCAAATATAAAAAAGGTTCAATGGGTTGTGCAGTACTTAAAAAGTTTCCCTCTTTAACCTTAAATGTTCGACCAGTTAAATAGCTTTCCAACAGCTTATGTGTGTTTGCCGGTAAATTTTGACTCAATTTGTATATTAATCCAGCATGCCATACCTTATCAAACGCTTGAGAGATGTCGATAAAGAGTGCGGAACAGTATTTCTTTTCTTCAAATGCTTTTCTCACCATATTTACAAGTCTATGGGTTTGTTCGATAGTACTGTGTTTTCTTCTAAATCCAAATTGATGATTCGGAATACAATTGTTTTCAGTTAACATCGGGTACAACTTGTTCATAAGTATCTTCTCAAATAGCTTTGATATATTAGACAATAGGCTGATGGGTCTGTATGATTCTACTTTTGTGTGATCTTTTCCCGGCTTGGGTATCATGGTAACCAGTGAAACCTTCCATTCTGGAGGATAATATTCAAGTCGTAATATAGCATTAAAAATAAAAAGAATTATTTTTATTGCTATCCGGGGTAGCTCCATAAGCATCTTGTTGCTTATCTTGTCCATACCAGGCGCTTTCTTGGGGTTTAAATCAGCAATAGCATTTTCGATCTCTCGAATCTCAAAACGTAGGGGTACGGCTGCTCCAAAATAGGGTGCAACAGGTGGCAACTCAATTGCTTCGTTTGATGTGTTCGGTGTAAATACTTTTTTTTAAATGATTAACAAACAGATTCCCTTTTTCAGTATCATTTCTTGCCCAACCGCCACTTGAATTTCGCAAGGGGGACTTACATATAACGGGTCTTTTAAGACTTTTTGTTGCTCGCCATAATGAGTAATCCGATTGCGGGGTTGCGTCCAGGCTTTCTAAATATTTATTCAATGATTCCATTTTTCGAAATTCCAAGAGCTTTTTAAGTCTTTTTATACAATCTTTAAGCTTCGATTTTAGTTGGGGGGATCTGTGCAATTGCCACTCTCTTCGAAATCTTCTTTTTTCATTTAAGAGCCGTTCGACATCTGCAGAATTAATTCTATTATATCGGAATTGTCGGGGGTTTGGGTAGCATGTTGAGCAGCCAGTCTGAGATTTTTATCGAAATTGATAAGAGAGTGATCGATGTTTTCTGGTGTTCTTAGCGGTATGTTTTCCGAGCAATGTGTGCTGAGGTATTTTTTATATTTGAACCAATTTATTCATGTGCCTGCCATCGCTAAATTACCAGTCGGGGATACAATTTCTAGGGGGCTCAATAAAGTAATAATAGTGGGTGAGTGATCTGAAGATAGTTCCAGCGAGGATTCAATTTGAATCATTTCTCTAGGGATATTTTTTATCACGCTAAAATCAATAACATCCGATATTTTTCGTGGGTCAGTAGGCCAGTAAGTAGGTTGGCCGCTCGAAAGCACATGCAAACCCATTTTAGAAATTGAGTCGAACAAAACACGACCTTTAGGGGTAATCAGTCGTGATCCCCAGAATGTGTGCTTAGCATTATAATCGCCAGCAGCCAGGAAACGGGGGCCTAGTGATTTAAAAAATCTATTATATTGACTTTCTGTAATTGAGAATCTTGGGGGTGAGTATATCGATGAAATCACTAAGTTTCGATGAAAATCTTCAAGACAGATTGTAGTAGCTTGAAGATAATCTTCGCAAAAATCACACATTAAGTAGTGTTTTATTCGAGCTTTTATTAAAATTGCCGAGCCTCCGCATGCTCTACCTCTGGGATCTTTGGTGTCATATATTACATATCCATTTATTCGAAAGGAACTTCTGGACGTCATATGAGTTTCAGAAACCAGCATTACATCAATTTGTTGGTTTCTTAAAAAATATTCGAGTTCGTTTTTGTGTTGGCGTATGCCGTTTGCATTCCAAAAACATATTCTTAGGCAGTTCATGGTCTGTTAAGCACAGCCTGCAATAACATTGATTGCATCTTAAGCATTTCTTGCATCATGTTACTCATTGAGTTTGTAAAGTTATTTACCGATTGCACAAGAGTTTCTATTGTAGATTCTAGTCGGGTAAAATTGAAAATTGGCGTTTGCTCTCTTACCTCTGGGTTCATATTTTCGTTTTGGAGTTGACGGACTTGCGGCTGGGTTTGGTTGTTTCTAAGTATATTTGCATATGTTACTTTGTTGTCATATGTCTGTTGCAACGGGGGGTAGTTCAAATTGATGTTATTTAATGGCTGAGCGGGGAAAATCTTTGGTTTCTGGCTTTGTGATTTTTTAACAATTGAGTAGACAGGACAACCCCTGTAGTTTGCTGTGTGGTTACCTCCGCAATTGCTGCATTTTTTTATTTTAGGATCATCTTTAGATTTGTTACATTGGGATGTGTTATGCAACTCCCCGCAAATGACACATACTGGTGGCAATTTGCAATATGCCTTGGTGTGTCCATATTCTTGGCAATTCATACATTGGACGGGGCCAAATCGTTTGTGTGGTTCTTCTACCGTAATTTTACGATGCAATAAGTACTTCAGGTTATATATGGGATGTGTTTCATTTTTTTTCAGGTTTATGTCACCGGGTTCAAGTTCAACACGGAAGAGTGGTTGGGGTATTTTTTCGCGATTTCTAATATTTATCACATTTTTTGTCTTATAGCCTTTATCTTCTAAGCTTTGCTTTATTTCGAGTGGTTCAACATTACAGTCAATACCCTTTATTACAACTTGTAGACCCTTGCTTCCTTTCAGCTGATAAGTGTAAAAACTTTTCTTTTGAGTTTCAAAATATGTTACAACCGGTAGTACCAACCGAATTTGTAGCCAATGGAATGATTCTGCCTTAATGACCGAATTTTACAGTTGTGCCTACAAAATTTTAGAAAGGATAAAAAAAGTTTGGTTGCTTCAACCGAAATTCTGCTTTATCAACTGACTTTCTGTTGATAGAACGAAAAATTCTATGTGTACATCCGAATGATTCGATTGACAACAAATTCGGTTGCTACTATGAATCTGTTTTCTACGAAAATTTCAAAATTTTTAATAACATTAACATTTTTTGACCAATTTCTGTTTTTTATGTCTCATTAGAACGTCAATTACGTACACATTTCTATTCTTTTAAATTAAATTGCAAAAGTAATTTTTTAATGGCAAAATTTTTTTCCCTTGTAAATGCATCTCAAAACTTCAGAGGGCTTGCGGCACTTCTTAACCCCAACCGATTTACCTAAAATTTTTTCTGGATCATTTTTTTACTAATGTTCACCAAACTGGGGGGTGAGAATGGCCAAAATCCAACTTTCGTTTATTAAGGGCCACCCTAGTGACCATACCTTAAGAGACAAGCAGTCTTTCCCCTGGAATTTATATTCTCGATTGTTTCCAAATGGAAAATGCGATTTTCTAAGGCCTATTACTTCTAAAATATAAGAGTGCACACAACTATCATCAGTGTGAAAATGTTATTATTAGTGAACAAATTAGAAAAATCTGTGATGAGGTAGAAACTTCAATATAAGCATAGTTGGGCATATGCAATTCATTGTTTGTATTGTAAATTTAAAGTTTACTTTAAGACAGACATCTCATTCATAATTTTCAAATACTTATAGCCGGGTCATTCATAATTTATTTTTCTATTTTCAGAGGCAGAAGCTGAAATAACTGGATCTCCTGATATACACATTGATGAAGGCTCAACGTTAAGACTAGAATGTAAATTAAGAAAAGCCACGGAAATACCAGAATTTGTGTTTTGGTACGTATTTTCTCAAAGTTTATAAAAGTATTGTTAAAGGCCTCATTAGTCTTTACTTTCCGTTGCTGCTACGTTCTGTTCCGTTCTGTTTTTTACTTATGGCAGTTAGTTGTTCTGTGACAAAATATATAATTTTTCTTTTCTTTTAATACATAATTCCTCTAGAACTTTTCCAAATTTATATTAAATTTCTCAAAATCAATAGCAAATATTAGGTAAAATACAGATATTTGTTAGGGTAAAATATGGAAAAAACTAATTTATTGTTCAAATCAATAAAACAATTTTTAAACAAGTGACAAGAAAAATTATTTTTCTTTTGAATTAAAATACAAATCATTTCAAAGACTACAAGATGTATAATTTACAAAGTATTTGAATACAAGTTTTAATTGAATATTTCAACACCCTTGCCCAATTAAATAAATCCAATATTATTTCTAAAATTTGTAAATGGCAGTTTAGATAGTGATTTTGTAAAGAAATCGGCAATTTGTTCCTTAGTTGGCTTGTATAGGATTTTCAAAATATTTTCTTTTATTAAATCTCGAACGAAATTATATTTTATGTCTATATGCTTCATTCTTTGGTGTTCTTTAGGTTCTTCAGCAATTTTTATACATGACATATTATGCTCAAAAATTTTAATAGGCGATTTTATTATATAGAAATCTTGCAGTAATTTCTTGATTGCAATAATTTCACATGCTGTAACACAGAGAGCTATATATTCCGCTTCAGTGGATGATAGGGAAACAGTAGGTTTCTTAGTAAGCCAAGAAACAAAACAGCCATATACTTTAATTAAGTAACTACTTATAGATTTTCTATCGTCCACATCATTTCCCCAATCTGCATCTGAATAACCAAATAATATTTCATCTGTTTTTCCATCGTATAAAAGTTCCATGTTAGATGTAATTTTCAGATATCTAAGAACTCATTTTAAATGATTCCAATGACAATCTGTAGCACAATTTTGAAAACGACTTAAGTAATTTACACTAACGCTGAGGTCAGGCCTTGAAGTTAGCATTAAATACATTAAACATCCGATTAATTCCTTGTATGGTTCTATCGTAAGATTATCTTTAGAATCTTTAGATAAACACAATTTTGGTTCCACTGGAGTATCAGTACCATTACAATTTTCCATTACAAATGTCCATGGACATTATGTCATTTTGGTAGTGTCATAATGTCCATGTGTAAAGTGTCGTAAAGTCCATGGACATAATGACACTTTTGGAGTGACATAATGTCCATGATATTTAAAAAATAATTTAAGTATTTATGTTTTAATTTAACTTCTATCGAATTTACCGTTGTAAATTTAAAGTAGTAATAAGACGATAGAAGACGTCACAAATTTAAAGTTTAAAAAAGTAAAAGTATTAAATATGAATTTAGGAATAAATTTGACAAAAAAAGAGAGTTCAATAAACAATTTAAAAAAATACTTTTTAATAATTTATTTAGAAGAAAGGCTTGTTTTAGCGAAGCCGCGTTCTATGGAGAAGAAAGTCCCTAAGAGCGGCCGTAGGCCGCCACGCAGAAAAACTTTATTTACAAAGACAAGTTTTTTGCACTCAGTACCATGGCGAGCAACTATTCGGTATCGCAGAAAAAGGTATTTCTTATTGGAGGCCTGCGGCCGCTTTTAGGGGCTTTCTCCTACATGCAACGCGGCAGGCGGCTTCGCTATATGAAGTTTTATAATATATGAAAATATAAACTAGGATCAAAAATTTTATAAAAATTAGTTTTTCCGAACAAAATTTGGACATTATGACACTTTCAAAAGTGTCATAATATCCATAAGCAAAGTGACATAGTGTCCATGGACATTATGACACTACCGAAATGACATAATGTCCATGGACATAATGTCACTTTATGGGGTGTCATAATGTCCATGGACATTATGTCAATGGACACTGTGACATGCCACCTTCCCAAATCTTTCATTTCAAATTCATTCTTTAGTAATGATTTAACAATTTCAATTTCTTTTAAGTTGTTTCCAACTAGTAATAGGTCATCTACGTATAGTAATAAGTATACTGTATTATTGTTAATATTACGCATGTACAGGCTATAATCATTTATGGACCGCACAAATTTTAATTTCATAATAGGTGTGTTCGCGTACTTTCCAGTAAAAAATATCCAGTAACTTTATTTTAGAGAGTAAAAATAAATTACTCTCAATCTGAAAAATTACAAAAAAAGTACGCGAACAACAATTTGTAAAAATAAGTTGTATTTTATTATAAATCAATTCAAAACTATTGTTTTGTGTTATTTTACTTCTTTTCTTTGCAAAACTTGTAAATTGTATTCATTTCCAACATTATAATTTTAACATATTTTTTATGTTGATATTTTTTACTGGACAAAAAATGTCCAGTAAAAATATCATGTTCTCTATCTACGAACTGTCACTTTTAACACTCTCTTGCTCTCTCGTTACATGTTTTTAAAAGTAAACGAACGGAATCCCGTAACTTCCAATGATAATTTGTACAAATTATTACAAATTATCAAGTACGCGAACATAACTATTGTGATATTAAGTCTACAATTCTTTCAATAATATATCTTATTTTTTATACCCAATCTATCGGAAAATGTGCGGGGACTGATAAAAATAAATACTTTTGCAATTATGGGTACTAATTTAGAATTGTCTATATATGTTTAGATTTCCAAAGTGGCTATTCCCAAAAGCAAAAAAAAAACAAGTAAGAAAGTATAGTCGGTGAGCCCGACCATATGATACCCTACATCATGATCTATTTAAAAATAAACAAAATAAATAAATCGTTACTTTAATATAGAAAGGCCCTAACTCGTGTTTTTTAAAAGCCCTGACTTTCGATAAATGGTCCACTCATATATAATATACAGTGTTGCCACAACCTAAAAATATTTGTAACCAAGTTTGATTAAAAAAATAACCAAAATGTTAAAAAAGTAACCAAACATTTTTTGTTGCAAACGTCTTGTTTTTAACTTTAAAAAAAAAAAAAAAATAAAATATGTCCCCCTATTATGTTGTCATTGTCGACGTCGACATCACTTTGTTGTTGTTGTAACAGTTCGACTGTGACTAGGGTTGCCAGACGGCCTGGATTGTCCAGTTTTTTGTGTCTTGTCCAGTTTCCAGCTAAAACACAATTTGTCCAGTTAAAAAATAATTTCTTTCATTTTGCAAAATATTTATTTATTAATAACATTTTTTATCAATTAATATTTCGTACAGAAATATTTGAAAATTTATACAATTGTGATTGCAAATGTATAGTCAGTTGTATTTGTATTAGAAAGTGATTCCTTTACTATTATAGAACTGTACAGTGAGTAATCTTTTGAATTGCCTTAAAAATCGGTTAAAATATGGAAGCAAAGTTGTAACTATTTTAAAAAAGATTTCATCTTTCGGAACAAAACGTTTACAATTAGAAGCAAATCAATTTTTAAAAAATTATACTGCGTACTTAGAGCAATGATATGATTTCGGAGACGAATCGCTTTACAACAAAATTTAATTTTTAAATTTAAAACAATCCCTTTTATCGTGGGATAACTTATCAAAGCTTCCAAAGTTTTAGAAATATCAAATATAATTGACGACATGTTGCTTTTGCCGCAAGATAATGTTTTTTTTTGAATTTTTAACACTGCGATCTTTGATATTTTTTACATTACTACGAAAATTAATCTTTAACCTTTTGAAAGTAAACAGTTTTATTTACACAATTTTAACACATTCGCGGACAGTTAAATTTTCCATTGTCTCATTGTGTGGCATAGTCTATATCTTTTGATTAACTGAAGATATTCAATCCGGGATTGGAGCGAAATCATTAGAATGAAGAATGAAGTAATATTTAGTCACATTTTTTAATAATTTTATTTAACGGTTAATACTGTCTTGTCCCAGCCATAATATCAGGTTGGTATCACAGGACGCGACGGGAAGACCCGTCTTGACGGTATTTACCGTCTTGTCAGGGCCAGTTATTCTAAATGTGTCTAATGTGACAGAGCGGGATATGCCGTTATTACTTAAAAGCGATGTAAATGTAGATTACAAACTTTTTTTTTACAAAAATTCAAGATGATTAATAGTTTTTAGATAAAAAGTGATACAAATAATTTAAATAAATTTAAACTAAAAGTTATGATACAAAAACAACCAAAATAATTCATTTATTTAGAGTAAAAAGTTAAGACGGAAATAGGGAAAACCAAAATCTTCTAAAATTAACTTTAAAATAAAAATCACAACCGCTATTTTCATAAATGGTAATCGTCGAAGCAATTTCTAGCACGTTTGTTTGCACCTATATGATGTTTCCTTACGGATCTTCGCTTTTGTGCGCTGGTTAAACCTTAGATATATTGTATTCCTCTTTCTGTTATGAGTGACCGGTAGTATTTTCTCGATGTAATGAGAGTTTATCGTGTTAGTACTTATGTGTTTCCTCCATGAACTGGACTCGTTCATTGACAATTACGTCTAGTCTCTATGTTTCCCTATGGTTTAGTACCTGTAACAGCTTTCGGGTTTCCTCTACGGTTTGCTCGTAGTGTGCCTGTATCGTGTGTGTTGTAGGATAGCATAGACTTAGTGAGTTCAATGCTATTATAAAAGTTGTCCAAAAATGGTCCAGTAAGTCCCGGTCCACACTGTGAAACATTTGCTGCAAAACATTTTTAAATTCTCTTTTGAAACTGCATTCGTGTCCAAACAGTGAAGTTTTTGCTTTTCAGTTTTTGACATTTCTGTACAGTACGAATACGAACGAATAAATATGGATGACATACTCAACAAAAACTTCATGTACATGAAACAAAGTTCCCTTTTTCATTCCTCTTTCCCCTTTCAGCAACAAACTCAAATGTTTTGCAGCAAATGTTTCACAGTGTGGACCGGGACTAATGGCTTGATTTTGTTTCATCGTTTCTTTCAGGGATGCATCTCAAACAGCGTAGTAGCTGTTCAAATCTACGACCAGTCTTTGTATTTCGAAATATAGCGGATCACTTGAAAACATATCTCGAATTTTGCGTGATTTGATTTGACCTTGGAGCAGGCAAAGGCCCAGAAACTGTAAACTACATCTATGCCTAACAATAGCAAAATGTGCATTTCGAGTTTAACTTACTAATTTCATAATTATATTTGCCGTTAAAATCGGATCAAATATACTTCTTGGAGTACAATTTTTATCAACATAAATTTTTCTTCCGCAGCTTGTTGAATTAAAATTGAATTGAGATACTTCTGTTGTGTTTTCCAACCAATCCTATTCGAACTCTATCTCATTACGAGACTCCTCATTTTCTTCTGAATCTTATCTTAAATATTATCACAGTCACTACAATCGATTAAATTTCCACTATATCTTTCTTTATCAATTCTGAGTATTGAGACTGAGTAGGTTATCCTTCTTTATCTAGGACTTCGTTGCAATTCTTCATCTGGCTAATAATTTGGAACTCCGCCATCACTGAATGGATCACTTACAGATTCTTCGCCAGAATCTATTTCTTCAAACAGTTTCAAAACTCTACCTCTCTCTTTGCGGTATTGATAAATTTTTCCTGTAATCATTCACTACACAATTAGATAATTCCTTTATTTATGTATGTATGAACATATAAATTAATTTAAATAGTGTCCTGATTTGTTTTATCATAACAAACTTTACACACCTTTATCCGCAAAATTATTAGCTTGCAGTTATTGAAACAAAAGAAATGCAACAGGACACAAATAAAAATATTAACTGAAAACTAACGGTATTTCCCGTCTTGCTTCTGCTGATGTGAGCTTTATCACAACATGTGTTTGGACGTTTTTATGGGCATTATTTTGTGTTCTATGGCACACAAAAGAGAATTTATTGGGACACTCATTTTACCAAATCATAATTTAACATTAACTTTACTGCGGGAGCTACCGACTTGTCCCAATGATAAAAAGAATTGGTGACGGTATTTGCCGTCCTGTCCCATTATTTTTAACTAAATTTGACGGCATATGCCGTCTTGTCCGCGAATGTGTTAAGGGCAATATATTTGCATTTAAAATGGAATCAAACATTATGTTGGATATAATTTTAACAAATTTTTAAATTTTCAAATCGCCATATTTTTGAAGTGGAAAGGGTTTCCGATGATTGATTTGAGGAGTCCTTTGGAACCGTAATATGTGTGGTAATTTTGATTAAAATCGAAGATGTCAAATCCAAAAATAGCAGTTTTCTGTCCGTTTTGATATGGATTCTCTCAATTGTGATATGGAAACAAAATTTTAAAATTTGGATTACAATAAAACTAGAAATATATTCTATAAAAAAGTACACTTTTCTTTTATGATATGCGTCTTACGTTATTTTGAATTAATGTTTTCTAAAACTTAAATAACGTATCATCAATATAAATTTGTATGAAAAAATAAAATCTAAAATACAAAAGGAGTTTTTAAAGATATTTAAATAAAAAAATGTACTTATTAAATTTTCATAAAGATGGCCAAAAAAATTCTATTGCAACAGATTTATTAAACAATATAAGGAAACCACCTAATATAGGGTAAAATACTATTTATTAATTAATTATTCAAAGCATTAACGTTATTTTGTTTAAGAAAATCATGTTACGTTGTTTGAATTTTGGTTATAATTTGGTTATTTTAGAAAGTTAAAGTTTAAAATTGTTTACACATATGTAATATGATGTAGTAAATCGTAATCAATAATAAAATCAACTTCGAACTTTTTAACGAAACGTTGTTTTGCATTTTAGGTGACGATATGTATGTAGGACTGAATTTAACGTTTCTTTATTTTTGTAAAAAAACTTAACTAACATTTAACTTTTTTGAACTATAAGCGCATTTTTAAATTGTCCAGTTATTTTTTAAAAATCCAGTTAAATTTTTCTTATGGTCCAGTTATTTGACTTTTGTTATCTGGTAACCCTAACTGTGACCGATTGTTCTTTCCTGAAATTATAAGAGTAAATATTTTTAATTATTTGTGTTAATGTCAGTAGGTGGTAGTGGGAGCTGGAGAAATTGCGCCACCTCAATTGGTCTTAACCACAGGTCTATGGGGCGCAAATTTGTAGACCTGGTGGGACAATTAAATAAGTGCATTGTATCGTGAGGACTTTGGTGACAGGCGGGGCAACGGTTTAATGTGCCAGGAACGATACGTTCTCGGTAGCAGTTGAGGAAACTGCACCAACCGGCTCTTAATTGTGCTAATATTGTTCTTGTATGCCTTGGTAATTGTCTCTCACAATCCGATATCGCAAGGTGTGTTCATTTAGGACTCTGTTGCATCTGTAGCCATTAATGGCTTCAGTAACCGCCGTTTGATGCAACAATTTCCGAGCACTTGCAATAGACAATCTGTCGACGTCCGATGGTATGACGTCTTGGATGTCGCTGCGAAAGCGTCGAAAGTTCATCCGGATGTGTCGGGGAAGGGGATCCTGCATCAGAATCTGATGGTTGGGGTGACTCGGCAGATGGCATGCCAACAGGAACTGTCTAGTCAACAACACATTATGTTGTCTGACCGACAGTAACCTGGTCTCCTCATGTAGATGATCCACATTCGTCATCTTGACACAACCGGTTGCGATCCGGACAGCATTATTTTGAGCCGTTTGTAAACCTCGCCATTGGATGTCGCTGAGGAATGAGGTCCATACTGGGGCAGCGTAGTTGTGAAGAGAGCGACCAATCCCCTTGTATGTCGCTACAATCGTCTCTTTGTTCATGACCCAAGAGGTGCCAGCTAGAGCTATAAGGACCTTGTTCCTATTTTAAACTTTTGGTTGATGTAGATTGCGTGCCTTGAAAAGTGAAGGAGGCTGTCGAAGACTAACCCTAAAATTTTCGGGTTTTGAACCGTGGTGATAGTTCGACCTTCGACTGAGATGTTGAGCGCCGTCCTTACTTCTTTAGTCCAAGAGGTGAAAAGGGACACCGAGGATTTCGGAGCAGACAACCTGAGTTTGCGATCCTGAAATCTGTTATGGTGGCCAAGTAAGCTTACATTTACGCGACTTCGATATAACGCCAACTCAAATTAGCAACCATTTTTTTCAAATACGCGACTTTTTTTACACGATTTTTATATAACGCGGCAATAAACAACAAGAAACGAAAAAAATAAGCGAATATTCTTTTGAATTTCTTTTTTGAAAACTTCGTTAATTTTTACGAAATTTTTGTTATGTTTTATGTATTAGAATATTTTGTTTTTTTAACTGATATTTTTTCCTTAATTTCCTTAATAAGAAATATTTTTTTACTTTTGTTTTAAGTAAGTTTTTAAAAGTACAAATAAAATAAGTTTACTTAATGTATATATCGTCGCCTTAAATGCAAACGGATTTAACTACATTTTTATTGTTTTTACAGAATATATAATAATAGAGTAAATAATAATAGAGTATTCTTGGCAATTTTTCTTTCATTAAAATTGTTGTGTAGTTACGTCCGCTTTCATTTAAGGTGACGATATGTGTTTTCTATTTAACCCGATTTTTAGGTCCCAATTACTTTTTTGTTATGTGACTGATGTATTGTTTTACGCGAAATAAAAAATTATTGGCCCCACAAAAGCATTTCCTTCTAAATTAGAACCTCGTTTTACGCGAATTTGATTTACACGCTATTTTTTTGGGCCCAACAAACCGCGTAAATTCCAGTCATTATCATCATTATTATTATCATAACTTTCACTAGATCCAATTAATTTCTGATAATTCGTTGGGACATCATATTGGTAACAACACTTTCCGCTTCCTTTTAATCCGTATCTATAATGTTATTAAATTATATCATAAAATTAAGAAATAAAAATTTAACAATAAAGTCTTACCTAATTGCTAACAGAATTTACTGTCTGTAGATGTAATCGGTTTCTTACATTTGTGTTTACGATGTTCATTTGACTGATTTTGGCACTTATGTCGTCGATGTTGACACCTGATGATATTATAGTGCAATCATCTGCATACGACAGCATAGAGACATTTGGCGTGGGGTTCAGGAAGCTTGGCAAGATATGTATATGTTGAAGAGCATCGGTGATAGTACTCCTCCTTGTGGCACGCCCATCTTTATCTTGCGGTATTTTGATTTCTGGCCTCTGAACTCGACAAACGCATGTCTTCCACATAGATAGTTGGCTATCCAGCGTTTGACATCATTTGGGAGTGTGGAGTTCACGATGTCATTAATCAGCATCGAGTGATCGACCGTATCGAATGCCTTGGATAAACCCAGTGCGGCGACGATGGTGCGTTGACACGGTCGTTGCTGATTGAGTCCATTGGAGATCTGGGAGGTTATCTGAGTTAGAGCCGTTGTTGTGCTATGCGCTTCCCTGAATCCATGTTGATGTGTGGCGAGCGGGAAATGATCTTTCAAGGTGGGTAATAGTAGGGATTCTAAAATCTTTGCTATTGGTGACAATAAGGAGATGGGGCGGTATGATTCTCCTAGGGTAGCTGATTTTTCCGGTTTTAGAATTGGGATAACTCGAGCCACTTTCCAGATATCTGAAATCACCAAATGGTGAATCGAGAGATTCAGAAGGTGGGTGAGATATTCCAGACCTACTATACCGAGCTTCTTTAGCATTACCATTACGTCAAAATTGACGATTCGCTTTATGTCTTTCCGAATGATGTTGTAATCACTGGAAGCCGAGAGTCTACAATCCCTGGTTAGCTTCGTTTCTTGAATGGCGGCAATGAGGATGTTATTAACATGCATAAAATTGGTGATTTCCACGACCTTATTTCTAAGACCATTACAGTTTAACTGCATGATCTAAAACGATACTTCGGAATCCCCGAAATGCAAAGACCGCCGGGTATGGTGCTGTTGGGGTGGTATATTTAATATACTTGGCAGTTGAGGTGGAGTTCTTGCCGGGGTTTGTTGTAGTAGAGGCAGATGTTGGGGTGTCTGCACAACACTGTGCGGGGTGAATTACACAGGTGTGGCTGGGGTGGCAACTGTCGCCGGGGGTATGTTTATGCAACAGGGGGCTAATAAACTATTACTCCAGTCCTTGTGTGAGCGTAATCCAGAGCATCTTCTCATATTGCACCAATTTTTGCAGCCGTTGCACTGAATTGATGTTATGTTCCTTCTAATTACGTCCTGACAGACAGAACATGTCCATTGATTTGAACAGGGCTGCAGTGTCCTGGGATAGGGATTGGACAAAATTTCGTCCGGGGGTGGAGTTTGGACACGGGATTGTGGGATCGTAATTATGGGGTTAGAGCTGGGGTTCTGAGGCTACGTACTACAACAAGATCCTACGAAGCTGGGGTTCCAGTCGCGGTGACTGGTGAGTCCTGAGCACCTTTTCAGGTGACACCAGTTATTACAAACGGTGCATTGTACTGAGGTGGTGTTACGCATTATGCGTTGTTCACATACTGAACAGAGCCAAATACTGGGACCTGGATTCTGTTCAACGCCGGCTATAATTAAAAGGATTTTGAGAAAAATTGCCGACATATTTTGCTCACCTGGGGAAATAACTTTCGGTTTGTACAGCTGTCGCTGAGTTGACAATCTTTGGCCGAATATGATTCGGGTCGTTCCGGAACGGAGATCCAATTGTCGTGGGAACGACATCACTTTGTAGTCGTTGTCACTTCGAGTCGAGTCGACATCGACATCAACTTTTTTTTTTTTTTAACATCATTTATTTATTGTATCTTCATTATTTAATGAACTAACAATAAGTGGTTCAAATCTTATATCTAATATTATTATTTAATTAGTCCAGCCAGTGCCGGACGAAAAATTTTGTGTTCATGGTTGTTTTGGTTAAATTGGCATTCTTCCTTCTAGATTAGGTCTGCTGTGTCCCTCCTTCTTAATCGAGTGTGGCCACAATTATCTAATATGTTGCGGGCCAGCGGGTTTGGGTGAACTTCAAGTTTTTTTAAATATTTTTGTACGTTTTTCGAGATTTCAGTTTTTACAATGGGCACGTTTAGATCTTTGTGTATATTCGCGTTTTTGATATACCAGGGGGCATCTGTGATCATTCTTAGAAACTTGTTTTGGCGTCTTTGGATCTTTTCTACATTTGACGCTGAGGCCGTGCCCCATAACTGTATGCCATAACACCATATCGGTTTTATGATCATGTTATAAAGTAGAAGTTTACAATCTAAACTAAGCGTGGAGTTTCTGCCAATAAGCCAATTAATTTGAATTGATTTCAATTTCATTTGAGTCAACTTTGCATCTATATGACTTTTCCATGTAAGGCGACGATCGAGATGTATTCCGAGGTATTTCACTTCCGATTGTTGAATTATTGTTTGGTTATTGATATGAATAGGGGGCATGATTCTCTACGCAATGTAAATGTAATGTGTGTACATTTTTGCTCGTTGACTTTAATTTCCCATTATTTTAACCATTTTTCTAATTCAAATATGTGCTTTTGTAAGTATCGAGACGCTTCTTGAGGGTTTTCATGAATGCTTAGAATAGCAGTATCATCAGCAAATGTTGATGTATGAGTGCGATTGTTAGTTGGCATATCAGACGAATACATTAAATATAAAAAAGGTCCCAGGATACTGCCTTGGGGGACTCCAGCTTCAATGGGTTGTGCAGTACTTAAAAAGTTTCCCTCTTTAACCTTAAATGTTCGACCAGTTAAATAGCTTTCCAACAGCTTATGTGTGTTTGCCGGTAAATTTTGACTCAATTTGTATATTAATCCAGCATGCCATACCTTATCAAACGCTTGAGAGATGTCGATGAAGAGTGCAGAACAGTATTTCTTTTCTTCTAACGCTTTTCTCACCATATTTACAAGTCTATGGGTTTGTTCGATAGTACTGTGTTTTCTTCTAAATCCAAATTGATGATTCGGAATACAATTGTTTTCAGTTAACATCGGGTACAACTTGTTCATAAGTATCTTCTCAAATAGCTTTGATATATTAGACAATAGGCTGATGGGTCTGTATGATTCTACTTTTGTGTGATCTTTTCCCGGCTTGGGTATCATGGTAACCAGTGAAACCTTCCATTCTGGAGGATAATATTCAAGTCGTAATATAGCATTAAAAATAAAAAGAATTATTTTTATTGCTATCCGGGTAGCTCCATAAGCATCTTGTTGCTGATCTTGTCCATACCAGGCGCTTTCTTGGGGTTTAAATCAGCAATAGCATTTTCGATCTCTCGAATCTCAAAACGTAGGGGTACGGCTGCTCCAAAATAGGGTGCATTAGGTGGCAACTCAATTGCTTCGTTTGATGTGTTCGGTGTAAATACTTTTTTTAAATGATTAACAAATAGATTCCCTTTTTCAGTATAATTTCTTGCCCAACCGCCACTTGAATTTCGCAAGGGGGACTTACATATAACGGGTCTTTTAAGACTTTTTGTTGCTCGCCATAATGAGTAATCCGATTGCGGGGTTGCGTCCAGGATTTCTAAATATTTATTCAATGATTCCATTTTTCGAAATTCCAAGAGCTTTTTAAGTCTTTTTATACAATCTTTAAGCTTCGATTTTAGTTGGGGGGATCTGTGCAATTGCCACTCTCTTCGAAATTTTTTTTCATTTAAGAGCCGTTCGACATCTGCAGAATTAATTCTATTATATCTGAATTGTCGGGGGGTTTGGGTAGCATGTTGAGCAGCCAGTCTGAGATTTTTATCGAAATTGATAAGAGAGTGATCGATGTTTTCTGGTGTTCTTAGCGGTATGTTTTCCGAGCAATGTGTACTGAGGTATTTTTTATATTTGAGCCAATTTATTCTTGTGCCTGCCATCGCTAAATTACTAGTCGGCGATACAATTTCTAGGGGGCTCAATAAAGTAATAATAGTGGGTGAGTGGTCTGAAGGTAGTTCCAGCGAGGATTCAATTTGAATCATTTCTCTAGGGATATTTTTCATAACGCTAAAATCAATAACATCCGGTATTTTTCGTGGGTCAGTAGGCCAGTAAGTAGGTTGCACATTCAAACCCATTTTAGAAATTGTATCGAACAAAATACGACCTTTAGGGGTAATCAGTCGTGATCCCCAGAATGTGTGCTTAGCATTATAATCGCCAGCAGCCAGGAAACGGGGGCCTAGTGATTTAAAAAATCTATTATATTGACTTTCTGTAATTGAGAATCTTGGGGGTGAGTATATCGATGAAATCACTAAGTTTCGATGAAAATCTTCAAGACAGATTGTAGTAGCTTGTAAGTAGTGTTTTATTCGAGCTTTTATTAAAATTGCCGAGCCTCCGCATGCTCTACCTCTGGGATCTTTGGTGTCATATATTACATATCCATTTATACGAAAGGAACTTCTGGACGTCAAACGAGTTTCAGAAACCAGCATTACATCAATTTGTTGGTTTCTTAAAAAATATTCGAGTTCGTTTTTGTGTTGGCGTATGCCGTTTGCATTCCAAAAACATATTCTTAGGCAGTTCATGGTCTGTTAAGCACAGCCTGCAATAACATTGATTGCATCTTAAGCATTTCTTGCATCATGTTACTCATTGAGTTTGTAAAGTTATTTACCGATTGCACAAGAGTTTCTATTGTAGATTCTAGTCGGGTAAAATTGAAAATTGGCATTTGCTCTCTTACCTCTGGGTTCATATTTTCGTTTTGGAGTTGACGGACTTGCGGCTGAGTTTGGTTGTTTCTAAGTACATTTGCATATGTTACTTTGTTGTCATATGTCTGTTGCAACGGGGGGTAGTTCAAATTGATGTTATTTAATGGCTGAGGGGGGAAAATCTTTGGTTTCTGGCTTTGTGATTTTTTAACAATTGAGTAGACAGGACAACCCCTGTAGTTTGCTGTGTGGTTACCTCCGCAATTGCTGCATCTTTTTATTTTAGGATCATCTTTAGATTTGTTACATTGGGATGTGTTATGCAACTCCCCGCAAATGACTCATACTGGTGGCAATTTGCAATATGCCTTGGTGTGTCCATATTCTTGGCAATTCATACATTGAACGGGGCCAAATCGTTTGTGTGGTTCTTCTACCCTAATTTGACGATGCAACAAGTACTTTAAGTTATATATGGGATGTGTTTCATTCCTTTTCAGGTTTATGTCACCGGGTTCAAGTTCAACACGGAAGAGTGGTTGGGGTATTTTTTTCGCGATTTCTAATATTTATCACATTTTTTGTCTTATAGCCTTTATCTTCTAAGCTTTGCTTTATTTCGAGTGGTTCAACATTACATCAACTCGACGCTAAATTGGTAGGTCCCCTTTTACAATGCAGAAATTGAAAGGCAGACAGGCGATGTTTGTGGGCGAGGGGTTCAAGAGGTAGAGTGTGTATTACACAGGTTTAGGTTAGTTCAAAAGAGAATTAGAAAGACGTCTTTCAATTTCTGCATTGTAAAAGGGGGACTATTTTCTAACAATATTGTGTTGATATCGACTCGTTATCGATAATCTAAAAGAAATAAGTATCATCCCTAAGCATTTCGTGACAGCTGTTGAATTTTATTTATTATTCGTATAAAAAATGCCTTTTTCTATTGGATTCCAGTGAAACAAACAAATCCTTAAGCTTCAATGTAATGAAAAGAAGCTATGATTTGAATATTTCGCTAGTAAATATTTCATATGCAGCCGGCACTCGGCCGGGCGAAATAATTTTTTACACTATGGTAGTACGTGGCAGGACAAACTTTTTTATTTTGTTTACAATAGATAACTCGAAAAATAGAAAATACTCGTTTTCAGTCAATGTCGACTTTAACGCGCCTTAGAAAATTGCAAATTGCTGTCAATAGTTAACAATTGTTATCGATATTGACTTCGCAAATACCATTTTAGTGCCGTCGACGTGACTTAATGTCGACAACTACATACATAATAGGGGTGATGAACAGAAGTTTGAAATTGAATTTGTTTAATACATTTTACACAGGTTAAATTTTATGTCAAGATTTCAACATTTAGAATATTATGAAAATAAATTCTTAATAGCAAAATATTCTGAAAAATCGACTGAAATAATTTTTAATTAATTTTTTTTTAAATATTAAAAAATCCCTTTTTTGATATTTTATTATTTTATATATATATATATAATAATTTTGCTTTATTGAGGATAAATAAAATGTTGTATTTATATTGTATATATATATATATATATATATATATATATATATATATATATATAAAACGTCTTAATAAACTAAAAACGTTAACATATTATTTGCAAATAGTATCGTTAATCAGGAATTGTTTTCGTGAGTTAGCTATTCGCAAATAAAAAATAAATGTGCGTATAAACGTAGTAAAAATGTTTTGAAAAAAGTAACCAAAATAGAAAATAAATACACATCTACACATCATGAAAAAATAACCAAAACGGCAACACTGATCATATACTACATTTATACACACGGCTTATTAGCAAATAAAAATATTGCAATTAGAAAAATTTGCCGCATAAACAGTTAATTAATTTTTTATTTGCGAATAGCTAACTCACGAAAACAATTCCTGATTAACGATACTATTTGCAAATAAGATTTTAAACATTGCCATATGTTTTAACGTTTTTAGTTTATTAAGATGTTTTTTAGTTTATTAAGATGTTTTGCAAGACAAACAAGAAATTTAGATTCTTTCATTTTTGCATTTAAAAAAAAAAATAAAAAATTTATGAAATTTTTACCAATAACAGGTACCAAATTATTAAAGTTTACCATCCGGCATCTAATAAAAACAAGAATTTTTCGTAACCAAAGTGACTTATAAACAGTGAGTTAGTTGATTGCAAATCATTTTTATTTGCGAATAGGCTACGTATAAAAATTTCGACTTAAAAAAACACGAGCTAATTAATATTAATATTTTTGGATTTTGTGTTTATTTTAACTAATTTTTATTAAAAACTAGTTAAAAATCAAATTTTATTTAAATTTATAATTCACTTGTAACTTGTACAAATTTTTCTGAGGGTCTCTGTCGACCCTAAGCATTTTTTCTACAATTCTACAAGTTTGCAAGTGCAAATTTAGTTTTGTGAAACTAAAGGCCCCAGGGGCCTATTTCACTAAGCTACAAGTTCACAATTACAAGTGTTTTTGCCTGTAAAATTATGAACTTGTGAATAATTGTGTTTCATCAAAATACAGTTGCAAGTTTGTAGCTACAAGTGAATTTTACAAGTCACAAGTCTACAAGTCATACTTCTACAAGTGGTTTTGTTTCACTAAACTAAATTTGCACTTGTAAACTTGTAGAAAAAAAGCTTAGGGTCGAAGACCCTCAGACAATTTTTTACAAGTTACAAGTGAATTATAAATTGAAATAAAATTTGATTTTTAACTATTTTTTAACAAAAATTAGTTAAAATCAGTGTTTAAAAAGCTACGATAACTAACAAATTTTTAACTGTTGCTACAACTACTGCTTCAAAAAGGTGTATGTAGCGGTAGCAGTAGCATTTGTCTTTTTTCGTTTTCTTGTTTTTTTAAAACTACTGCTACCTTCAAAATATAAAGCTCTTAACAGAGCAGTAGTAATAAAACATGAATTGTAAATGGAGTAGTAGCATAAAAACACAAATCATTGCTACTGCTCTATATCGAGTTTTAATTTTTAAGGTAGCAGTAAAGTAGCATTTGATGCAGCAGTAAGGTAGCAATAAAAGTAGTCAAAAAAGAAAATCTTCAGTCATAACACCAAAATTGACAGAATTAAACACTGTGTGTTGTTTTTGTTTTGAGAGAGTTTGAAAGAATTATTCGTTTTTATTCGTCTCAGATGTTCGTGTTGCTAACAGAAAGATCGTGTTTTCTGTGTGTATAACAAAAAAGCCGAACTTTTGTGTATAACAAAAAAGTCGAACAACACATAATATACTTTTTTGGCTGAAGATTTTTATTTTTGACTTATTTTATTGCTACCTCAACTGCTACTTGGCTGCTACTTCAACTGCTACTTCTTCTACTACCTCAACTGCTACTTCTATTACTATTAAATTTTAAAAGTATCAGAATTAATAAAAAACTAATGACTGCTACATCAAAACTTTTTCTTTTTTAAGGTAGCAATAGAAAATAAATTACTCTGCTACTTTTAAATTTTTCTTTTATTAGTACTACTACAACTACTGCTACCAAAATGTGAAGGTAGCAGTAGTAGTAGTAATTATTGACTCCGAGTTTTTATTAATTTTTTAACTAGACTACTTGTGTTTTTTCGTTGCTACTGCTACTTGTAGTCTAGTTTTTTTAAACACTGGTTAAAATAAACACAAAATCCAAAAATTTTAATATTGATTAGCATTTGGTTACCTTAATATAGAAAGACCCTAACTCGTGTTTTTTTAAGTCGAAATTTTTTTGCTAAATATGATAATGAAGTGACCATTTATCGAAATAATCGAAAATCTGAGCTTATAAAAAACACGAGTTAGGGCCTTTATATATTAAAGTAACGATTTATTTATTTTTAAATAGGTTTCATATATACAGAAGTTATGCCACATAATTTTAAGGCGATTGATGTAGGGTATCATATGGTCGGGCTTCAACGACTATACTTTCTTATTTTTTTTTTTTTGCTTTTGGGAATAGCCACTTTGAAAATCTAAACATATATAGACAATTCTAAATTAGTACGCAAAATTGCAAAAGTATTTATTTTTATAAAGAGTAAGAGAGCTGTGCCGAATCTTATATACCCTTCACCAAATTATACATCAAAAAACAAATTTTAAATATTTTTAAGTAAACAAAATTTGTTGTTTTTTTTAACTTTTTGTAAAAAAATATTTTTCGAATTTTTTTTTTAAATTTTAAATTTTTTTTGTTTTTTTTTTAAATTTTTAAAAAAATTTTTGGTTTTTATTATGACACTTTTGAAAGTGTCATAATGTCCAAATCTTTTGGAGTGACATAATGTCCATGGACATTATGTCAATGGACACTGTGACATGCCACCGTTATGGATTATTTCAGCAAATGGCCAGAGGTATATGCCATACCAATCAGGAATTTAAAACGGTTATAAGCGTATTTGTGAATAACTGGGTGTGCCGCTATGGTGTTCCACTGGAGTTGCACTCGGATCAGGGTAGAAATTTTGAATCTGCCGTATTCAAGGAAATGTGCGATTTATATTTATACTCAAGTTGCCTGGTGATTTAGAATTCGGTATTAAGCCCTCATCAACAAATAATCAAAACAAATCCCAAGAGCAAGATAACCTTAATGAACTTCATGAATTCGTACGCAGACGAAAGAAAGATTAGAGCCAAACATCTATATTGAAGGTCGTACATCTAGAACAAAGATGTCCAAAGCTAAAACTGTATTTGTGTTGGTGAGCGAAAGAAAGAAAAGTTTAGTGAACTAAATAAAAGATTCCAATATTTTTAAGGCTTTATTTGCTAATAATATTCAAATCAACAATCTTAATCAAATTGTCGGCGACATATTATCATAGCTCATTAATGGAGTGTTCGATATTAATGATTTTCGACAAATTTGTAAATATTTAAAATATGTAAAATATTGTTTTTGCTTATTTTATTACTTTTATTTCAAATCTGAAAAAAAATTGCTCACAGAAGTAAATGAGGTGAAAAATAGACAAAACTTCAATGATTTTTTAAAGTTCGAAATGTATTAAACAATCCAAATATTTCTTTCAGTGATCATGAACAAAAATTTAAAAAAAAATACAAAATAGTAATGCATTTTCATTCGTCGCTGTCTCAGTGACTACTAAATCAAAGAGAATAAGAATATGCGTGTGATTAGCTTGCACAATTGTGCTATGAAATGGGCATCTCTGATTTAGAACAGTGGTGTTCAAAAATAAAAATGAAGATGTATTGGTGAGAGAGCTACCCAGCAAGCATAATGTCAAACACTTAAAATAATAACAAAATGAAGAAAGTTTAGATTTATAATTTTTGTCAAATAAAACCAATTTATTAAATGAATATAATTTAAATTTTAAGGAAATGAAAGAATATACATTATACTGCCGAAATACTCTCAAATTTTTTATTTATTTTTAACTTTGTTTTTTTGTGTTCAATTGTAATTGAAACGCGTGTGTTTGCTATGCTTCATCCAAAAACCAACCAACAACAATGCTTATTGAATTTCTGAAAAAATGAGACATTTATTATGCTCTTTAAAAGAGCGTAACAAATGTGTTTAAATTTTTTAAACAATTGTTGTATGGGATGAACATCACTGATGCCTATTCGGGCCGAACAGGTTAAGCGGTGGGCAGTGTTAAGGCTCCATTAGTCTTTGCGTTCTGTAACGTTTCTGTTCTGTGCCGTTCTGAATGCTGTTTTATTGCAGTTAGTTTTTCCGTAAGATCGTATCAGCTGTTTTTAAAATAATAACCAAAAAACCATCTTGGTGATTTTGTTACTATTTTTAGTGTTTTTTGTATTTAGACCTTCAACATATTATTGTGAACATTTTTATAAATACATACATATATTTTTTGTTAATGATTTAATTTAAACTAATTTTTTTACATACATAGTACATACATTAAATGAAATTTATTTTTTTTTATTAAATTTCAATGTTTTTTTGAAAATATTATATTTTTTATTCTTTTGTTAATAAAAAATATTTCCCTTTCAATAATGTTGGCACCACTGCTTTCATATTGATGGCATTTTTGTGTATATATGATATTAGCTGTCACTTAACGTTGCGGACAAAATTCTGTTTTAACAGATTCATCCGCAACAGATCGGCAACGTTACAGAAAAACTAACGACATATACAACTTTCCCTATGCTAAAAACGTACAAACTAACTAGGCCTTTACGAAAGATTCCGGCTGTCAATAGCCACATTAAACAGCTGATTTATGTAAACATGTTGTCACTTGAAGGCAGGGTTCCCAACTTTCACATCTATTGTGAGAGGTATTGCCAACTGAAAATAATGTTTTTGTCGGTATATTGAGAAAACCAAAATTGTTAACGGACAGTTTATCGGCCTAATAAATTTATGTCGATATTTAGTAACAGGCAGTTTGTCGATACATTGAGAAAACTGGCCTAAGTATTTAGTAAATTGCTGTCTAAATTTAAATAAATAAAGAGTTGTTACAAATTTTAAACTACTAATCGCTTTTATTTGTAAAAACCTACCGTAAAAATTTAACATTTTTGTTTGCTCTCTTGAATACTCTACTTATTTGAATATAAACTTTCGATAAATATTTTTTACGTAAATATTTTTTTTAAAAATTGCATTTTTCAATAACAACATATAATACTTTCTTTGTTTTTCAGGTATCATGACAACAAAATGGTAAATTATGATACACAAAATGGTTTTTTTGTAAAATCAAATATACACAAGGATACCACAGTGTTAGATGCCAATACTATGAAAAATGATGAAACTCTTGGTAAAGGAAATAAAACTGCTCAGTCGTTAAAGTTTTTACAGCCAGTTGGATTTTCACTGCCAACATCTATAAGTACTTTGACCATTCAGAAAGTACGTTTTCATCACGCTGGAAATTATACTTGTGCCCCTTCAAATGCACGATCAGCAAGTACATCGGTTCACGTTCTACAAGGTATATTATCTCAGGTTTTATTTTAAAAATCTCCTTAGAAATAAATATTTTAAACAATTAAAATATTTATGGTTAACAGGGCAAGTAATAAGATTTCAATAAGTACTGTTCAGTAACAAACAAAAACTATTACGAATTATTACAAATTTTCAAAACTTATTTTGTAATAAATAAACATTTTATAAAAATTCTATATTTGGTCTAAAATCGAAGTCAATACAGTCTAGATTCGAACAGAGATATTATTTGACGCCTTTTGAAGGCTTATAAATAGTATTACATATTTTTAAATTATTTAATATCAATAGGAGTAATGGTCATACGACCATATGGTATTGTCATTACTGAAAGTAAGTTTATTCCTTTTAGACATTCCGTCATATTTTTCAACAATCTGCCATTCGCGATTACAATATTTTGTTGTGTTTGCTAGTTTAAGCGGCCAAGATTGGTTGATTAATATTTGCAAAACAAAAAGGTAAAAAGTACAAGCAGCTATAAAAACATACATAAAAATATTTTTTAACGTTAATTTATTAATTTATTCTGCCTTATTTTCTAAGCGGGTACTAGAATGGCTCTACCAAGCCTTGATCGAAATCTTGCGTTCGGGTGGTTTTGTAATTTCATAATGTATTTATTCATTCTTGAACTCATTCTTAATTAACGATACGTGTAAGTCGCTATGAATGTTCTCATTTCTTATGTGCCATGGTGCACACGTCATGGTAAGAATTTTCGATTGGGCGATCTGTCCGTTTCCCACAATTGGATTCCATATGCCCAAATTGCTTTTAAAATACAAGATGACTTTATAGTCAAGGCTTTATTTAGATTGGTCATTGATTAACTAATGAAGGGTAGAGGCTCTTAACTTCATGTGAAGTCTCTTGGCTTCTATATGACAACACCAAGTAAGTCGTTTATCCAAGTGAATACCAAGGTGTGTAACATTATCTGTCTGAGGAATGTTTATGTTATTTAGTGGGATATGTGGACAGTAACCCCTTCTAAGAATAAATGTGATGTGTTTGCATTTGAGTTCATTTACCACTATTTTCATATCTCCACGAGTCTGAGATAATTGCATGGTAGCTAAGTATTGCCGCATCTTCAGCGAATGTCGATATGACAACTCTTCCCTGTGGATTACCAGCTTTATTTTCATAATTTCATGTTACATAATCTCAATAATTCACACTAAAAACATCGTTTGATATGTATGACTCCAGCAATTCATGCGTACTTGGTGGCAGTAGACATTTAATTTTGTATATTAACACCTTATGGCACAGTAGTAATTTTTATTTTCAAAAGATTTTCTTATCTTTCGAGTTAATCTATGAACTTGCTCAATAGTTCCTTGTTGTTCACGAAAACCAAATTGATGAACTGGGATAACATTTCGGTTATTTGAGTATGGTATGATTTTACATTTCAATATTTTTTCAAATAACTTATACTCGTATGCAGGGCATACGATCTGAAGATCGTATTGTTAAAACTTTTCCTAGCTTAGGTATCATTATAATATGATACCAATTTGTTATTTAGTCAGCACAGGTGAAGTGTGCTACTCCAAAGAAGGAGCTTCTACCGATACAATCGTAAAAGAAAAATATTTAAATTGAATAAACAGAAAAACTGATTAAGTCAAGTTCTACCTTACAATAACGAATAAGGAAGAATTAATATTGATATATTAGGGAAACTTGCTCACGAAGGTTCTCCAGTGATTTCTATCTTTTGCCATATGTCGGATTTGTGACAGATCTTCTCCATGTTGTTCGCTGTCATGTCTTACATTGTAAACTGGCCTTTGCTATTTTGGAGATGCGTGTGGCCAATCCACGACCATTTACGAATGCGGATTCCGAGGACGACGGTAGTTTGGTTGCTAATTGACAACAGGTCGGCGTTTGTGATGCGGTTTGGCCAAAATATTTTGTTTATTTTACGCCGTCATTTATTTACAAACACTTGTAGTTTTGTTGTTAAGTACTAAATGACTTCCGCGTTTCACACCCGTAGAGAAGGACCGACTTTACGCTGGAATTAAAGATGTCGAGTTTGTGCAGCTTAGAATTCCAAACTCTATTCAGAGAGGCATATGCACTACGACCTCGATTTATTCAGTTTACTGTATCTTCATCTGCGCCTCCATCTTTACTTATGACGCTGCCAAGATAGGTAAATTTATTTACGCTATTTTTTTTCTCGGTGCCGTTTAAAAGTATTTGGTTAGTGTTTGCAGTAGCGATTCTGAGCGACTTGGTTTCGGCGATGTTTATCTTAAGATTGAGCAGCATGCCACACTCTTGCAGTCTATCGAGTTGAATGCAAGTATTTCGAGTAGCCGTTAGTTCAGATACCATTGGATTCCATTTGATGCCTAGATGTTTGTCTGACGGAGTACTGTGTCCAGAACTAAGTAGAAAAGCACTGGTGACTACGTACATGCTTTTCTCACGCCGATACTCATATCAAAAGCCTTACATTCTTTGCCTTTGAAACTCGCTTGGAGCGTTTCGGTATAGCTCCTTTATAAGGGATATGAGATAGTCAGGAATTCCACAAACACTAAGAAGAGAGTGGTACTCTGCGGACTGTTCGATTATTATGCGCAATAATCGGTCTCCACTCTGTTCAAAGAGAAGAAGAGATTTTTTAATGGTTGGCGGAATTCGGTCAGAGTTATGCCTATCCAGTTCCTACATTCGGTTAGATCACCCTTTTTGGGTAGTGTTACTATTACGCCTTCTTTCCATTCGGTTGGGTACTTGGATAATACCCATGCTTTTTTTTGACATGTAACAGCTGCTCTTTTTACTTCTCCAAAAGTCGGTGGCGCTGTGGAGATGTCTCTTCTATGGAGATGTCTCTATGATTTCTTCTGATTTGTCGCTGAGTGGACTGTGTGAGTCTGATGCCAGAGTTGGAGATTCGAAGAATTCTTTCCATCGTCCTAGCTGATCTTCAATGTTTGTGAGGATGTTGGCATTTCTGGCCAAAAAAGCATGGACGTTCTAAAAGTATCAAAAAAAAATTGCATTTAAATGGCTGAAATTTAGTCCAAAAATAAAGAATAAAATGTGTGATCGAAAAAAAATTGGTCTTTCAAATTTCGGATTTCATATACAGGGTTTGGTCAAACAATCACGGATATTTTAACAGCATCAAAAAAATAGGTTTTTCATGTAAATGCCTGAAATTTAGTCCAAAAATGAAGAATAGCCTAAGTGATTGAAAAAATGGTTGTACAAATTTCGGAATACATATACAGGGTTTGGACAAACAATCATGGACGTTTTGAAATTATCGGAAAAGTTAGGTTATTCATGTAAAATTTGAAATTTGGTGTACATTTAAGAAAAACACACTTGATCCATCGCAAAAAATATTAGAAATTGCATACAGGAGTTGGCCAAATAAACATTGACTTTATTAAAGTATCGAAAAATGTATGTAATTTTTGTAAATGGCTTCAATTAGGTTTATAATTAAAAATAACATAAATGAAATTTCAACATACAAATATATGGTTTGGCCAATTCAGCATAGACGTAAATAACTCTGAAACTTACATAATTTTTGAAATTGGGCAAAAAAATGTGTAAAATATGAAGGCACTGAAATGGTACTGTTTATTAAAATGGCAGATAATTGCAGCTGAAATTTATAGTACTTACTCTTACTTACTCTTGTTCTGGCCTTTTAAACTTTTTTTTTAATTTAGTTTCTATAGATTTAAAATTAGTTCCTCATCACTTCAATTTTATATAAGAAGAACACGCAAAAACTCCTTAATAACTACATGGAATGGTTAACTGCCAACTGTTTTATAAAAACATGTTCTAGTTTGCAAAAAAAAAATTAAAGAAAAAAGCACAGGCTACTTCGTTTCAAAAGTAAAAAATCACATTTTTCTAATATTAAAATGACAAGAAAAACCTTTGACTTTACAGCACTATAAATAACCATATAGTTCATTATAGCCAAAATAATAATTATACTGTATATTCTGAAGTGTTAGGAAAAATTTACCATCAAAATTTTATAAAAATTAAAAAAAAAATTTTTGGCCGGAATTTACCACCTTGGCTTATTTGATGGAAATTGGAGTTCTGTTCTGCTGTGAGTAGTTTCATTTTAATGGCTTTCCATTCCTTGAGTTTTGCCCATGTTGCGTCCCTGATCCACGGTGATGTGTGGTGGGTGCTTCGCCTAGTGTGTCATTTGCAGTTTCAATGTAGGCTTCGGTTAAGTTTTTCCGACTCGGTTGTTGTCTTGAGCAACTGATGTTTGTTGCAACCTGTGCACATTAAATTTCTTCCTGGCTGATGATTTTTTTATAATTAGCCATTAGTCTAAGTAATATACAGACAAGTAGCTGGTGATCGCTGTATATCGAGCCCTTAGCGCCAAATTATCGTAAGCGACAAAACACAAATTGTACAGGAGAAGGTTTTTTTGATTATTTTGAAATTTATTCATAGAATTAAAAATGTTATGATGCGATATAATTTCGTTCAAGCTATTTGCTTATTTTTCAAAAATATTTATAACTTTTGACAATTAAAAATTCATGGAATACTTTATTGAAAAATATGACAAAAATGTTTTTTATTGAATTTTTGCATAGATACAAATTTTTCGAATTGAAATAAAATTTTTATTTATGAAGAGTTTTTAATAAAATTTCACAGATATGTAGATTTTTCTATTTAAAATGGAAAAATGAAATTCCCAAAAAAGTGTTGAAAAAATCCAAAAATGGGAATTTTTAGTTTTTTGGCTATAATATCCATACCAGGGTCGGTGTTATCGGAACCCTTTACAAAATAATTAGAAACATATTAGGCCACCTAACATTGGTTACTATATTTTGATATCGAATATGCGATTTTAGAATTTTTGCCCTAAAATTTAATTTTACATAAAAAATAGGTGTTTTTTGAATGGACCTGGTCCCCTCGATAACAACAATATTTTACTTTTTTTTATTTAAAATATTTTATGAAAACTTAGCTTTCAGAAAGTATATATTCCTTATACATCCTCTTAGAAATTTTTTGCGATAACTTAAAAAGAAAAAAGTACCCTTTTTTCAGAAAATTAGCGAAAAATAAAGTTTTTTAAATTTGAATGCTTATAACATTGGACTTAATCATTATTCTTAAACAATTCTTTTTCTATTTGACATATAAATGTGTTGTTACTCCAACAAACGAAAATTGGAGAAAATCGGAAAATATTTGAAACTGGAGTGCGGGGGGTAAAAATTTAATTTTCAAATGCGAATACCTCCTGAGCTATGAGAGATATTTGACAGCTAGCACAAGGTTTTTTATAGTGCTCGATGAGAAGTTTATATGTGTGTAATTTTTTTGAAATCGAAACACAAACGAATAATTTGGATCGTTTTAAAAATATAACATGCCCAAGGTGTCCTACTTTGAGTACCCTTGGTCGTGCCCCCGGTTGGCCCATGAGGTCAAGGTTCAAAACTTAAACTCGACAACACTTTTTCTTTGCGAATGTGAAATTTCATTCAAACCAATCTAACCATGTGGAAGTTACAGATTTATTTCCCTCTTTTTTTCGATACCACTGTGTGTCGCTTACGATAAAATTCGTTTTCTGTAAAATATAAACATTGACTTACGATAAAATCTTACGCGCTATAATTTTTAAGTTATTAACAATTTTGATATTCTGAGAACGCTAAAACATCAGTTGGTCCATAAAATTTTAATTTTTGCAATAAAAAGAATTTAGAAAATGTCGCTTACGATAATATGTTCGCTTCTCTGAACATCACGCACCAACACCAATTTATAAAATAAACCAAATGTTTTATTTAATTTTTGTTTTATTATAAATAGATATGTATAAATTTAATTATTTAAGGAAATAAGTTTTAAATTTAAAGTTCTTGACGATTTACATTATAATAATCCATTAGTTATATGATTAAATTCCAAATCCACATACAATTTTTGTAAAGTTAAACAGACAGTAATTTACAAATTTGTTCTAATTAAAAAGTTTCTAAAGTCAGTACTTCCCTTGTTTAAAATTATGTATATTTTGAAGTACATATGTCCGCAGTTATTAATAATTATAAAAACAACTTAACGAAGGAATAAAATGTATTTGATTTCAAAATAATTGAAAATAATTAATGAAAAACTTGACTGCGTTTGGTACGTGAACTTGCTATGCTAAGGCAATTTGAATATTTGCAAAAAATGTCAACAGTTACATATATCACTAATGTGTATTTATGTATATCTCAGTATGAAAATTTAGAACCCCAATTAATAATTGGATACCAATGCAGAAGTCTATGAGACGTTCGCCTTTGTTATTGCGATAATTGCGTAAACCTTTGACCGCATAATTATTTGCAGGTTATCGGCGTGATTGCTTAATGGTGATTGCTCTGTTCAATTGTTAATTGAAAGAGTCTTTGGTGTAGTAGTCAGCTGCTTCTGTTGGTGAGTAGCTCTTTATCACTGTGATGTTACGGTATTTAACAGGCTGTGAGTATCCTTTTGGATATCGGATTGTATTCCATTAAGGCATTCTTCATTTTGGTTGTGAGTAATAAACCAACTCCGTTTATATGTGCGTATGGGTTACCGCTAAAGATAAAATGGTGACCAGAGGCAGTGCGCAATTCTCCACTACCTATCCATATAACTTCACATAGTCCTAGGAAGTCAAGTCGGTATCTAACCATTTTATTGCATACTTGCACCAAGCAATGATTCTGATTAGAGTCCTTACGTTTCATGATCCGAATCTTGTCCTTGTTCCATAGCCAATATGTTGTGCCGTATTATCCAATTCATTACTTATTAATTGTGTAGTTTCATTGATAACGTTTGTTTTCTGCTTCGACTTATCAAGCCTGCAAGCAACCTCCGGTGGAACAGGCAGGCTAACGCCAGGCAGTAGGGATTTCGAACTTTGTATGATCCGGAGCTGAAGTCATTGATGTATTCGTTCATCCCTCCCTCATACGGTATATTTGAATTTGTGTACATAACTAATGAGCTTCTTGTACTTAAGACATTTTGTTTTGTAAAACGGAATATTTGCAGAAGATTTTGGTATATTTGTTCCATAATAGATGACTATCACAGGTGAATGGTTGGAAGATAAATCAGAAGATATTTGGAATTTCAATCTACATTTCTGGATATGGCAAAGTCTATAAGGTCAGGAATTTTCCTAGGATCAGTAGACTAGTATGTTGGTTTGTAAAGCTGTATTCCTCTATGGTTAATTAACCGTGAAACCCATTATGTGTGTTTTGCATTGTAATCACCACAGTCTGGAAACGATCTCCTAGAGTTTTGAAGAATTCTTCAAACTTGTCCCCACTAGTCATCGCAAATCGTGGGGGACAAAATTACTTTCAAATCTCCAAACAAACAATACAGTCGAATTTAAGTTGCCTTCATATTTTCTGTTGAGCAGTCATCTAGGGCATAATGTTTTAAACGGGTTTTAATTAAGATACCAGTAACATGAGCTTTTCCGTCGGGATAATTTGGTTTATGGAATGCAAATCCTGAAACATTAGAGTTGTATCTATTTTGAAGGTGTGAAATCGATTGTACAGGTCGGTTTCGCTTCAGAGGTTTCTCTATAGTTATTATTATATTCCGTAAATAACGAAGGGAGTATATTGGGTGAGTTTCACTCCCTTTTAATTTTTAATCATCTGGCTCTAACTAACTCCACTATAAACATTGGTTGAGGAGTTTTATCTCTGTTAAATATATTTATTACTACTTTGGTTTTATAGTCCAATTCTTCTAGGGCCTTCTTGATATCGTTAGGTTCTATACTGGACTTTATGATCTCTATTAGTCCCTTACTGCTTTTTAGCCGATACGTGTAGAAATTTTTCATGCCGTTGTTTATGTATTGCGAGATTTTTCTTTAATCATCCTCAGTATACATGATTATTTTCGTTTCATGCACACCACCTTTTCTTATTTTTACCAACGATCAATTAATGTTTTTACCAAATTATTGGAACTAGGTTCTCGAAGGAAAGTTGGCTGTGGGTTTAATAGTTCCCGATTAAATGCAGTCTAAAACGCACAGAGTATAACATAGGTGTTACGAGACAGAAAATAATCTAGTTTTATATTTGTCTCTTACTTTATGAACTGCCCTTTTCATTTTGTTTTGGTTTTATTTTTCTGCTGCAATAATTAAATTTATATGCGATTGTAGTAATTTGTAGTAAAAAATACACTAAAATGTGTGTTTTAATTAAAATTTTTGTTGTATATAGCGTTTTGCTTTAACACATCACTGATATTGTAGTACAAAATATTTTCTATCTCTTTTTAAGAGAACTGCCCTAATATCTGATTTGGCATTTTTGAAACGTCAAATTTGATACTCCTGTTATACTCTGCGTTGCCGTGTTGAAAGGGTGTTATGTACTGCCAACATAAGCTTCTAAAGTAAAAATTTAAAGACACGTCAATCCAAAAGTGTGTCGCCGATAAAAATATTTTGGTTTATATAAAATATCTCAGCTTTTTCTTTTTATTGATTTTTAGAAATTAAAAACGAAATGACAAACATATATGTACATATGTCAAGGTATGCTACCGTTACCGCTACTCCTAAAATACCCTTTCAGCTCTTCTACTGTAAAATAAAATTATGAAAACAAACATTTTTGAATTGAGTTTATTGAAATGTAGAGAAAATAATATGTAATAAAATACCACCTTGGTTAACAAAGAATAATAACAAGAAGTGCAACGCTGTCAAAAAAAACCTAAGTCGGTTGTCATAAAAAACCTAACTCTATGCATGTATTGGTAACATTTTGTTTATATGTATTAGTTTTCAAACCACTTTCACCACACTCCTCAAACACACAGAGTTGTAAAGAGCGACCTTAAAAATTATAACAAAATTTTATTACAAAAATTCAAACAATTCTCAAATTATTTGAATGATATTTGATCTGGAGGGGTTTTTTAAAAGATTTTTCCGCTTTTTATTCCATAATTTCTGCAAAAATTAAGTTTATTTAAATTTTTTTATTAATTTCCAATACGAAATTTTACAAATGTGTTTATTTTAGTTTTTATTTCAACCCCCAAAAAATTAATGTCAAAAAAATTAAAAAAATATTTTTTTCGTTTGTGCAAAATATACGCTTTTCGGCTATTTAAATGGTTCAAATGTGTGGAAAAATTTTTTTTTTTTTTTTAACGTTTTATTGATTTATTGAATCTGTCTATTTTGACCTTACAATAAGTATTTAAATCTTATAACTAAAATTAAAACTATTTGCTCTTCAGCAAGAGAGCCATTATGGTAAACTGTCACTCATCTTAGCGGGGTGGTAGATCTGCTCTACGGAGCCTGGATCGGGTTTGGGTCTGCACAAGTTGTCTTGCAAGCGTATTGGGATGGTTTCGCAGCTTCACAATATATTTCTCACGGACTTTCTCGAACTCTTCCTTTACCAATGTCACTTCTAAGTCTCTGTGGATGTTTTCATTTCTTATGTACCATGGTGCTCCCGTCATGGTCCTAAGAATTTTAGATTGGGCCCTCTGTATAAGATCAATACTGGTGTTGCTAGCCATTCCCCATAATTGAATTCCATATGTCCAAATTGGTTTTAAAACGGTCTTATACAGGATGACTTTATATTCAAGGCTTAATTTTGATTGGCCACTGATTAACCAATGAAAGCTAGAGGCTTTTAACTTCATGTGAAGTCTCTTGGTTTCTATGTGTCGGCGCCAAGTAAGCCGTCTATCTAGATGAATACCAAGGTAGGTGACATAATCAGACTGCGGTATATTAACGTTGTTGAGTGTGACAGGTGGGCAATTTCCTCTCCTTAGAGCGAACGTAACATGTTTACTTTTCAGCTCATTTACCTTTATTCGCCAGTTTTTCAACCATGACTCCACAAGTACGAGGTAATTCTGTAGTTGACTAGATGCCATGAGTGGGTTTTCGTCTGAGCTAATAATGGCGGTATCATCAGCAAATGTTGAAATTGTTAGTTTATCGCACGTAGGGAGGTCGGAGGTGTAAATCAAATATAGCGTAGGTCCTAGTACACTTCCCTGTGGAACGCCAGCTCCAATATTGCATTCTCTCGTCACATAATCATTGTACTTAACTCTGAAAAGTCTATTCGATAAATAAGACTCCAGCAATTTATGAGTACATAGTGGTAGTAAACATTTGATTTTATATATTAGACCCTTATGCCATACCTTGTCAAAAGCCTGAGCAACGTCTAAAAAGATGGCAGAACAATATTTCTTTAATTCAAAAGATTTTCGAATCTCTCCAGTTAAACGATTGACCTGTTCAATGGTGCCATGATGTTCACGGAAACCAAATTGGTGTACTGGGATAATGTTTCCATCATTCAAAAAAGGTATTATCTTTTCCTGGAATATTTTTTCGAATAACTTCGACAAACAAGGGAGTAGGCTAATAGGTCTATAAGAAGATGGCAGGGTTAAATCTTTACCCGGTTTAGGTATCATTATTATTTGAGAAATTTTCCAATTTTTTGGATAAATTCCTAGTTTCAAGATCGCATTAAACAATATAGATAGCACAATTATTGCCACATTTGGTAGGTTCTTAATCATTGATGGCGTTATTAAATCATATCCCGGTGATTTTTTCAAGTCTAATTTATTTTTAATTACTCTATTAACATCCTCAGGACTAATATCGAATTGGGCTGCATTAGCCATTGTTGAAGCTGGCAGTTCTTCTAGTTCAAACTCATTTGCCGTGGAGTTGGGTTGAAATACTTCACTTAAATGTTCAGCAAATACTGAGGCTTTTTCTATAGCACTTCGTGCCCAGGTTCCGTCAGCTTTTCTTAAAGCGCTTTGTGCCTCTACCGGTGGCTTAATGTTCCTCGTTGCCTTCCAAAGAGAGAAATTTGTGTATTTTGTACTCGTCAAACTTTTAATATATTTTTCGTTTATGCGATCCTCCTCTAAATGAAGGGCTCTTTTCAGTTTTCGTACTGCTGCGGACAGCCTCTGCTTTGCAGCAGGTGATCTATTATGTTGCCATTCTCTTCTGAGTCTTCTCTTTTCGAGAAGAAGTCTTTCAATATCCGAACTTGAAATAGGCGTATTAGTTTTTGGACGGATCTGGCACCTAGAGTGTTCCAGAGCCGAAACAATCAATGACGTGAAGTCATTAACGGTCCTATCTATGTCTTCCTCACACTGTAAATTAGGATTTGTGTGGATATGACTGCTGATATATTTCCTATATTTTAGCCAATTTGTCTTAAAATACAAAGAGTCCTTAGGAAATCTTGGGGTGTTGGGTCTCTCACAATAATTAATAATTACAGGAGAGTGGTCAGAAGATAGATCATAGGATATTTCTGTGGATATTGCATTCCGAATAATATTTCTGCATATGGCGAAGTCTATTAGATCAGGAATTTTTCTAGGATCAGTTGGCCAATAAGTTGGGTGTCCAGGAGACACAAAATCTAATCAATTTTTGCGATCAACTAGAGCTTTATACAGCTGTCTACCTCTGGGATTTACCAATCGCGAACCCCAATATGTATGTTTGGCATTGTAGTCTCCACATGCCAGAAACCGATCTCCTAGTGTTATAAAGAATTCTTCAAATTTTTCCTTGGTCATCGAAAAACGTGGTGGGCAATATATAGAGCTCAGAGTTACGTCTCCAGCTGGGTATTCAAGGCGAATAGATGTTGCTTGCATATAATCCTTTGAAAACGCTTCTAGGGCATAGTGTCTCAATCGGTTTCTAATTATGATACCGGTACCGCCATGTGCCTTACCATCCGGATGGTTTGTGTAATAAAATGAGTATCCTGATATATTAAAGTTATATCTATTTGTAAGATATGTCTCCGAAATTAACATCACATCGATGCTTTTATTTAACATAAAATGGGAAATTTCCGATTTGTGCTGGTTTAAACCATTTGCATTCCAGAAACATATCTTCAAAAAATTCATTTTCTTGTTAATAGAATTTGAATCATTTGGTTCTGTGCTCTCAGAAGCTCTTGTATTGTGTTTTGCATGGATGACATGAAGTTAGTCATATTTTGATTAAGAGAGGAAATATTCTCAGTAAGTGTTTGCATAAGGTTTTCCAACCCTCCCATATTTTGGGGGACTTTTGGCTTTTGATAACCCGTTTTTAAAATACTGGCGTATGAGCTGTCTCCAGCATTAATTGTAGCTCCCTGGCCATTTTCCTGTGATACTGGATGAGCCGCATTTATTTTATCATTTGAAAAATCTACTCCAGAGCTTAGTGGTCTAGATGTAGATACCGAATTTGTAGGTGTTGATTCAACTATTTCACCTCTCAACAGCTTTTGCCTCTCTCTTAATCTTTTTAGTAACTCCTTGTAGACCGGGCATCCGCGATAATTAGCGGAATGATCTCCACCGCAGTTACCACATTTCCTACTGAGACCATTCTCAACTATATCACATTGTGACGAAGAGTGCAGGCCTCCGCATGCAACACATACTGTGCGTAGGGTACAATAATTACGTGTATGTCCAAATTCCTGACAATTACTACACTGAACTGGACGATTACGCTTAAGAGGTTCCTCTATATTTACTCTACGATTCAACAAATATCTTAGAGTGTATATAGGGTGAGTTTCATTATTTTTTAATTTCCTATCATCAGGCTCTAACTCAACCCTAAACATTGGCTGAGGAACCTTGTCTCTATTAAAGATATTGACTACATTCTTTGTCTGATAGCCCAATTCTTCCAGGGCCTCCTTGATTTCGTTTGTATCTACACTGGACTCTATACCTTTTATGACCACTATCAAGCCCTTGCAACTCTTAAGTTGATATGTATAAAAGTTTTTCTTACTGTCATTTAGGTGTTGAGAAATTTTTCTATAACAATCCTCAGTGTATACAACTATTTTTGTCTCTTGCACACCTCCTTTTCTTATTTGAACAATATGAAAATTATTTTTTCCAATGAGTTCAATAAATGATTTCACTAAGCTATTAGAGCTAGTTTCACGAAGGAATATTGGTGGTGGTTTTAACGGTTTACGGATGGATTTATCATCATTTTTTTGACGATTAGAATCTTCCTCACTCAAGAGAGCAAAACGGTTACTTTTCAAGGGGTTATCAGTAATTTTTTGCTTCTTCTCAGAAGGCAGACTTTTCTGGGGACTTAAATTTCGCTTATTAATTCTTATATATCTAAGCATACCTGTTTGAACTGGAGATTTAGTTTTACTTATCTTATTTCCAACCTTAGGTATAGCACCACTTGATGTTCCATTATCTTCCATCACGGATTTTCAGTGTTAAATACATTAAAACTCTCACTAGGTGTTGTTAGTGGATTATCATAAACTTGTGTATTTATCATTGTCGACTCTGTTATATCTACTGCAGTATTTGTTGTTGTACCAGAACACTTTTTATTTTCTTTTATGCTTTGTTCTAAACAAGCATTACTAGGTGATGATGTGTGTGCAATATTGTTCTCATGTATTTGTATCACGGGGGAACAAGAGCGCGCTCTCTCAATCGGTTTGGCGGTTAAATAATTTTTGTTAAAGTCTGGATCTCTTATATTTTTGTTAGCACTTCTATTTTCACCCTCCCCGTTCAAAAATATGTAGGCATTTCTACCGTTTAAACTGAGTCTACTCTCATTATGAGAGTTCATATGCTCACAGTAATTTAACGAAATTTGAAAAAAGAAAATAAACAAAGCACTTTTAAACAAATTTCTATTTTTTTTGTTATATTGTATATTTTTTTTGTTTGTTTATATTAAACACTTAGAGAAATATATTTTTTTTTTTTTGCGTCCAATCGCTAAATTTTTCCTTTTTATTTAAATTTTCACTGAAACCACTTAAATCGCGGAGCGAATAAAAAACACGTCTGCTTCTCATAAGAATTGTTCATAATTGAACAATCTCTCTCTCAAGTGTGTTGAATTTACATACTACTTGTATGTGAGAAGAGAGAGAAGTTGTTGTTGTAGAAAAAATGAGAGGCTTCCCTTCTTGTTATTCTTTGTTGGTTAACTTATTTTTGATTTTTGTAAATTTAGTTAATAAAGTGAATCATGATACTTATATACCTTTGCCATATGTCCAATTAAAACAATTTCAGTATCTTATTTCAATAAATCCTAAATGAAGATTAAAGAGGCTAAATTTAATGATAGTTCATATTTTGGGTTAGAATAAATTGAACCTGGTGGACAGTGTTGCCAATTCATGGTGAACAAAAAGGGCTAAATACTTAGGAAAATATATATATACTAGCTGAACCCGGTCCGCGTTGCTGACCCTTAGAAAATATCTGTTTTATATTGCATCTCTATTTTAATATACAGTTTTGGACAAAGTCGGTGATCCAATGAATTCAAAAATTCAGTAGGATAATCGACGGCTTGTTCTTCGTTCATTACTGTATCAATCTATTTGTATTTTATTGTTTTGCCAGGCAGTTTCAATTGTATTTGCTTATTGATCTTGTTAATATCATAATTTGTTGGTGCCAAAATTGCATGTTCCCACAGACAATCCGAATTGTTGTAGTTCATTGTAAGACTTGGGAATACTTTGTCGACAACGTCTTGAATATTTATTAGCATTTTTCAGAAGTCCGAAAATGAAATCTCATTTGTAGAGGGATCAATTGGAATTTTTCGTATCGTCATTGAGAAGCGTGAGCACTGATCCAAATCTGTGGTACATTTGGCCTTTAACTTTAAAGGTGGGCATGAAGCCAACGTCATTTGAAAGCATGTGTTGTACTTTTGGATATTTTGAAGGAAGTGTTTGGAAATAGGATTCGCGCCGAAAATGTAACTTAGTAGCAGCTCAGACGGCTCAATAACTGGTGGCAGAATAACTTTACCGTTCGAACAGCACATTCCCGGGGATTCCTTAGGGAACTTCAAAATGCTGCAATGTAAGTAATGTTTGTTCATTGCGCCAATTAGTACATCCTTGTGATTCCTGTAGTCATCATACTTATTGATTCTTTCTCTTGATCGAGCCATTCGGGAGCGAACAACTATATGCTGTTGAGGTGTTTCTGCAGCACTCGATGAAGATGCACTGCAACGCATTTGCTGAAGCCGTGATTCTCGTTCTATTCCCGTTTCTGCGACTCTAGACGTAGATGCCCTTTCGAAAACAAATTTTATTTGAATAAAACCTTTATTTTTTATTAAAAGTATTTACAGTATTACCCGCTATGCTTTTCTGAAGATTCCGTGAAAATTTTATCAAAATCGGTCTAGCCGTTTTTGAGTCCATATGGAACATACATACACACATCTGTTTTTATATATAATGGCATTAACGGTATAATGTAAAAATTAGATTTTTACAAACCTCTACGCCCACCGACCGAATATCAAAAATCTGACTTTACAGTGTTACCCGCTGGGTTATTCTGAAGATTCCCTGAAAATTTCAGCAAAATCGGTGCAGAATCTGTTTATATATATAGATGGTATTAGCGGTATAGTGTAAAAAATGGATAATGCCACGCCTCTCCGCCCACAGACCGAAAATCAAAAATCTGACTTTACGGTGTTAAACGCCAGGATATTCTGAAGATTCCCTGAAAATTTCATCAAAATCGGTGGAGACGTTCTTGAGTTCATTCGGAACATACATACACACATACATACATACCCACATACAAACATCCATTTTTATATATATAGAAAGAATGGCATTAACGGTATAATGTAAAAATTAGATTTTTACAAACCTCTACGCCCACCGACCGAATATCAAAAATCTGACTTTACAGTGTTACCCGCTGGGTTATTCTGAAGATTCCCTGAAAATTTCAGCAAAATCGGTGCAGAATCTGTTTATATATATAGATGGTATTAGCGGTATAGTGTAAAAATTGGATAATGCCACGCCTCTCCGCCCACAGACCGAAAATCAAAAATCTGACTTTACGGTGTTAAACGCCAGGATATTCTGAAGATTCCCTGAAAATTTCATCAAAATCGGTGGAGACGTTCTTGAGTTCATTCGGAACATACATACACACATACATACATACCCACATACAAACATCCATTTTTATATATATAGATAGCTGAACCCGGTCCGCGTTGCTGACCCTTAGAAAATATCTGTTTTATATTGCATCTCTATTTTAATATACAGTTTTGGACAAAGTCGGTGATCCAATGAATTCAAAAATTCAGTAGGATAATCGACGGCTTGTTCTTCGTTCATTACTGTATCAATCTATTTGTATTTTATTGTTTTGCCAGGCAGTTTCAATTGTATTTGCTTATTGATCTTGTTAATATCATAATTTGTTGGTGCCAAAATTGCATGTTCCCACAGACAATCCGAATTGTTGTAGTTCATTGTAAGACTTGGGAATACTTTGTCGACAACGTCTTGAATATTTATTAGCATTTTTCAGAAGTCCGAAAATGAAATCTCATTTGTAGAGGGATCAATTGGAATTTTTCGTATCGTCATTGAGAAGCGTGAGCAATGATCCAAATCTGTGGTACATTTGGCCTTTAACTTTAAAGGTGGGCATGAAGCCGACGTCATTTGAAAGCATGTGTTGTACTTTTGGATATTTTGAAGGAAGTGTTTGGAAATAGGATTCGCGCCGAAAATGTAACTTAGTAGCAGCTCAGACGGCTCAATAACTGGTGGCAGAATAACTTTACCGTTCGAACAGCACATTCCCGGGGATTCCTTAGGGAACTTCAAAATGCTGCAATGTAAGTAATGTTTGTTCATTGCGCCAATTAGTACATCCTTGTGATTCCTGTAGTCATCATACTTATTGATTCTTTCTCTTGATCGAGCCATTCGGGAGCGAACAACTATATGCTGTTGAGGTGTTTCTGCAGCACTCGATGAAGATGCACTGCGACGCATTTGCTGAAGCCGTGATTCTCGTTCTATTCCCGTTTCTGCGACTCTAGACGTAGATGCCCTTTCGAAAACAAATTTTATTTGAATAAAACCTTTATTTTTTATTAAAAGTATTTACAGTATTACCCGCTATGCTTTTCTGAAAATTCCGTGAAAATTTTATCAAAATCGGTCTAGCCGTTTTTGAGTCCATATGGAACATACATACACACATCTGTTTTTATATATAATGGCATTAACGGTATAATGTAAAAATTAGATTTTTACAAACCTCTACGCCCACCGAACGAATATTAAAAATCTGACTTTACAGTGTTACCCGCTGGGTTATTCTGAAGATTCCCTGAAAATTTCAGCAAAATCGGTGCAGAATCTGTTTATATATATAGATGGTATTAGCGGTATAGTGTAAAAATTGGATAATGCCACGCCTCTCCGCCCACAGACCGAAAATCAAAAATCTGACTTTACGGTGTTAAACGCCAGGATATTCTGAAGATTCCCTGAAAATTTCATCAAAATCGGTGGAGACGTTCTTGAGTTCATTCGGAACATACATACACACATACATACATACCCACATACAAACATCCATTTTTATATATATAGATAGAAGAATGGCATTAACGGTATAATGTAAAAATTAGATTTTTACAAACCTCTACGCCCACCGACCGAATATCAAAAATCTGACTTTACAGTGTTACCCGCTGGGTTATTCTGAAGATTCCCTGAAAATTTCAGCAAAATCGGTGCAGAATCTGTTTATATATATAGATGGTATTAGCGGTATAGTGTAAAAATTGGATAATGCCACGCCTCTCCGCCCACAGACCGAAAATCAAAAATCTGACTTTACGGTGTTAAACGCCAGGATATTCTGAAGATTCCCTGAAAATTTCATCAAAATCGGTGGAGACGTTCTTGAGTTCATTCGGAACATACATACACACATACATACATACCCACATACAAACATCCATTTTTATATATATAGATATGTCCTTTATTTATTTTAAAATAATCATATAAATACATATATGTAATATAAAAAAATAAAAGTTCATGTTGAACATAGGGCATTTACAATTTCCTTCCATTTTCTTCGATCCCTGGCAAGATACTTAATTTGGTTCCATGACTTATTAACAGTATTACATTCTTGTTTAACCGCTCTTATCCACGTAGTGCGTGGTCTTCCAGGTCTACGATGACCATGAGGTTTCCATTGAAGTGCTGATCGGGTGATATCATCTTCAGGTCTTCTTAAAATGTGGCCAATCCATGTCCATTTTCGCTTCATTATTTCGTGTTCTATTGGTGTGTTGTTTGTAAGTCTTAAGAGGTCTTCCGTTGATATGGTGTTTGGCCAGAAAATACAAAGAATCCGGCGCAAGCATCGGTTTATAAAACCTTGAAGTTTCCTTAAATTGGACTGTGTTATTCCCCATGTAGTAGAGCCATACAACAGCACAGACTTTACACTGCAGTCAAAGAGCCGTAGTTTTGTTTTCCTACTGATGGTGTTGGTTCTCCATACCTTATGCAATGATTGAAATGCAACTCTTGCTTTATTTATTCGCGCCTGTATATCATCAGTAGTGCCGCCATCTTTTGTAATTACGCTTCCAAGATAGTTAAATGATTCCACATCTTGTATTACGATATTTTCCAGTTTTAGCGGCGTGATTGAAGTTGTGCCTATACGCATAAGCTTTGTCTTTTTTAAATTAATTTTCAAACCGATCTTCTTCGCATTTACAGAAAGTTGTTTTAATTTAGCTTCTATATCATCGAAGCGGTGTGCCATTAGGCAAATGTCGTCGGCATAATCTATGTCATTTAGTTTTTCGGCCATGTTCCACTGTATGCCATTTGGGGCTTCGATATTGGTTTGCTCAAGTACACTGTCAAGAAGCAGAAGAAATAATGTAGGTGATAGAATACAGCCTTGTTTCACTCCAGCAGAGGAAGAAAATGGTACACTGGTGTTACCATTAAAACGTACTCGACTGGTGGACTCGTTATATAGTTCTCGGATGAGCATAACAATTTTATTGGGAATACCTTTAGAAGAAAGTGTATCCCACAAGTGAACCCTTGATACTGTGTCAAAGGCTCTTTCAAAGTCAACAAAAAGAAGGTAAAGTTGTGTGTTGTATTCCTTGGACTGTTCAATGATGATACGTAGAGAATTAATGTGGTCAGCACAGGATCTACCAGTACGGAATCCTGCTTGTTCATTGCGCAGTATAGATTCTACTGATGGTTGAATGCGTTCTAGTAGAATCATTGTCATTAGCTTGGAGATAGCATTTAATAGGGTAATGCCCCTCCAGTTCTTGCATTCACTTAAATCGCCCTTCTTTGGAATCGTAATTACGACACCTTCTTTCCATGACGTCGGCATCTGGTTTGTGTCCCACACCTCTTTTATAATTGGATGTAGTTTTGTTGCTAATATCGGCGCGCCATATTTGAGAAGTTCCGAAGGAATATTGTCAGGGCCAGAAGATTTGCCGTTTTTTAGCTTTTCTAGGCATAATTGTATTTCCAGGACTGTAGGCGGAGATGTGGAAATATTCCTGCGTTGGTTTCGTCGGGCAGACAGAGGTTGGTCAACTATAGCATTTGTGTTTACTACTGGCAAATTTTCTGTAAAAAATTCACACCATCGGTTAAGTTGTTGTTCCGGTGCTGTGAGCGGCGTGCCATTTCGGTCCTTGATTATTGCAGTGCTTCTTATGTTGTTACCACCAAGTTTCTTAATAGATGCATATACTTGGCGCATGTTCCCAGTATTTGCCGCCCGTTCCGTTTCCTCAGCTATGTTATTGTAGTATTTCTCTTTATCCTGGCGTACTAGAGTTTTCACTTTTGAGGCGGATTGCCTGTATTGAAGTTTAGCTGCAGTTTTTTCCTCTTGAGTCTTAGCCTTGTTCTTCATGTTCTTCAGGTGTTTCCGGTTTAATATTTCTCCCCAAGTTTCGTCACTTATCCAAGACTTGCGCTTTTTCTCAGCGTGACCAAGTACGTCTGTTGCACTTTGTGTGCATGCATTTAGTATGTCGTTCCAAGATAAATCAGTATTTTCGTATGTTGTAAGTGTAGTTGTTAATGTGTTCTGGTATTTCCCCGCAATAGTGGGGTCTTGCAGCCGAGAGGTGTTGAGTTTAGCAGGATGATTATGTTGTTTTATTGCTGCAGGACGAAGACGAAAAGTGCCAACTAACAATTGGTGCTCACTGTCAAGATCTGCACCGCGTCGAGTTTTAACGTCTTCAAGAGATCCGACGAAAAGTTTGCTGATGATAACATGGTCAATTTGGTTACGAGTATTACCATCGGGTGATTCCCAAGTGTATTTGTGTATGTCCTTGTGTATAAAACGTGTTCCACCTATAAACAAGCTATGCCTCGCGCAAAAATCCACTACTCGTTCACCATTATCATTTCGTACATTTCCCAAACCATTTCTTCCCATTACGGATTGAATGTTGGTATTGTCATTTCCGACTTTTGCGTTGAAATCGCCTATGATAATTTTCATATCCCCTCCAGGAAGTGAGCAGATAGTTGTGTCAAGCTGGGAGTAAAATTCATCCTTGACTCTATCCTCATCAGGTTCCGTTGGAGCGTAACACTGAACGACAGATATGTTGCGAAACCGACAATTAAATCTTGCCACAATAATTCGGTCAGAGATAGGGTTAAATTCTATTAAACAGCGACTTGAGTGAGGTGTTAAAAGGATACCAACACCACGATGTCGGGTGCTATTGCTTCCAGAAAAAAGAAAATGGTGACCTGTAGGTAGGTACATAGAGCCACTTTGCAGGTATCTTATTTCACTTAACCCGAGTATCGAAAGTTTGTAGTTTGACATTTCCTTGCAAACTTGTTCTAATCTAGATGTATCAGAAAGAGTTCTTATGTTCCATGTCCCAATCATTATCCGGGTTCTGAAGCCAAAGGTCGTCGTCGTATGGGAGTTAGTTCTTTTATTTAAAATTGTAAACGTTTCTATAATATTGAGTTTTTTACATGAGTGAGTTATTAGCACACTGCAAAACCTACTTTCTACGGTGAGGGTACCGTAAGTGGAGGAGCGTTTCAGAGGAATTTACATTATTTACGACGTTTTTCCTCCTAGTTCCTGAGACGCATTCAGGCCATTCAGGGTTCGCTGCCACTCCTAACTAGGGTACTTAGGAAAAAAAAGGCTAAAAAAGGGCTAAAAAAAACATTTGACTATGCCGAATAGACAAACAAAAATGTATGAATATAACACACGTTCAAATGCAAGAAAATAAGAATATTTATTCCTGCACGTTGATCCTTAACTTTAAAATAACGTAATATGGGGCCACACGTATATCATATGTCGATGTTTTTAAAGCTTCGTATTTATCACCTGGCCTGCAAATTTTTTTATATGAAAGACAAATTATGTATAAAGTAATCCTTTGTGATAACTTCGATGGAGAATATTTTGATTAGTAATATATGGCAAATATGCTTCTCATGTAATGCAGAACAAAAATAATCTAAAAATTATACACGTCGCCGGACAGAATTGATTTTCATTGGCAAAAATATAAATTTTGCCATTAGTTAGTAAACATATCAAAACTAAGGTAGCCAAAATATGTAAACATAAATATTTAATTTAATTTTGGAAAAAAGTTAATTTTCTATACTTGATCAGATAAAAATGATCATAGCTAAATTATTATCGATGATGAACTGAATTTTTCTTTCTAAATTGGTTGGATTGTAGTCTTTGAAAACGGTTACTACATGGCATGTGTTATAAAATATTTGTTAAAGTACTATATTTACGTCAATACATCGCCCAGATAAAGTATTGGCCCATAATCATAGTCAGAAATAAAGAATACTTTAAGAGAATTAAACTCGACTTTACTCAAGAGTGGACTTTAGGTCTATCATAGACAAGTTAAAGTATACTTCTGACGTTGAAGTCGACTTTAAATATAAAACTAGCTGAAGCTGTTATTAACTCACGTGAGCCAAGATAGCGTCGACGAGATAGCGTCGATTTTGGGAATTTAAAAAACCGGGAAGTCGAAATACCCAATTTATGGGAATTAAGAAAATCGGGAAGTACAAATACCCAATTATATAGTAATATTAATGCAAATGGAAATAAAAGCAAAAAACATAAAACCTAAGAAATACTAGAAAACTATAATTTAATTTTAACAAAAATTACTAGTTGGAATTTAGGTATAAGAAGGTTAATCAAAAATGGCAAAAAAAATCGTTGCTGATCTACCACGGGAAATATGGGAAGTGGCTCGGTACAAGCCATATATATTATGAAAGTAGACAGTTTTTGGAACATAATGAGACAATCGTGCTAAAAATCGTGTGAGTGGTTCCATAGAAAAATGACTTCCTCCAAAATGGCCAAAAAAAATCGTTGCTGATTTATTATGGGAAATGTGGGAAGTGGCTCGGTACAAGCCATATATATTATGAAAGAAGACAGTTTTTGGAACATAATGAGACAATCGTGCTAAAAATCGTGTGAATGGTTCCAGAGAAAAATAGGTTCCTCCAAAATGGCCAAAAAAAAACGTTGCTGATTTATTACGGGACACATGGGTAGTGGCTCGGTACAAGCCATATATATTATGAAAGTAGAGGGTTTTTGGAACAAAATGAGCCAATCGTGCTAAAAATCGTGTGAATGGTTCCAGAGAAAAATAGGTGCCTCCGAAATGACCAAAAAAATCGTTGCTGATTTATAACGGGACACATGGGAAGTGGCTCGGTACAAGCCATATATAATATGAAAGTAGAGGGTTTTTGGAACAAAATGAACCAATCGTGCTAAAAATCGTGTGAATGGTTCCAGAGAAAAATAGGTTCCTCCAAAATGGCCAAAAAAAATCGTTGCTGATTTATTACGGGACACATGGGTAGTGGCTCGGTACGAGCCATATATATTATGAAAGTAGAGGGTTTTTGGAACAAAATGAGACAATCGTGCTAAAAATCTTGTGAATGGTTCCAGAGAAAAATAGGTTCCTCCAAAATGGCCAAAAAAAATCGTTGCTGATTTATTACGGGACACATAGGAAGTGGCTCGGTACAAGCCATATATATTATGAAAGTAGACAGTTTTTGGAACATAATGAGACAATCGTGCTAAAAATCGTGTGAGTGGTTCCATAGAAAAATGACTTCCTCCAAAATGGCCAAAAAAAATCGTTGCTGATTTATTATGGGAAACATGGGAAGTGGCTCGGTACAAGCCATATATAATATGAATGTAGAGGGTTTTTGGAACAAAATGAGCCAATCGTGCTAAAAATCGTGTGAATGGTTCCAGAGAAAAATAGGTTCCTCCAAAATGGCCAAAAAAAAACGTTGCTGATTTATTACGGGACACATGGGTAGTGGCTCGGTACAAGCCATATATATTATGAAAGTAGAGGGTTTTTGGAACAAAATGAGCCAATCGTGCTAAAAATCGTGTGAATGGTTCCAGAGAAAAATAGGTGCCTCCGAAATGACCAAAAAAATCGTTGCTGATTTATAACGGGACACATGGGAAGTGGCTCGGTACAAGCCATATATAATATGAAAGTAGAGGGTTTTTGGAACAAAATGAACCAATCGTGCTAAAAATCGTGTGAATGGTTCCAGAGAAAAATAGGTTCCTCCAAAATGGCCAAAAAAAATCGTTGCTGATTTATTACGGGACACATGGGTAGTGGCTCGGTACGAGCCATATATATTATGAAAGTAGAGGGTTTTTGGAACAAAATGAGACAATCGTGCTAAAAATCTTGTGAATGGTTCCAGAGAAAAATAGGTTCCTCCAAAATGGCCAAAAAAAATCGTTGCTGATTTATTACGGGACACATAGGAAGTGGCTCGGTACAAGCCATATATATTATGAAAGTAGACAGTTTTTGGAACATAATGAGACAATCGTGCTAAAAATCGTGTGAGTGGTTCCATAGAAAAATGACTTCCTCCAAAATGGCCAAAAAAAATCGTTGCTGATTTATTATGGGAAACATGGGAAGTGGCTCGGTACAAGCCATATATAATATGAATGTAGAGGGTTTTTGGAACAAAATGAGCCAATCGTGCTAAAAATCGTGTGAATGGTTCCAGAGAAAAATGACTTCCTCCAAAATGGCCAAAAAAAATCGTTGCTGATTTATTACGGGACACATGGGAAGTGGCTCGGTACAAGCCATATATAATATGAAAGTAGGGGGTTTTTGGAACAAAATGAGCCAATCGTGCTAAATCGTGCTATAGTTGAATCAAAAAGTCGACTTTACGACCTTTCGACTTTTTCCGATTTTCAAAAAGTCGACTTTTCGACCTTTAGACTTTTTCCGTTTTTCAAAAAGTCGACCTAGTAATTTATGAAAAGTCGACTTTTCGTACTTTCGACTTTTTACTTTAAACGACTTTTTTGACTTTCCGACTATTTTCAGCAACGATTTTTTTTGACCATTTTGGAGGAAGTCATTTTTTTCTCGGACCAATCACACGATTGGCTCATTATGTTCCAAAAACTGTCTACTTTCATATAATATATGACTTGTACCAAGCCACTTCCCATGTTTCCCGTAAAAAATAAGCAACGATTTTTTTTGGCCATTTTGGAGGAACCTATTTTTCTCTGGAACCATTCACACGATTTTTAGCACGATTGGCTCATTTTGTTCCAAAAACTCCCTACTTTCATATTATATATGGCTTGTACCGAGCCACTTCCCATGTGTCCCGTAATAAATCAGCAACGATTTTTTTGGCCATTTTGGAGGAAGTCATTTTTCTCTGGAACCATTCACACGATTTTTAGCACGATTGGTTCATTTTGTTCCAAAAACCCTCTACAATAATATTATATATGGCTTGTACCGAGCCACTTCCCATGTTTCCCGTAATAAATCAGCAACGATTTTTTGTGGCCATTTTGGAGGAACCTATTTTTCTCTGGAACCATTCACACGATTTTTAGCACGATTGGCTCATTTTGTTCCAAAAACCCTCTACATTAATATTATATATGGCTTGTACCGAGCCACTTCCCATGTGTCCCGTAATAAATCAGCAACGATTTTTTTGGCCATTTTGGAGGAAGTCATTTTTCTCTGGAACCATTCACACGATTTTTAGCACGATTGGTTCATTTTGTTCCAAAAACCCTCTACAATAATATTATATATGGCTTGTACCGAGCCACTTCCCATGTTTCCCGTAATAAATCAGCAACGATTTTTTGTGGCCATTTTGGAGGAACCTATTTTTCTCTGGAACCATTCACACGATTTTTAGCACGATTGGCTCATTTTGTTCCAAAAACCCTCTACATTAATATTATATATGGCTTGTACCGAGCCACTTCCCATGTGTCCCGTTATAAATCATCAACGATTTTTTGTGGCCATTTTGGAGGAACCTATTTTTCTCTGGAACCATTCACACGATTTTTAGCACGATTGGCTCATTTTGTTCCAAAAACCCTCTACATTAATATTATATATGGCTTGTACCGAGCCACTTCCCATGTGTCCCGTAATAAATCAGCAACGATTTTTTTTGGCCATTTTGGAGGAAGTCATTTTTCTCTGGAACCATTCACACGATTTTTAGCACGATTGGCTCATTTTGTTCCAAAAACCCTCTACATTAATATTATATATGGCTTGTACCGAGCCACTTCCCATGTGTCCCGTAATAAATCAGCAACGATTTTTTTTGGCCATTTTGGAGGAAGTCATTTTTCTCTGGAACCATTCACACGATTTTTAGCACGATTGGCTCATTTTGTTCCAAAAACCCTCTACATTAATATTATATATGGCTTGTACCGAGCCACTTCCCATGTGTCCCGTAATAAATCAGCAACGATTTTTTTTGGCCATTTTGGAGGAAGTCATTTTTCTATGGAACCACTCACACGATTTTTAGCACGATTGTCTCATTATGTTCCAAAAACTGTCTACTTTCATAATATATATGGCTTGTACCAAGCCACTTCCCATGTGTCCCGTAATAAACCAGCAACGATTTTTTTTGGTCATTTTGGAGGAAGTAATTTTTCTCTGGAACCATTCACACGATTTTTAGCACGATTATCTCATTATGTTCCAAAAACTGTCTTCTTTCATAATATATATGGCTTGTACCGAGCCACTTCCCATGTTTCCCGTAATAAATCAGCAACGATTTTTTTTGGCCATTTTGGAGGAACCTATTTTTCTCTGGAACCATTCACACGATTTTTAGCACGATTGGTTCATTTTGTTCCAAAAACCCTCTACTTTCATATTATATATGGCTTGTACCGAGCCACTTCCCATGTGTCCCGTTATAAATCAGCAACGATTTTTTTGGTCATTTTGGAGGCACCTATTTTTCTCTGGAACCATTCACACGATTTTTAGCACGATTGGCTCATTTTGTTCCAAAAACCCTCTACTTTCATATTATATATGGCTTGTACCGAGCCACTTCCCACATTTCCCATAATAAATCAGCAACGATTTTTTTGGCCATTTTGGAGGAAGTCATTTTTCTATGGAACCACTCACACGATTTTTAGCACGATTGGCTCATTTTGTTCCAAAAACCCTCTACATTCATATTATATATGGCTTGAACCGAGCCACTTCCCATGTGTCCCGTTATAAATCATCAACGATTTTTTTTGGCCATTTTGGAGGAACCTATTTTTCTCTGGAACCATTCACACGATTTTTAGCACGATTGGCTCATTTTGTTCCAAAAACCCTCTACATTAATATTATATATGGCTTGTACCGAGCCACTTCCCATGTGTCCCGTAATAAATCAGCAACGATTTTTTTTGGCCATTTTGGAGGAAGTCATTTTTCTCTGGAACCATTCACACGATTTTTAGCACGATTGGCTCATTTTGTTCCAAAAACCCTCTACATTAATATTATATATGGCTTGTACCGAGCCACTTCCCACATTTCCCATAATAAATCAGCAACGATTTTTTTTGGCCATTTTGGAGGAAGTCATTTTTCTATGGAACCACTCACACGATTTTTAGCACGATTGTCTCATTATGTTCCAAAAACTGTCTACTTTCATAATATATATGGCTTGTACCGAGCCACTTCCCATGTGTCCCATAATAAATCAGCAACGATTTTTTTTGGCCATTTTGGAGGAACCTATTTTTCTCTGGAACCATTCACACGATTTTTAGCACGATTGGCTCATTTTGTTCCAAAAACCCTCTACATTCATATTATATATGGCTTGTACCGAGCCACTTCCCATGTTTCCCATAATAAATCAGCAACGATTTTTTTTGGCCATTTTGGAGGAAGTCATTTTTCTATGGAACCACTCACACGATTTTTAGCACGATTGTCTCATTATGTTCCAAAAACTGTCTACTTTCATAATATATATGGCTTGTACCGAGCCACTTCCTATGTGTCCCGTAATAAATCAGCAACGATTTTTTTTGGCCATTTTGGAGGAACCTATTTTTCTCTGGAACCATTCACAAGATTTTTAGCACGATTGTCTCATTATGTTCCAAAAACCCTCTACATTAATATTATATATGGCTTGTACCGAGCCACTTCCCATGTGTCCCGTAATAAATCAGCAACGATTTTTTTGGCCATTTTGGAGGAAGTCATTTTTCTCTGGAACCATTCACACGATTTTTAGCATGATTGGTTCATTTTGTTCCAAAAACTGTCTACTTTCATAATATATATGGCTTGTACCAAGCCACTTCCCATGTGTCCCGTAATAAACCAGCAACGATTTTTTTTGGCCATTTTGGAGGAAGTAATTTTTCTCTGGAACCATTCACACGATTTTTAGCACGATTATCTCATTATGTTCCAAAGACTGTCTTCTTTCATAATATATATGGCTTGTACCGAGCCACTTCCCATGTTTCCCGTAATAAATCAGCAACGATTTTTTTTGGCCATTTTGGAGGAACCTATTTTTCTCTGGAACCATTCACACGATTTTTAGCACGCTTGGCTCATTTTGTTCCAAAAACCCTCTACTTTCATAATATATATGGCTCGTACCGAGCCACTACCCATGTGTCCCGTAATAAATCAGCAACGATTTTTTTTGGCCATTTTGGAGGAACCTATTTTTCTCTGGAACCACTCACACGATTTTTAGCACGATTGGCTCATTTTGTTCCAAAAACCCTCTACATTCATATTATATATGGCTTGTACCGAGCCACTTCCCATGTGTCCCGTAATAAATCAGCAACGATTTTTTTTGGCCATTTTGGAGGAACCTATTTTTCTCTGGAACCATTCACACGATTTTTAGCACGATTGGTTCATTTTGTTCCAAAAACCCTCTACTTTCATATTATATATGGCTTGTACCGAGCCACTTCCCATGTGTCCCGTTATAAATCAGCAACGATTTTTTTGGCCATTTTGGAGGAACCTATTTTTCTCTGGAACCATTCACACGATTTTTAGCACGATTGTCTCATTATGTTCCAAAAACTGTCTTCTTTCATAATATATATGGCTTGTACCGAGCCACTTCCCACATTTCCCATAATAAATCAGCAACGATTTTTTTTGGCCATTTTGGAGGAAGTCATTTTTCTATGGAACCACTCACACGATTTTTAGCACGATTGTCTCATTATGTTCCAAAAACTGTCTACTTTCATAATATATATGGCTTGTACCGAGCCACTTCCCATGTGTCCCGTAATAAATCAGCAACGATTTTTTTTGGCCATTTTGGAGGAACCTATTTTTCTCTGGAACCATTCACACGATTTTTAGCACGATTGGTTCATTTTGTTCCAAAAACCCTCTACTTTCATATTATATATGGCTTGTACCGAGCCACTTCCCATGTGTCCCGTTATAAATCAGCAACGATTTTTTTGGCCATTTTGGAGGAACCTATTTTTCTCTGGAACCATTCACACGTTTTTTAGCACGATTGTCTCATTATGTTCCAAAAACTGTCTTCTTTCATAATATATATGGCTTGTACCGAGCCACTTCCCACATTTCCCATAATAAATCAGCAACGATTTTTTTTGGCCATTTTGGAGGAAGTCATTTTTCTATGGAACCACTCACACGATTTTTAGCACGATTGTCTCATTATGTTCCAAAAACTGTCTACTTTCATAATATATATGGCTTGTACCGAGCCACTTCCCATATTTCCCGTGGTAGATCAGCAACGATTTTTTTTGTCATTTTTGATTAACCTTTTTATACCTAAATTCCAACTAGTAATTTTTGTTAAAATTAAATTATAGTTTTCTAGTATTTCTTAGGTTTTATGTTTTTTGCTTTTATTTCCATTTGCATTAATATTGCTATATAATTGGGTATTTTTACTTCCCGATTATCTTAATTCCCATAAATTGGGTATTTCGACTTCCCGGTTTTTTAAATTCCCAAAATCGACGCTATCTCGTCGACGCTATCTTGGCTCACGTTATTAACTCGTTTAACAACAGCATCAGCTGTTCTTCACCAAGTAAAAAAGTTCGGCACAAAGTAAAAAAATGTTTAAGTTACAAGATATTGGTAGAGATTTTGCGATTATTGAACAGTTATCAATAAAATTAGTACCAAAATATTCTAATTATGATATTCATCTTATATATTTAATTTTTCCACCACAAACAACTTTTTTTCTTTAGTTGTCCCGGTTACTTTTATTGTTTACCTTTTTTGTTTTTTTTTTTTTTAATTGTGTATGTCAGCTGTTCAGCGTTGCCACTTGTCTGTATTTTGTTGTATATTGTATGAAAACATTTTCTACAATTGCGGTGGCACCCAGTTAAAGTCGGTTCAATTTAAAACATAATTTAATTTTGAATATAATTGCAAAATAATTAAAAGCAGGTTTTTATTTTAAAGTTGTTTCTAAAAAGAACCGACTTTAGTGTTTGACTATGATTATGGGCCATTCTCTTTAACCCTATATATGATTTTATAAACGCCCGGACCCGCGCGTAAAACATTAACATATGTATTAACAATTTTTATTCAAATAACGTCCATTTTCTCTATATTAGTTATGGCATTTTTTTAATGTATGGAAGGTCCAACAATGTGCTTAAATTGTTTACTGGTTCAGCATTTTTAGTTAATTTTTATCATAATAGAGTAAGTTCGGGTAATGTGGTATACCTATTTTTTATTTGACTATAATTTTTAGAATATTAATTCGATTGGAACAATTTTCAGCTGGTGTTTTACTACAAGTGTTAGGTTTACATCCATGAAAGTAAAAAAGTCTTTTAAGTTCAAGTCACAGAGAAATTTGGGAAAAAAAGAAAACCGCATAACCGATACATAGTATTTTAATTTGTAAATGAGTTGCGTTTTATTTAAATCATCTTTAATGTATGCGGTTAATGTTGGCGGCTGACCAAGCTTACCAGAAGCTCCTCAATACATTCTTCGCTTCGTAGGAGACATTGAATGACTGATGCGAAGAAAATTTCGAGTTAGTTAGACACTGACACTACTAGTGAATTTTTGACCCACGCGCAATGTTATTTACTGGCGAATTTAACATGGAGATGTAATTACGGGTGGCCGATTGGCACACTATGCATAACACTTCACTATTAAATTCAATAGTATTAATTCTCCTGCATTTGAGAAAACAAAGAAAAAAATATAAATTTATCAGAGAACGGAGTTGAACTCATAACCTCCATAGACACGTTAATGGTCTGGTGAATTTTTAATTTACTTAAAAATTGTTAACTAATTTTTGTCATTTGTATCTCTTTACAACGACAATTACGTACATATTTCGATTCAATTGCAGAAGTAATTAGTTAGAAGCAACATTTTTACAACAGATATGGGTTAATCTCCAAAAAAAATTTTTGCCGTAATTTTCATTAATATAAATAAATCTACATATTTCTGTAAAATAATGCAGAATGTTAAGGAGTTTCACAAATTTATTTCATATACATAAATAGTAAAACTTTCCATATATCTGACGTATGGCCACGATGGCTCAAATTTTCAGCACTCAACATTTATACCTAGTGTCACAATATTCCACCCGGCACACTTTGAAATCTAAAATTCGGCCGACACCATAATGTACATTAGACCGTACCTCAAAAAAGTTTTTGTCTTCTCGAGACAAAAACATTGATATATCATACTTTAAGGTCCATTGACCTTAAGTATCCGGTTCTAGTATTTATCCAGTAGATATCTGTTCCTTCTACTCTAACATACCACCGTAATTTGAGAAAATTAAAGCTCGGAAGAAATCAATAAACCTTGCTAACCTTACAGCAAAATATTTGTCTTATCGAGACAAAAATATTGATGTATCATACTTTAATATCCGACAGTAAATGCCAAAGATATAACGAAAAATTTTAAAAGGCAACCCATACATTCGGCAAAAAAAAAATACATATTAGTCGAACTTTTTTTTTTTGCTTTTGGTGGTACACTCTAATGTACATTAGGGTAGTTTTTGTGAAAGGTCAACATTTTTTTCTTAAAATGTTTAAGTGCTCACATCTAGAATTGTTCCTTTTAGTGTAAAAATGCGATTGTAAAAGTTTTAGCTCAATCGGACTTTGCCTTCCCGTGCCGAAAGTTCCACGAAGTTTTAAAAATGACTACTAATTTTTCTCATTTTGACAAAAAAAATTAACATATTTCAAGAAAAATTAAAATAAAAGGTAATTTTTATTTAAAATATATCCGTATTTACCGTAAAATTCATAACAGTAAGGAAATTGGTCTCATTCGCCAAAATATGGCCAAAAAAAAGTTTTTTCCCGAAAATCGCAAAAATTAAATCCTAGTTACGGAAAAACTGTAGGAGGTATTGACATAATTTTTTCATATTTTTATTCTCTATTATGATTTGTTTAACAAAATTTTAAAAATTTGAAAATGGAGATTCGAAACAGCCGTTAAAAAATATATTTTTTTGACCATAAGCTTAGTACTCTGTTCATATTTGCGAAAAATGATCAGCTGTTGGTTTTAATTTCGTGCGAAAGAAGTTCTGCAAGGCGAATTTATACAAGGTGGAGTCAGTCAAACAGCTGATAATTTTTTTTTCGCTTTTTGGTTCTAACAACTGTCAAAGCTTGTTTTTATATTTAAATATCTACATATTCTAAGCTTATTAACAAAATGTTTTTTGTTTACATAAATAAGTAAAGCCCTCTACTATTGAATTATCTACACTATATTAAGTTTAAATACTTATTTGTTTAATTTTTCATTTTGGTTTTTTGACATTTGTTAAGACCAATCGTTGTTTTTGTAGAACTGACACCACCTTGTATGAATTCGCCTTGAAGTTCTGCTTATGTTATTTCGTGTGGAAATATAAGGTTGCCAGATGTATTTCACAAAAAGAACAGTGTACTGATTTTGCGAAATTATTTCGCAAATATTTCATTCGAAATATTTTATATGTAGTTTGACAGCATTTCGCACGAAATTTTGAACAGAATACTTAGCTATATCTGCGAATAGGTTAACGGTATCCTACGAAGGCAAAAACTCATACACAAGTAAGTACGGATATATCTATCTATATACATATGGGCAATTCCATATCATCGTACGTGACATTTGTACGCCTATAGATTGGAATAGATTTTGCAATAATAAGAGTATCTGAAAAATAATATGGTCTTTATGTTCCATTCTGAGGGTACTATATTTTAAAACAATAAAAAGTTCTTTCGAAATATTGTTGTCAAAAATATTGAGCGAAATAAGAGTATATCGTACGTGACATAAAACGGAATTCATTCATATTCGAATCGTGAGAGACGTTATGTTTTCTTTTAATTTCTTACGCTAAACGAAATAGCTTTCTTTTACAATCCGTCATATTTAAATAAAAACAATCTTTGGATGATTTTATAGTAAATAAAATTTAATATCGTACGTACTTGACAGATTTTTCTCTTATAAGAAAACAATATATATTCTGTAAATATATGTATACAAAAACTAAAAAAAAATAATAAAAAATATACATTCGGTTTCAATAAACAATTTGACAATAGCAAAAAAAAACAATCAGAGTCAAATTCATTTCATACTACAAGCTAATTGGGAGCCTAGTTTTCGCCGCAATTTTAGCCTAAAACACACCTAAAACATTAAAAAAATAATCATAGTCAATCACTAAAGTCGGTTCTTTTTAGAAACAACTTTAAAATAAAAACCTGCTTTTAATTATTTTGCAACTATAGTCAAAATTAAAGTATGTTTTAAATTGAACCGACTTTACAATTGCCACCGCAATTGTAGAAAATGTTTTCATACAATATACAACAAAATACAGACAAGTGGCAACGCTGAACAGCTGACATACAAAATTAAAAAAAAAAAACAAAAAAGGTAAACAATAAAAGTAACCGGGACAACTAAACAAAAAAAAAGTTGTTTGTTGTGGAAAAATGATAAATATAAGATGAATATCATAATTAGAATATTTTGGTACTAATTTTATTGATAACTGTTCAATAATTGCAAAATCTCTACAAATATCTTGTCACATAAACATATTTTACTTTCTGCCGAACTTTTTTACTTGGTGAAGAACAGCTGATGCTGTTGTTAAACGAGTTAATAACAGATTCAGCTAGTTTTATATTTATAGTCGACTTCAACGTCAGAAGTATACTTTAACTTGTCTATGATAGACCTAAAGTCCACTCTTGAGTAAAGTCGAGTTTAATTCTCTTAAAGTATTCTTTATTTCTGACCATGATTATGGGCCAATCAGTTTAAAGTATTATTTTTGTCTTTAAAATATGTTTGTCTTGTATTCAAATCATCTTAAAAAAAAATTTTCAAGGGTTTTTGTTTTTTCAGTCGTGGTAGCGATTCTCGTGGAATTGCCCATATATAAAAATGAAATGGTCCATGTATGTAATGGCATCACGTGAGAACGGCTGGAGCGATTTGGCTGATTTTCGATTCGAATTTCTTTTTCTTTGTAAAAAAAAATTCCGGTTAAAACTCGGATTTTTTTTTTTTATTTGAGTCCAGTCAACTGTAATAAAAAAGTTCCCTAAAGTATACAGTACAAATATAGATATTTTATTTGCAAATAAATAAGAACTGGCAGGTGTATGTGGGTTGGAGAAACTTGAAGAACTAACATTAGTAAATGCTGCTGGGCGAAGCCGTGGCGGTCAACTAGTTTTAAATAAAAATGACCTTTTATTTTAATTTTTCTCGAAATATGTTAATTTTTTTCCTAAATTTCTTGTCAAAATGAGAAAAATTAGTACTAATTTTTAAAACTGCGAGGCACTTTCGGCACGGGAAGGCAAAGTCCGATTGAGCTAAAACTTTCACAGTCGTATTTTTACACTAAATGGCACAATTCTAGACGTGAGCATCTATAAAAATCGGAAACCATAAGTTCCGGTCTACACTGTGAAACATTTGCTGCAAAACATTTTTAAATTCTCTTTTGAAACTGCATTCGTGTCCACACAGTGAAGTTTTTGCTTTTCAGTTTTTGACATTTCTGTACAGTACGAATACGAAAGAAATAAATGTGGATGATATACTCAACAAAAACTTCATGTACATGAAACTAAGTTGCCTTTTTCATTCATCTTTCCCCTTTCAACAACAAACTCAAATGTTTTGCAGCAAATGTTTCACAGTGTGGACCGGGACTAAATACTTAAATTTTTAAACAAAATAATGTTGTCCAGAATAAGAAACTGAAATGCAAATGACAACAAATGTTTTATGAATGATTATTGTCGTATATTCGGGAAAAAATTATAAATTTAATTTTAAACAGGCAATAATATGTACATTAGGGATTTATTGACATTTTTTGCAAATGTGATTTTTAATAATAATTTATTTATTTCACAGATGAAAAGCCGGCAGCAATGCAGCATTTTAATCGGACTATATGGGATGGAGAAATAAACAATAACAGCATGAGTACAACTGGAACTACCACTGCGAACAATTCTTTGAACGTCATACCAAGCATATTTTACCTCAAAATAATATTATTTTGTACATATGAGACGTATGCCATGAGCATAAGTAATCTGATTTTCAACATCCTAACAGACGTAAAGTTACACAATATTAATAGATGAAGTTTAATTAAATTAAAAATGAGATTGTAAATTTGTAAGGTTAAATAAAATTATTTCTAAATATCATGCATGAAATTTGGATTAATAACAATGTTAATGATATTTAAAATAAACCATACTTCTACTTAGTACGAGTATTCCATACATACAAACATGAGTTTTAAGTTACATAACAGCTGTTCATTAGGGTGGAGCGAATTTTCTTTTTTTTCGCAATCGCTTAGTAATACCTGCTAAAAGTTACATTTTTAACTGCTTAATATACACAAAAAATTTCATTTGGTTGATGTTATATATAGAGGGTCCCCAACATCATTATAATAATAAAAAAATAAATGGTTCTAGAAACCGGGGAGAGTGGAAGTCCCCAATGTAATCCTTATGTCTAGTAGTCTTTAATGTCCTCTATCAGTGATTAATTAGGCCCACTTTCCTAAGCAACAAGTTCGATTTTGTGGATTTTGTATAAAAATGCCTTCTTCGTCATATGTGGGTTGTAAAACATATGAAATATGAATTTAATTTTTTAAGTAAATTTTTTTTTTTAATTATTGGATGTAATTATGTATATTGACCTAACAATACATAAAAATATTTATATTCAACATAAATTAAAGTTTGTAAAGCATAAGGTTTTTTAATGATAATATGAAAAATAGATAATTTTTCTGATCTTCAATTGTGTTGGGGCACCTCAAAACATCATAAGAGGTAAGCAATCTCTTGTACGTTAAACTTATTCATAAAGAGGCAACTTTATATAGCTATGCCGTTGAAAACAAAAACAAAATCATACATCATCGCTCCACCCTACTGTTCATGTCACACATTTTAATCTTGCTCAAAAAAAAAAAAAACATTTTGAAACGACAACAATTTAGTATGCACTTTCTGCACGAAATTTTTGTGCAAGATAAGAGATTTTAATATAAGCTTATATTTCTATAATGAAATCATAAATAAATTGCAAAATGCGAGCAACTATAAAGGGTATTCCATTTTGGAATTGTAGGAGTTTTTAAATACTTATAAATATTTCTGATATACCATGGAGCATCCGTCAATATTATTCGCAATAGTTTTGACTATATAACTCTGTAACTTTTCATATTTTGATGAATAGGTTATAACTACTTTATAGAAAATCTCGTAGTCCAAGTCTAGGGTTTCGTAAATGTAATGAGGACTAGTAGGCGGTCTCTTAAATCAACTCAAATCTACAAAAATAAAGACTTGTACTTGAAAATATCTCCAGTTGAAAGCATTTTCTTCATTGGAATGTATTTTTTTTAATATAAACTATATATCGTCCCCTCAATAAAAAAAATAGTGTATAAGCATATACATTAGAGTGGGTAAATTTTTTTCTCGACATATATACAAATCTTTCAAATCGGATCGAGAACAAAAATTTGGTATCACTTTTAATTTGTAATATACCCGGGACACCCCAATTTGGGGTCTAGAGTCTCCGCCCCACCTTAGTGTTGAAAGTCCAAATTCAAAACTTAAGCTCAGCAAAATCTATTCTATAGTCGTAGAAAATTATCGATTTAGAAGTTACAGATTCATTTGAACTTTTTTTTTATTTCCCACACTGGACCAGAAAGTTCGGTTCTATGTTCTCGCACAACCACGATATGAGATTTTTTAAACATCCTCGGGAGAAGTTTATTGCTAATCATCTCCATTTGCAAAGATTCATCTTTTCTGCCTTTCTTTCATCTCAAACAAGCCCAAACATAGTCAATTTTCTTAAAAGGCTCAATACAATGTTAGCATATTTAAACAAAAATATAAAATACGAAAGAAAAAGTTTCGCGTTACAACTGGGAAGTAGAGTTTTGTAGATCATGAATGACCTAGTTCAATTGAACGATTCACTCAACTGAGAATCATTCATCATACTGAGCGTTTTCAGCTCAGCACTGAGCGTTTTCAGCTCAGCACTGAGCGTTTTCAACTGAGCGGTTTCGTTTTATGCTCATGTTTCTTTCAGTACTCATGAAAGAGCTGCACAAGCACATTCATTTGTCATCTTCAATGTTTCACATGTTTCATTTTACTCTTCAATTCTGTAACATCCCAGCGGCGAAAAGAAGTAGTAAGCAGGCCTTCTGGAAGGCCTTATTTATCAGACACAAGGCCTCATTGCTCCATTCCATACTCATATATTTTTTACACACGATGTCCTAGCCAGCCAAGGCCTTCTTCAACAGGCCTGATAGAAGGCCTTCTTCAACAGGCCTGGCAGCAGGCCTTCTTCACAGGCTTGTTTTCAGGCCTTTTGTAAATAAATTTTGTTAAATAAATTGAATCTTTGATTAAGCCTAAACTATGTTGAACATTTAATAACTTACCCGGCCTAAGCGATATCTTATTTATTTTAATTTTTTTATAATAAAATCCAATAATGACCAAGTAAAAAATTCTCACAACCGCTTTGTTCAAGAATTAAAGCAAAACTATTTTAAGTTTACTTCTTTTTCTCTCTTCACTTTTTGCATTTTTTTGTATTTGTAGTTTTGTCTTTGGAATGTGAGTTTTTAACGGTATTTTCTGCTTGTACTACGTTTGTAGCAACAAAAAGAAGGGAGCAAGTAGGCCTTCCATAAGGTCTTCCTGAGAAGGCAAGCGAGCATGAGTACTGGATCTAAAAAAAGGTCTAGTAAGGTCTTACAGAAGGCCTTATAGCTGAAGGCCTCAAAAATTTCGCCGCTGGGATTCTTTCGCTCACTGACATTGAAAAGTGAGTGAGTATTGTGTCCTACAAAAATAAAACGATCATTCGAATGTAGGTTTGTTATGTATGTATGTATATGATCGTATGCTGCCGCGAATATATTTTTGCTTTGATATTATACAACGTTTGTATGAATTGTTTCAAGAATTATTAGAGTTATTCAAATTGTTTTTGTTTTCATGAAGGAATTTTTATATGTGTGCTATTGAATGAGTGTGAATTTATTTATGGTATGGTGATGTAGAATGAAATAAAGAAAGAGTATTGCTACAGTTTGTAAGTATATTTCATAAAATAATAATGAAAAAGGGAAATACATAATTGTTATTGTTAAAATAATAATTGTAATTGAAAGTATGTAATTAGTAAAAAAAATACTATTTCAAAAATACATTAGTGGGATTATATCTACCAAAAAACATAATTAAAAAAATACAAGTACTGATATTCTTAATTAAATTATCAATATTATTTCAATCACTTTTTTTAGAAAACATATATCTTATGAACTTTTTTACTATACTGCTACATCAACAGAACATTTGTCAGCTGCCATGAGCGACCTATCGTGGGTTTTTGCTGTTTTTTGGAATGACAGTTTTACGTTATTTTTTATTTCGTAAAACAATAAAATCTTATTCCTTAAATTCAGAAATTCTATTTATATATTGTTATATCATAAAATAATTAAGTTAATGTTGAAAATATTTTTATACAAATTGTATCACAAAACTATTTTCTTTCGTATTTTTAGTAGAAATTTTGTTGATCATATATATATAAGTTGTAAAAGTCAGGTAAAAAATATATATTTTGCCAATTGATAACTAAAATTATGTAAATGGGAAAACCCTCAAAAAATTGCAACAATATTCATTTTGGTTTAGTTGTCACATTTTTATTTTGGATCACAATTATCAGATCATCAAAATATTTTTCCTTTTTCAAATTCCAGTTAATATCTTGAGTTTTTTTGGTAATTTTATTATTTTGTGGTAAAATAATACCTTATAGTTAGTGAATGTTCTGCTTAACAAATATTGTCTAAACATTTGCTTAACATCGGAAATTAGAAATAATAAAAAAGTAACTCTTTTTTCCTCAAAAATATTAGTTTAAATAAAATACAATTTGATTTTTTAAAATTTTAATCAATTATTTCTCGCATAAATCTCTAATTGTCAAAAGACTGTGTGTTTTAACAACTAACAACAGAAATAATTGATTTAATTCACTCCAAGGAATTCTCAAAATGAAATGGTCATTATACAACATACTGAGCTAATGAGCTAAAAGTGCGACCTAGTTCATTTCAGTGAGCTGAGCTGAAAAGAGCGGTCACTTCACTGAGCTAATAAACCCAACTACTGGGAAGCTCGATTTTGATTTTAGACCCATGGTTTCTTCGGCAAACTTTCATAGAATTCGTCGTAGATTACGATTTTCATAACCGCTTAGTGCATTTTTTTCGGTCCATGCAAATTGACTAGAGTGTCCAAAAAACCGGCAAATTTATAAAACCGGTTTCCGGTTTAACCGAAAAAGTGTTTTTTTGAAAAAACCGGCTTCGATTATTGTCTTTTAAAAAACCGCTTAAACGGTTTCGGTTTTTGTCTTTAAAAAAAACGGTTAACCGGTTTATATTAAATTTTTATTTAATGGAAATTTAGAATTTTTGAATTCTTTATGCAATTATTTTATATCTTTTACGAAATGATGGCAAATGCTACAATTTTCTATAAAATAAATCAATATTTTTAAAAATGGTATCAAAGTTTTTCATAAATATGTTTGAATGAGCTTCAGAAAATATATTTCATTAAAACCGGTTAACCGTCTTACAAAAACCGGTTTGTCAAAAAACCGAAAAGTTAAAAAAACCGAAACCGGTGGAGTTTACAAAGATGAAAAAACCGGTTGACCGGTTTTCGGTTTTGGATACTCTAAAATTGAGCCACTCTAATATACATACACCATTATTTTTTTATTGCATAATAAGAATCTACATAACTGATTCTATATGTGTTCAAATTTTGGTGATTGAAATTCTACTTCCACAAGTGGGTCAAAAGATCAATTGAAATATTACTTTTGTTCCAGATGTCTACTAACACAAAAATTTTAAACTCAATTATTTCGAAATGGTAAAAAAATTATACACTATTGTGTATATACATTAGAGTGCTCCAAGATTGTATGGACGAAAAAAACTTTCTAGGTACAAGCCGCCCCCCCTCTAGAATTGTTCTATGTATTGTAGAAACACGTTGTGTAAAATATTAGGATGATAGGATAACGTTAACTGGTGGCGCAACGACGCTGAAGTTTTGAGGTGCATTTACAAGGGGAAAATATGCAATTTTTTCAGTTTTTGTAAAAATTTTGCCATTAAATAATGACTTTTACAATTTAATTTAAAAGAATCGAAATGTGTACGTAATTGTCGTTATAATAAGATATAAAAGACAAAAATTGGTGAAAAAATGTTAAAGTTATTAAAAAATCGCCAGGCCATTAACGTGACTCAGGCCACTAGAAATTTATGAACAAAATTAACATATTTTGATAAATATTAAAATAAAAGCTTATTTTTACTTAAAATATATCCATATTTACTTGTATATGAGTTTTTGTCCTCGTAGGATACCGTTAACCTATTCTCAGGTATGACCAAAAAAATTAAATTTTTTTAACGGCAGTTTCAAAACTCCAATTTCAAATTTTTAAAAATTTTGTTAAACAAATTTCAGAATTTTTTGATCATCACGTGGGGATTTATTGACAACATAATAGGGAATAAAAATGTGAAAAAAGTATGTCAATACCTCCTATAGTTTTTCCGTACCTGCGATATAAATTTTGCGATTTTCGAGAAAAACTAATTTTTTGGCCATATTTTGGGGAATGACCAGAATTTCCTTACTCTAATGATTTTCAAGTAAAAGCTATTCAGAATAATATAGTCCAGGTAATTTTAAATATAGTCTGAAAGTTTTACTAAAATCGGAAAACTTTAACCCTTAAATCGTGAAGGTCAAAGGTCAATTTTTTCAATATTTGGAATTTCTCATGGAAAGATAGCGAAATATTATATATGTTTGGGCCGATTTTGATGAAACTTAAGAAAAATATAAAATGAAGTCTAGTATTCACAATTACAGTACAAAAATGGAAATTAACCCTTAAGAGTACTTGGGGTCAAAATGAATGTGTTTTTCGTGATTTTAAAAGTTGAGGGTCATTTGGACAATTTCGTATTTTACATTTTTCAACTACGTATGGTACTTTTAGCATCTTCCATATTTTCATTGTTTGAATTTTTCAGTGCGCATATCGTTTGCAGTTTATGGTTTTCACGCTGCAATTTGTTTGCATGTATGATGTTTTTGTAGTAATTTTTTTGTATATTATACACAAGCAATTTCATTTGTTTTTGCTAACCAAAAATATACATATATTTAGACAGCAAAAGTTTTAAAAATGAAAAATTTTCATTTTGTCTTCTAGCTGCAACGTAAAATATTTTGTAAGGCAAAATATTTTTGGAAAAACTGCGACAAATAGTTCTAACAATTGTTAAGAGCCGAATCATGGTGTAATGATATACAAGGTGACATTAATCAAACAGCTGATTATTTTTTTTTTTTGCTCGAGTTTGTTTACAACTTCAATCTTGTCAAATTTTTTTTTTTTTTTTGCTGTAGTTTGTATACATTATTTCAGTTGTTTTTGACAGACACACGTTGTTCAATTTGATTTGTACGTTTGGCACTCAAATTGTACGGAGGCTGAAATATTATTTCAATTTGCATTTATTTTATTTTTTGCGAGCTTTTGCTTATTTTTTGGAGGGTAATCTGGAAAACTGTGTACAAACAGTTGAGTATACTGGCTATTTTGATTTGGTGGAGAATAGAGTGTAAACTCTAGGATGGACACTGATGTTGACGACGCCGGTCACTGTTGTATACAGTCCCCCGGCGACAATGATGGGAAGAATGGTAAAAGACCACGATTGGACGGTGCTGGTACTTCATCCGCTACTGTAGACGTCTCACGTTTAAACGGAAATGTTTCTGCAAGCTTTGATCCAAATCATCAAAATAAATTTTCATGTCTTGCTAACTTGGAGATACAGAATAACTGTGATGATTCTGTTGGTTATAATAAGAACATTAAGAATGCGGCGAAGGATGGGACTTCTAATTTAAAGCCGACTGGTAAATCTTTTTGCCCGCCAATATTTCTTTACAATGTAAACGTAAAGCACCTTTGTGACCAACTGGAGGCCAAGTCACCTAAAATTATTTTTAAAATAAAGAATGTAAACAAACACAAAAGTAAGTTGTACTTGTCAGATGCTTCGGTTCATGCGGAAATAATGTCACTTCTAAGAGAGAAGAAAATAAGTTCATACTCATTTACGCCAAAGGAATATAAACAATTATCCCTAGTTCTTCGCGGTATGTATTACAAAACAGAGGTTGAAGAAATTAAAGCAGCTTTAGACATTCAGGTCCCTAGTACAGTATCCAAGGTATCAAAATTTTCAACACCATTTTCAAAAAAAAACAACACGGAAACTGGTTTATTTCTCATAACTTTGATTCCAGGAAAAAAATTGGGAGACATATCCAACATTAAATATTTGCTGAATCAATCCATTGTGTGGGAAAAGCCTAAAAGAAAGGATCATGCTATCCAATGCCACAGATGTCAACACTGGGGACATATTTCTAGGAACTGCAATTCAGATTTTAAATGCGTTAAGTGCAATGATTCTCACTTACCAGGCTCTTGTCCTCGCAATGATTCTACGGATTCAGATCCTTGCTGCGTAAATTGTGGCAATTCCGGCCACCCGGCAAACTGGAGGGGATGTCCAGCATATAAAAAATATCTGTCTGGCAAGAAAGAGCGTATTTTAAAAGCAAAGGAAGTCAGGAATACTGCAAAAACTAACGTTAATAGAGTCATCAACACATCTCTAGTTTCGCCTGGTAAGACATTTGCAAGTCTGTTGAGGACGCAATCATCTCAAGCTGAAACGTCATACAAACAAAAATCACCTATTGTAGATGAATTTTTAAAACTTGCTAATCTCTTTTTGGAACCAGAGGAATTAACGCTTGAGCAGGAGATAAATAAATTTCTTACTGAGCACAAAAATATGTCAAAGTATGAAGCAAAAAAAATTTTTTTAAGCCTACTCTCTAAAGTTAAAAGTATTTATAGGCCATAGATTTCTTAACTTTTTGACTTTTAATGTAAGATCACTTGTGGATACAAGTCGTCAAATTGATCTCTACAACACCCTGTATTACAACAAAATTGACATCGGCTTCATACAAAAATGTCGCCTAAATCGAAACAAAAAAATATACCTTAAAGGCTATAATTTTGTATATGACCACTCACACATTGGAGTAGCAATTGTTTTAAAGGACAATATATCTTATAGTCGTATTAACATTAACGATACAGGTTTCAATTGTAATTTTATTCAAATAAAATTCAATACGAATAATATACTCAAAAAATATTTAATTGGCTCAGTTTATATTCCTGGAAACTTTCCTGTCACTGCCTTAAGCAATGGCCTATCAAAAATTCTACAAGTGGCTAGTGAGTTTGACGGTTTCGTGCTTGGAGGAGACCTGAATGCTAAAAATCCCTCGTGGGGAGATCTATTGGACAATGCAAACGGTAAAATCTTATATAATTGGCTTTTAGACCATTCACTCGAGGTGGTTCGTATTTGCGCAGACAAACCCTCATACCCAAACGGATCTTCCTTTCTGGATCATTTCCTGGTAAGCCCGCACCTCTTGGACTCCAGTTCCCAAAATTTAAGAGTTTCAACATTACCCTCATTCTCAGACCATTTTCCAATCAAACTTAAATTAATTCTCAGACGCAGCGACTTACTTTTACGTAATCCACGTTTTTTTACATCCTATAAGAATACAAACTGGAATCGTTTTCGCCACGATTTGGAGTCTGCCTGTATGGACATCATGCCTTCTGAATATAGAAATCTTCAGAATAATGAAATAGATTCCTTGATATCGACGTTCAACTCTGTTCTTACATCTATACATGACCGCAACTCTGAAAAGATTGAGATTAGCCATAACAAAGCTCCAATTTCCGAAAATATTAAGAAGTTTTTTAAAATAAAGCACAGGTGGCAAAGTGATCTAAAGAAAATTTTGCATCGCACAGGAAATAGAATGTCTCAAGAGTATAAAACGATTTCAACGCAAATTCAACTTTTAAAAACAATTATAAAGGAGCTTGTAAACATAGAACAAGGCAATATATTTAATAGCAAACTGCAAAAAATAAGGCCAGGCCCAACTGCCTTTAAGCAAATTTACCAGGCAATAGGCAATAAGAAGTCGTCATTCTGTAATGAAATTGTTGTCAACAACATTTCCATCTCCGATGATGATATCATTGCAGAACATTTCCGTAGTTACTACAGTAGAGTCTACAGCGAAAACACACCTGAGCGGCCGTTAGACAATATTAATTCCCGTATATCCACTTTAATGGAAGTTATGCCACAACACATATATTCTTTTGACACAACTTCAAATTCCTTTGAAAATCCTGATAATTATCATTTTACTAATCTTGATGACGTTAAGCAAATTGTTAAAAAAGTAAACAATAAAAAATCGTATGGTATAGACGGGGTCTCAAATTTTATTCTGAAAAAGTCCCGGACATATCGTGGAAATTTCTGACCATATTATTTAACAATTGCCTCAACAACTATTACTTTCCTGCAGCATGGAAATCTGCTAAAATTATTCCAATAAAGAAGAAGGAGAGCAGTAACAATCTTGCAGATTTTCGCCCCATATCGTTACTATCAAATATCGGAAAGGTATTTGAGCACATTATTAAAAATAAACTTGAAAATGATTTCTTGGTTAACCCAGTGTCACCGTTCCAATTTGGATTTAAAAAATACCACTCCACACAACATGCTCTTTTAAAACTGCACAATGACGTCATTCATAATCTGAGGCAAAAGATTTGTACCGTTGCCATTTCTCTAGACATTGAAAGGGCCTTTGATTCGGCCTGGCATAAGGGAATTTTATATAAGCTAATTGAGCTTGAGGTTGATCCTTTTCTTGTAAAGATGTTTGAGAGCTATTTCACGGACCGTAGGTTCAACGTGCAGATCAACGAGTCTATGTCTAGTTTTGATTTAGTAAACAGCGGTGTGCCCCAAGGAAGTGTACTGGCACCTTACTTATTTAACCTATTTCTATATGACTTTCCTCACTGTGTAGGAACCACTAAAGCCATTTTATATGCGGATGACTGTCTAATCTACGCTCACCATGAATCACCAGCACAGGCATTGTGTAATGCTACTCTTCACCTGAACACAATCGATAATTATTATAGAAAGTGGGGCATTAAGATAAACGCTGCAAAATCTCAGGCTATTTGTATAAGAAATGCATCAGGTAAATGCGCTAGATTCGTGGTTCCGGAAAGTAAGCTTCTGAGACTCTCCTTGAATGGCGTTGAAATTCCATTTAAATCCAGTATTAAGTACCTTGGAGTAAACTTTAATAAGTTAATGAAATTTAATAATCACGGAAGAATTTTACTTACCAAAGCTAAACGTATTACTGGCATGTTTTCCAGTTTATTTAATAGTTCACACCTTCACCAGAACACGAAACTTCTTCCGTACAAGGTTGCTATCAGATCAGCTCTCATTTATGCATTTCCAATCTGGTTTTCTATTTCACCGATAGTTGCAAAAGAATTGGAAATACATGAAAGAAAAGTTCTTCGAAAATGTATTGGAAGAAATTTTCAAAGCCATACCAAACGATACTCCAACTCATATATATATACCCAGTCTGGTGTCAAACCTTTGTGTGCGTATGCCTTCGACCTCCAAAGGAAATTTGTTGGAAATCTTGGTCACCATGATAACTCCCTTATGAACGACATTTATGAGGAGGAGAGATACACGGACTGGTCGAGATTTGGATACCTATCGCCTATTGGTATTGTTATGGAGTCTTTGGATGCTGACATGGATCCATTTAAGCTGCCGGATTTTTATTGCAAGGCAATTCCTGGTGCCCATAGAGGATGAATTCACCACTTTTTCATCAATTTTATTTACTTATTATTTATTTATATGACAATTTATTATTTTGTTTTTTTTTTGTACTTAAATGGTACTCTCGAATTATGTATGTACTTATTGTTCATCAATGTAACTGTTTTATTAACGTGATTTTTGAATTCTGGGAATTCCATTTCAGTTATTTAATTTATATTCACATACAATGTATGTTACATGTAATTATTGTTAGTCATTTAATTTATCTGTGATATCGGTTTTCACTGTTGGCCAATGTGATTTACGGTTTTGTTTTATTTAGTTTTAAGTGTTATTTAGTTTTATGTATTTATTTTGTTTAACAGTCTTCTCTGTAAATGCCGGGAGCAAGCATTGTTTGCGTATCATTTTAACAGTTCAATGTTAACAACATATGATTTTTATTTAGCAAGTTGCTTTTCATCTTTTAATGTGTATTAAAACAAGACAAATATATAGTTTTAAGATTTTATACATCAAAATGTCGATTTTGTATCTCACTCTTCCATGTAAAGAAAAAAAAAGACTCAATAAAACGCTTTACTTACTTACTTACTTGTTTTTGACACTATCAGTGTTGCCACTAAGAAAATTATAAACTACACATCAGAGAAACAAGCCGAATTAAAATGATCGGCGGCGGCGGCGGGGTATATTTTATTTAAGAATGTAACGGCGGCGGCTTAAATGTCGGCTAAAATTGATAATGTATTTTTATGACAATACTTAATATTAAATTCGGATTAACAATGTTAGCAAGATCTTCAATGTGTGATTGTTTTAAAAATAATAGCGGTATTCGTATGTATAGTTCTTGTCCTTGCAATAGAGTAAAAGAGCAATTAAGTGTCACAAAACTGTATAAATTGTGAAAGTACCTTTATGATTCGTTGTCGATTAATTCTATTTCTATGGTCGGTCAAATCCGACCATATAATACCATACACGAAGTAAATGAGCAAAAAAATATTCTTTTCAAAAACATCAAAAATTAATATTCGTGAGTGATTTTCGGAAGTGGGCCTTATATGGGAGCTATGACCAATTATGGACCGATCACCATGAAATTAGGTGGTGTGATTTACACTGAATCAATTAAGTCTCCGTACAGAAAAACTTGTAATATAAACTAGCAATTTATGGTCAGTTTTCAATACATATTTAAAATTTTTTTTAATTAATTTTATAAAAAATTGTATAAACTAGAAATGAACATAAAAAAAATACAAACATTTTCATAATTTCAATAATTGTACTAAAAGTATCACCAAAAAGTCTCCGTACAGTTGACCGTTTTAAGGCAAGGAACCCCAATATTAAAATTAATTGAATTTAATATGTGGTAGGTCCTCTCTTCTGAGCAATTGCAGCATTTAAATGGAATGGACCAGCTTTGTTGTTGTCAGGAAAAATAAGCAAATTTCAATGGATAGAAATAAAATTATTATTTGCCTGCAAAATGAAGGAAAAGGTCTAACTGAAATCAATGATTGTAAAAAGACCACGCTCTTTCATTCAGTACGTTATTCAACAGTGCAAAAAAACCGGAACAATGGCAAATAAACCAAGAAATCACCGTCCAAGAAAACTAGACCACCACTTAGAGAGAAGAATTGTACGATTTGTAGAAGGTAATCCAAAAATTAGCGCATGTGTAATTGCGGAAACTGGAAAAGTAGTGATGAACCCTCCAAACTGTAAGAAACGCTCTTAAACTAAATGTTTAAAATGGTCGGGTAAGCCGTAAGAAGCCGCTTGTTCGAAAAGTAAACATGAGAAAGAGATTGGATTACGCTATTGAGCATATTGATAAAGATTTTTTTTTGAATCGAATTTTTTTTAGCGATGAAAGTAAATTTAATATATTTGGTTCTAATGGAAGAAAAATGGTATGAAAAAAGCCAAATACTGAAATGGATCCGAAGCATTTGACGCTAACCGTAAAGCATGGAGGAGGTAACGTAATTGGTTGGAGTTGCATGGCTTCATCTGGGGTGGGAAATCTTATTTTTATTGAAAAGACGATGGATAAATATGCATACCTTAATATATTAAAAGAAAACTTAAAACAAAGTGATGCAAAAATTATGGTTGGGACGTTTGTATTGCTTCCAATAAGACAACGATCCCAAACACACCTCTGGATTAGTAAAGGAATGTCTTATTTATAATGTTCCTAAGCAATTAAATCGCGCAGCTGTGTCACCTGATCTCAACCCGATTGAGCATCTATGGAATCACTTGGAAAGAAAGATTCGGCAGCACAATATATCGAGTAAAGATCAGCTAAAAGCCGTTATAATGGAAGTGTGGTATAAAATAGATTTCCTAACAACAACAAAGCTGGTCCATTCCATGCACTGCCATTTAAATGCTGCAATTACTCAGAAAGGAGGACCTACCACATATTAAATGCAATTAATTTTAATATTGGGGTTCCTTGCCTTAAAACGGTCAACAGTACGGAGACTTTTTTGGTTATACTTTTAGTACAATTATTGAATTTATGTAAATTTTTATGTTTTTAATGAAAATGTTTGTATTTTTTTATGTTGATTTCTAGTTTACAAATTTTTTATAAAATTAATTAAAAAAATTTTAAAATATGTATTGAAAAGTGACCATCAATTGCTAGTTTATATTACAAGTATTTCTGTACGGAGACTTAATTGATTCAGTGTTTGTCTATATCAAAGTTAGCTATGTTGAATTTTGTGTGTATACCAAAATTTTTAAGCGATTTATGCACGTTAAAGTGATTTTCGGAAGCGTGTCTATATGGGAGCTATGACTAATTATGGACCGATCGTAACAAAATTTAATGACATGAATTTTGTATATATAAAACATATTTGGAGCGGAATTTGTGGAGATACATGAACAAATTAAACATTAATGACCGTTAAAGTCCAATTTCGGGAGGACATTTGTATGGTTTCAATATGCGGTCCTGGGGCCAAAAAAATAATATGTACCAAATTTTATCGAAATATATTGTTACGAAATTGTACTTGAATTCAAATATAACGATTTTAACGGCTGATTTAAAAGTAGCATAATGCTTTCAAATAGCAGTGCTGTAATAGCAAACTGTAACATTTCAGTTGACCACTGATCGTAAGTAAGGCAACGCTGTTTGCTGCCACCGTATATTCGTATTCGAATATTCAGTTAAAGAACATTGTAGAAAGTACACCACAGATGCCGTATGTATTAGAAAGCTCTAGACAGTTAAAGAACAATCTAGAGTGCAGATGGCAGTGTTATAAATAGTGGCAGCGGTTGCAGTCGTTAGTCAGTTTATCAGAGACGCTTTTCGAATAAACATCAACTGAGTGATTCTACAAAAACCTTTTTGTATAAGGTGATATAAATATTTCATTTAAATGTTGTATTATTTTTAAAAATTTTGCCACATAAAATCCTAACAAAATAAATTTTCAACTGATCATCATGCCTTTGATTAATCTACTGAAACACAAATCAGTTATTTTTTTTCTCCATAAAATGTAAACAAGCAGCCGATAATATTAATAAATATTATTAATTTTTTTCTAAAACACTGGAAAAATAAGACATACTTTTCCATGTGTTATTTCTAAAAAAATATTGATGTGTAAAATAAAACAGATAATTGGTTTCAGCGGCGCAGATGATAATCGGCGGCTTTCTTTGAGCCGGCTCAGCATTTAAGCCGATTCAAGTCGACGGCGGCGTGATAATGAAAAATTTAACAGCGGCTAGCCGCCGATTTTCAGCCAATCGGCTTGGTTGTTGTGAATATTTTATTCTTTATCCAAAAGAGCACACAAATTAAATGCCTCTTTTTGCCTACCAATGCTCATGCCTAAATTACACATAAGAGAAAAAATTACACTTGTAAATAAATTTTCGTGATTTCAATAGGCGAAATAAATTGTCTAAAATTGTCATGAATATAAAAGGTTTGTCACAGTGGACTCTGGGATGTTTGGACCAAATACGATCACTTTATTGTCAATGGACAATTTTCACTTGAGGTGATTTTAATTTATCCAGGAATTGGATATATTGGATTTTTTAGTGAACTTTTCTAATTTAATGAATTCTTCAGATCAGTCAAATATGTCAAACCCAAATACGCTTATAACAAATATTAATCAATGTCCATTGGAAATTGTTACATTTCTATTAAAAATTTAACAATATTTAAAAATAGCACACTGTTTGCTTCCGAATTTTAATTTATTCCTAATTTATATTAAGTGCTTTGAAATCAGTTTTGTTTTCAGTTTCAAAGATAAATATTTTTTACTATTTGTTTAAAAATTATAGCTCTGATCATTTTCCTTCCCAGTAAATACTTTACCAGTAAAATCTTGTAACGTTTATATTTTTAAAATTTGTAGTTATAAATTTGAAATAAAACTTCCAAAATAGTAAGTAAATTTTATTGTTTATTATTTAAAACACAAACCAGAAACCAGACAGACAATAGCATAAACACAAGACAGTTCTTACGGGTATAAAAAATAACTAGTAACAATTTGTAAATAAATTTTTCTCACACAAATTCCTACGTTCTTGTTTTTTTTCCTTAAGATTTTGCTAACGTAAAGCTAGGTACTCTGTTCAAAATTTCGTGCGAAATGCTGTCAAAATACATATAAAATATTTGGAATGAAATACATGCGAAATAATTTCGCACAAGCAGTACTCTGCTTTTATTGTGGAAAACATTTGAAATACATCTGGCAACCTTATTTTTTCACATGAAAAAACCATAATTTTTCGCAAATATGAACAGAGTACTAGGCTCTACCGCTACCGATATAATAGGTTATACCGTTATCTGTAAATACCGTTACCGTTATTCTATAAACAATTTAAAATTATAAATAAAAATACAAATTTTCGATTTTGGGTTATCTTGAAAATTAACGTTTTTCCAATAACAATTTGTAATAACTCGTAAAAATGTATAGTTATTGAATAGTATTTGTTGTTTTATATTTTTTTCATGTTGGAATTAAAAGTCTTATATGTATATAAACTAAAATTTTGTTTCTATTACCAATATTACGCAAACAAAACTATCACAAACGGCGAAATGTCCACCTGGAAAACCTAACATAGCAATCTCCAAATTACTTATCGTATTTTTCTGCAAACCTTAATGTTAATTTAGTTCAAACTTGATTCATATCTTCATCTTATATATAAATAGGCTACACGTTTTTTTGTGGTACACTCTTAATGCCCAGTTTTTGACTTGTTATTTAAATACGTATTTAGTTAATTTTAACTTAAAATTAAGTTGTATTTAAATACAGTTTGAGTTTTTCAGTGCTACATAATTTGTCTTATTTAAATAAGATAAAAGTATGGTAGCACTACTAAATATCAAAAATTTATCGATAGTTTTGCTTAAAACAGCTGTTCAACCAAAACAAAAATTGATACATTTTGCCCAATAAGAAATAAAAGTTTATTAAACAATAAAATTATTGGTAGGAAAATGCACAAAAGAAGCTCCAATTGCCCCGCATCGGAATTGTAGTTTTTGCAAGACGCTTTTTTTAGCAAGACGCTGTTGTTTGTTTTTTTTTACTACAATAGAGTGAAAAAAAACCAAACAACAAAAGTCAGCTGTCAAAAACATATGGTAGTTTATGAAACTTAAATAGAATTTAAATGACCAACGTCGGCCATTTAAGTATCATTTAAAAAAGCACTGAGAAACTCATTTTCGCATTTAAATAGAACTTAAATATAATTCATATTTAAATACGAAGTCAAAAACTGGCTCTAAGTATGTTATTGTCCACCAATATTAATAAAACATATACAGCCCAATTATGAATAAAAATTCCGCGAGAGTTTTTTCCCTTTTCTCATTTTTCCTATTCAAATTCAATGGGAACAAATTCCCGGGGAACAAACTTCCGCGGAATTTTTTATTCATAATTGGGCTGATATTGTTTTCGAATTTCGGCCACCGGGCGATCCTAGTACAATATAATAAATATGAATACATTTAGAGATACTGGATTTTTATTTATCAACTAAAATAGAGGATATAGCTACTTTCCCTCATATAAATGTACATATTTATTTCATTCGGTTTTGAAATCTGAACAATCCATAATTCATTCATTCAATTAAAATTTAAAATATAGATAAAATACATACATTGACAATATATTTTGGATGTAATTTGTTTTTTCAATTTTTTTTAAAAAAAAAATTCGGGTTCAAAATTTTTTTTCCCGATTTTGACCCATTGTAGGTCCAACTTACTATGGTCTTATATACGTCGTTGCAAATGTCTTTAAAATATCTATCATTAGATATCCATATTGTCTATATTAATGTCTTAGTAATCCAGATACAGGTAAAAAAATAGGTAAAAAATCGAGGTTGTCTTGGTTTTTTCGTCATATCTCAGCCATTTGTGGACCGATTTTGCTGATTTTAAATAGCAAAATTCTCGAAAGCATGTCTGACAGAATTATTGAAGATTTGGATCCCGAAGATATCTGGGGTCTTCAGAAAACTGATTTCAACAGACAGACAGACAGACAGACAGACAGACAGACGGACAGACAGACAGACAGACGGACATGGCTTAATCGACTCCGCTATCTATAAGGATCCAGAATATATATACTTTATAGGGTCGGAAATGAAAAATGTAGAAATTACAAACGGAATGACAAACTTATATATACCCTTCTCACGAAGCTGAAGGGTATAATTACAAGGTAGTTTCATTTATAATTTTTTGACAAGAAAGGGGATTTTTGAAGTTTATTTTAATTGTAAATATTCAGGGAAGCGTTGCCACATTTAGAGAAAGGTTACAATACTCCGAGAAATTTTCAATGAAATATGTGTAGTATGTAACAATTCTCAATACTGTGTAATTTATCTTTAAAATAAATAAAAAACTAATTAATCTAAGAAGTTTGGCTTTATATCACATAGGCCACTAAAGAGCTGCCCGAAGATAATGAAATCTTTTTCCATCAGACTTTAAAAAATGGATGGTTTTAAATTTATCCGAGGAATACTCATTGTAACGTTGTCCCAATTGTTGCATGAAAAGGATTATGTGGTCGACTTTTATAAAACTTTGCTGAAACTACTTTATGTGTTGGCTAGAGATTTACGAGAAGATTTTTATCTATAATGTGTCCCGGATAGATTAATATGTTTGCTCAATACCCACGATGCTGACCAATTGGAGTGGACTTTTAGTGTGCTTGGCTTATCTATTTAAGGTTCTAAACTTGGAATCTAAAGCCTTATTTGAAACGCAATATAGGCTCTGTCGTCAATTGTATACTACCCTTGCTGGGCGAAAGACGTTATACAATTGCTAGTATAGGGACAATTCCATTCCATTACCGGAGACTTTTTGCAGTTTATTTTCGAATCTTTAGTGGAGGATAAGAAAAAATCACAATAGAGCCAGCTGATGAATGATATAGGTTTGTGTCCCCAAATAGCTGTGATATTTAGTTGCCGATATAACCAGAATCAAGCATAAACAAAATCCTCTGCTAACGATACTCAGCAATTTAAAACCTTGGCCAGAATTGTGTCGATGCTAAATATTTTTATACCCTTCAGCTTCGTGAGAAGGATATATATAAGTTTGTCATTCCGTTTGTAATTTCTACATTTTTCATTTCCGACCCTATAAAGTATATATATTCTGGATCCTTATAGATAGCGGAGTCGATTAAGAAATGTCCGTCTGTCTGTCTGTCCGTCTGTCTGTTGAAATCAATTTTCTGAAGGCCCCAGATATCTCCGGGATCCAAATCTTCAACAATTCTGTCAGACATACTTTCGAGAATTTTGCTATTTAAAATCAGCAAAATCCGTCCATAAATAACGGAGATATGAGCAAAAATCCGAGACAACCTCTGAAAATTTCATCAAAAAACACAATGTATTGCATGCTTTGACAAAAAAGCAACAAAACGTATGGTTGGATGTGCAAGCTTTGCGCATTTTGTTTTTTTTTTTGTGTTTTGTTTCTTTTGGCGTTGTTGTTGTTTTTTATACAACTAAACGTTTGTTTGGTTGTGTGTTGGTTTTTTTTTTGACAAAAAATCAACAAATCGTATATTTGAATGTGCATGCTTTGCGTATTTTGTTTTTCTTTTGTGTTTTGTTTCTTTTGGCGTTGTTGTTGTTTTTTATACAATTAAACGTATGTTTGGATGTGTGTTGGTTTCATTGCCTTGCGTATTTTGTTTTTGTTTTTTCTTTTGGTGTTCTGTTTCGTTTGGCGTTGTTGTTATTTTTTGGGTTCTTGATAAATTTAGGATGCTGTAAGCTGAAAGTGGGCAATGTACATACATACCTATATACTAATTATAAAAAATAATAATGCATCCACAACAAAGGTGAAGGGTATATAACCCAGCGGGAAAAAATGATAGGACTTCAATTTGTAGGCCTTCTAAAGGGCATACTTACACATTCTAAAAGATCCGATACTCATTCCACCCTGCCTGCTCTTAGAAGGTGTTCAAGAAGCCCTATGAATCCCCTTCTAATAACAAGTGAGCTTGTTGGCTGCCAACAGCCCATCATAAGTAGGCCTTCTCTCAGCCCTCTAACAGCAGCGAGTATGCAAGGCCTTGGCTCGCAATGACACGCCGTGTAAAATTGAAATGATTTTGCAATGCGGCAAAATGATTTTGCAAGTCCTTGTGTCTGCAAAATGAGGCATTTAGGAAGGCCTCTTTACTGCATCTTTTTCCCGCTGGGAAGATTCGGCATAGCCGAATATAGCACTCTTACTTGTTTTTAATACAATTGTATTATTTTATTTATGTTTGGAGTATGATTACTTCAATAAAGGCAAAAATGGGATTTTTGTAGTGTATGCTAATATATGTAAATAATAAATAAATGTTTATAAAATAAAGCTTTTTTCTACACAAAATTCTTACAACATTCTTCTAATTATTATCGCCTTGATAAATTTAATTTTTATTGCTAAACATTACAAAAGGCGCATCAATAAATGTAGAAACCATGTATTTTTTACAAAAAAAATGGTAAAAAGTTGAAAAAAGTCGAAAAATGTAGAAAAAAGTCGATTAACTAAAAAGTCGAAAGTTCGAAAAGTCGAGTTTTCATAAATTACCAAAAGTCGAAAGGTCAAAAAGTCGCCTTTTTGTTTCAGCTATATAACCCTATGTGGCGAAAAATACAACAAACCCAAAAGCAAAAACAACAACAGGCAACTTTGACAGTTCACCTACCTTTTAACAAAAACAAAGTACCTGTTGTTTTTGTATTGTTGTATTTGGTAGACTTTTCGAACTTTCGACTTTTGGTAATTTATGAAAAGTCGACTTCTCAAACTTTCGACATTTTAGTTTATCGACTTTTTTCAATTTTTTACCATTTTTGGTAAAAAATACATGGTTTCTACATTTATTAATGCGCCTTTTGTAATGTTTAGCAATAAAAATTAAATTTATCAAGGCGATAATAGTTAGAAGAATTTTGTAAACATTTTGAGTAGAAAAAAACTTTATTTTATAAACATTATTTATTATTTACATATATTAGCATACACTACAAAAAATGCAAGTGTACAAAATTGCAATAGTTTTAGTATAATGTTGCAATTAAATATTTGTTTTTTAACAATCTAATAATTCGACTTTTACGACTATTTTCGACTTTTATCGACTATTCGACTTTTTAGATAACATAATCGATTGTCGAAATCTACTTTTTGGTCGGAAAAAAGTCGAATAATCGATTTTGTTATCTAAACAGTCGATAAAAGTCGAATAGTCAATAAAGTCGACTTTTTAGATTGTTAAAAACAAATATTTAATTGCAACATTATACTAAAACTATTGCAATTTTGTACACTTGCATTTTTTGTAGTGTATGCTAATATATGTAAATAATAAATAAATGTTTATAAAATAATGCTTTTTTCTACAAATAATTCTTACAACATTCTTCTAACTATTATCGCCTTGATAAATTTAATTTTTATTGCTAAACATTACAAAAGGCGCATTAATAAATGTAGAAACCATGGCCCATAATCATAGTCAAACACTAAAGTCAGTTCTTTTTAAAAACAACTTTGAATTAAAAACCCGCTTTATATTGTTACGTTTTAACCTTTTCAAAACGCTGGTTTATTTCCTTTCAATAAACCGGATACTTTTGATTGCAAATAAAAGCCGTTTAGTAGTTTAAAAATTGTAACAACTCTTTATTTATTCAAAATGTACAACAACCACAGAATTAAATAGCCACTCAATATTTTTTTATACACGTTTATAAATTCTCAGAAATACAGACACAATTTATAATGTACACGAATTTACTTGAAAAACTCAACACACTTTAAGGCACCAAGTTGATGTTTATTCGAAAAGCGTCTCTGATAAACTGACTCACGACTGCAACCTCTGCAACTATTTATAACACTGCCATATGCACTCTAGATTGCTCTTTAACTGTCAAAGTTCGAATATTCTAGATGTGGTGTACTTTCTACAATGTTCTTTAACTGAATATTTAACTGAATTCAAACAGCGTTGCCAACTTACGATCAATGGTCAACTGAAAGCTTTTATTTAATAATGCCCACAGATATGTTACAGTTTGCAATTACAGCACTGTTATTTGAATGCATTATGCTACTTTTAAATCAGCCCTTAAAATCGTTATATTTGAATTCAAGTACAATTTCGTAACAATATTATTTCCCAACTATAGTCAAAATTAAAGTATGTTTTAAATTGAACCGACTTTAACTGGGTGCCACCTCAAATGTAGAAAATGTTTTCATACAATATACAACAAAATACAGACAAGTGGCAACGCTGAACAGCTGACATAGAAAATTAAAACAAAAACCAAAAAAGGTAAACAATAAAAGTAACCGGGACAACTAAAGAAAAAAAGTTTGGCACAAAGTAAAAAAATGTTTAAGTTACAAGATATTGGTAGAGATTTTGCAATTATTGAACAGTTATCAATAAAATTAGTACCAAAATATTCTAATTATGATATTCATCTTATATATTTCATTTTTCCACAACAAACAACTTTTTTTCTGTAGTTGTCCCGGTTACTTTTATTGTTTACCTTTTTTGTTTTTTTTTTTTGTTTTGTATGTCAGCTGTTCAGCGTTGCCACTTGTCTGTATTTTGTTGTATATTGTATGAAAACATTTTCTACATTTGCGGTGGCACCCAGTTAAAGTCGGTTCAATTTAAAACATACTTTAATTTTGACTATAGTTGCAAAATAATTAAAAGCAGGTTTTTATTTTAAAGTTGTTTCTAAAAAGAACCGACTTTAGTGTTTGACTATGATTATGGGCCAATATATTTAAATAAAAATATGCTATAACTGATGATGAATAAATGTAAGTTCGCTCATTTTCTGAAAATGAGCAATGTCATTTCCCAACAGAGCATTTCATTAGCAAAATGTAACTAAATTGTAGAATAAGCTTATCATAAGAGAAAAAGTTAACAATTTAACAAATATGATTGCAAATGGCTTATGCAAGCAATAGTTTTGTAATAGCCCTGACAGACATGTGGTTTATATACCACGATATGTATACTATGGTTTTTGATACTACTTTAGTGTGACAGACATGTAGTATGCGTACTACTGTTATTGTTTTTACATTTTATCATATGTTAGGAAAAATGGAAAAAGAAAGACTTTTGAATCTCATTTTAAACAATAATAATAAAATTGCATATTTTGTTCAAAAAAAGTAAACATGTTTTCGGTATGCACTTATTATGTACTAGCTGACCCGGTGCGCTTCGCCACCCCAATTAGAAGAAAGAAATAGTACTATCAAGTCTCACTTTGTGAATCTAATTGTAAATGTCTAATTTCTATTTCTGGGTCCATTATTATAGAAAATGCAAAATGTGTTCCTAATTTTAAATTTTTAGGTTTATTATTATAAAATATTCAAAAAGTACCATTGCAATAAGGAAATAGTACCATTGATTATCACTTTTAAATTCGCATTCACTAAACCATAACCCGTCAAGTTTGACTTTTATGGTATTTTTCATTTCCTATATTATCAACTAATTTTGTTTCTATAATACTTAAAATTTAATAAATTATCACAAAACCGAAACCGATCGGTTTTTAATTTTTTAAAACCGAAACCGCGGTTTTGAAATTCTTCGATTTTTTGGAAACTCTAGGTCCATTATTATAGGAAATTCAAAAAAGTACCATTAGAATATATAAAAAGTACCAAAAATCCCCCACATGTGGTTTCCCACTCACTCGGGTCAATATAAGCTTAATTTCATGGCTTTAGGTTCATTGGTGAAGAAATTACAAAAAGTACCATTCGAATAAAGAAAAAGTACCAAAAAGTCTCCCCCTAGACTTCTCACTCACTTAGGACCATATATGTTTAATTTCGTGTTTCTAAGTCCATTGTTATAGAAAATTCAAAAAAGTACCATTATAATATAGAAAAAGTACTAAAAAGTATACACTTGTGGTTTTCCAGTCACTGGGGTTCATATAAGCTTTATTTCATGATTCTAGGTTCATTGGTGAAGAAATTACAAAAAGTACCATTCGAATAAAGAAAAAGTACCAAAAAGCAGCCAATTGCGGATTCCCACTCACTCTGGTCCATATAACCTTTATTTCATGTTTCAAGGTTCATTGGTGAAGAAATTACAAAAAGTACCATTCGAATAAAGAAAAAGTACCAAAAAGTCTCCCCTAGAATTCTAACTCACTTAGGACCATGTATGCTTAATTTCATGTTTTTAAGTCCATTGCTATAGAAAATTCAAAAAGTACCATTAGAATAAAGAAAAAGTACCAAAAAGTCTCCCCCTAGAATTCTCACTCACTTATGACCATATATGCTTAACTTCATGTTTCTAAGTCCATAGTTATAGAAAATTCAAAAAAGTACCATTAGAATATAGAAAAAGTACCACAAAACCCACACTTGTGGTTTCCCACTCACTCGGTTTATATATAAGCTTTATTTCATGTTTCTAGGTTCATTGGTGAAGAAATTACAAAAAGTACCAATCGAATAAAGAAAAAGTACCAAAAAGTCTCCCCCTAGAATTATCACTTACTTAGGACCATATATGCTTAATTTCATGTTTCTAAGAGCCAGTTTTTGACTTCGTATTTAAATATGAATTATATTTAAGTTCTATTTAAATGCGAAAATGAGTTTCTCAGTGCTTTTTTAAATGATACTTAAATGGCCGACGTTGGTCATTTAAATTCTATTTAAGTTTCATAAACTACCATATGTTTTTGACAGCTGACTTTTGTTGTTTGGTTTTTTTTCACTCTATTGTAGTAAAAAAAAACAAACAACAGCGTCTTGCTAAAAAAAGCGTCTTGCAAAAACTACAATTCCGATGCGGGGTAATTGGAGCTTCTTTTGTGCATTTTCCTACCAATAATTTTATTGTTTAATAAACTTTTATTTCTTATTGGGCAAAATGTATCAATTTTTGTTTTTGTTGAACAGCTGTTTTAAGCAAAACTATCGATAAATTTTTGATATTTAGTAGTGCTACCATACTTTTATCTTATTTAAATAAGACAAATTATGTAGCACTGAAAAACTCAAACTGTATTTAAATACAACTTAATTTTAAGTTAAAATTAACTAAATACGTATTTAAATAACAAGTCAAAAACTGGGCATAAGTCCATAGTTATAGAAAATTCAAAAAGTACCATTAGAATAAAGAAAAAGTACCAAAAAGTCTCCCCCTAGAATTCTCACTCACTTATGACCATATATGCTTAATTTCATGTTTCTAAGTCCATTATTATAGAAATTTCAAAAAAGTACCATTAGATGAACAAAAAAGTACCTATAGTACAGTTCACACATTTTGGTACCTAAATATTATCCCCTATTCCTAACACTAACTTCACTCAAATACATATCAGCTAACTTTAATGTCGATAACTGAAATAATTTAAAATTTTAAAAAAGTACCATTAGGAGAAAAGTACCAATTTCCCCTTTCTTACTTGAACACCCTCAAGTTTAAAATTTAAAAATATTCCATTTTACCAAAATTGTTTATGCTACAGGCATGTATCAAAATATTAAAATCTGTGTTAATGTGCCCAAGAATAAATATGTTTTAAAAAAAGTACCAAACTGTTTACCCGGATTTGGGCCAATATACACCTTGGTACTCGAGTTCCATATAACACCCTGTTAGTTAATTTTTGTATGAATCCAGGAACCAACGTTAAAAAAAATTATCAAAATTGGCTTAATAATTTCAAATATAATGTATTTTCCCGATTTTATCCCCTTTTCGGTACCTTTTTTATCCCCATTGCTTTGGTAAAATTTAATTCAAATAAATTTCTGTATAGTGGTGAGAGCTCATAATAAAATATTCGTATGTCTATGTCAAATTATAGAAAAACATATTTTATGAAAAAGTACCAAAAATAAACACAATTTTTATCCCTTAAGGGTTCGAATTTCCAAAAAGTACCAAACTTATATTTTTTATTTTTTGTTAATTAAAGAATACAATTTAAAATTTGTTTCTATGTTTATTGGTTTAAAAGATACATAGGGTGCAAAAAAAGTACCAAAATACAGTTTTTACCCGTTTTCTCCCCTAAAAGTTTCGAATTTCCTAAAAGTACGAAACACCTGTCAGCTTATTTTTTAAATGGAGTAAGTAACATGCTATTTTAAGTTTTTTTGTATCTTTATTAGTTTTGAAGATATAAGGTTACCGAATTTACCCGTTTTTACCCTTTTTTACCCCCTAAACGTTCGAATTTCCAAAAATCCCTTCTTATCGGATCGTTTTGGGGAGGGAGGAACCCACAGTTAAAATTTCGTGATTCTAGCTTCAGCCGTTTGGGCTGTGCGATGATGAATCAGTCAGTCAGTCAGTAACGTTACTCTTTTATATATATAGATAGAGTAACTTCGGGTATTGTGGACTATGCGTCTAATGTGGACCAGTGTCTTTTTTCAGAAACTATTGAAGGTATGATAAAACTGATTTGTCGTACATTTTACAATTTGTTTGAAACGACAATTGCACATTTGCTTTCATGAGTTATTGATATGTTGACTTTTTATTCTTGTATTGAAATTAATGCGCCTGCTCAACATTTTTTTCGGCTCAAGTAAGAAACAAAATTTGGTACAGTTACTTGGTAGAATTTAATGTTTGGTTGTTTTATATAAAGTGGACACGTAGTTTTGCATATATTTGGTAAGAATTTAAGCACATTTAGATTATTAGGTAAAAATAACTTTTTACCACTGTAACCCAAGTTCGTGTAATGTGGACCACTTAAATTACTTGATTATGTACTACTGGTCCATATTACCCGACAATAACTATGTACTTTGTAAGCAATCTATCTAAGCCACGAACGCGACTTTTTAGTTTGTATTAATAAAAATATATTGAAATTAAATTTTTTAATCATTCATGATTAGCTGGTTCATGAATTTTATGTATTAAATACTAGTCCACATTACCCTCCAATTTTTTTAATGCTGATTTTTGGGTTCCTTAAAATATTTTCACATAAATTTTTTATCCTTTAACGGAAAAAATTTTCAACTGCAAAAACCATTAGAGAATACATTAGCTAATTTATTGCTTCACAACTCTTTTAATATCCATATATATTGTGGCCAAAATTTAGAAAAAACAAAACGGTAGTCCACATTACCCGAAGTTACTCTAATCGTATAAAAAGAAGACAAATTTTGTTAAGAATTAAGGAAATAAAAAGGAAATACAGGCGCTTTTGGACATGTGTAAGTATTGTTTATATATTTTATAAATTTTTTTTTGATATATTCAAGCAAAATGTACTTAATCAGGTCGAAGCATCTACTTTTTGGGAGGTTGAAGTGCCAAAATTAGATGAGGAATCTTTTAAAAATAAATTCCGTGTAAACAAACCCACGTTTGACTACCTTGTAAAATCGCTGCAGCACTTGCGCAAAAAAGACACTTATTGGAGATATGCGATTCCACTGGAAAAACGGTTAGGCATTTGTTTGTACGCGTTAGGTTCATCATCAGAATATCGAACAATTGCCAGTTTATTTGGTGTTGGAAGATCAACAGTTGGAGAAATTGTCATTGATGTCTGCAGGGCCATTTGCACATGTTTAATGAAAGTTGCATTTGATGCATATCCTCCAATAGACTCAAAAATAAAGGAAATTGTATCAGGATTTGATCGGTTAGGGTTTCCACAATGTTATGGAGCCATTGATGGATCTCACATTGAAGTTCAACCCATCAAAAGTGAAGCTATTGACTTTTATAACTACAAGGGGTGGTATTCAGTCGTACTTTTTGCGAGTGTGGATCATCGATATAGGTTTACCTACATAAATGTGGGTGCTCCTGGACGAAGTAATGACTCATCAATATTTGAAGCATCCAAATTGAAATTAATGCATGAGAATCATGAAGCATTTAAGCGGCACAAAAAAATCATAGAAGGAGTAGAAATTCCAATTTTGCTTATAGGTGATTCAGCATTTAGATTGTCAAAATTTGTAATGAAGCCCTTTCCTTACAACAGTTGCCAAGATGAAAAGGAAAGGCTTTTTAACAAACGTCTTTCTTCATGCCGTCGTGTCGTTGAGAATGCATTTGGCCAACTTAAGGCCAGGTTTAGAAGAGTCGGACGTGGCATGGAAGTTCACATAAAGAACGTCAACGTCATTATTAAAGCTGTTTGCATTTTGCACAACATTTGCAACAATAAGAATGACCTGATTAATAATAATTGGGTGCAAGAAAGTGTCACAGAAAAATCACGACGACAACCACATCGTAACCCACCCCAAACAAATAACTGCGGGATTAATATAAGGAATGCCTTGACGGATCACTTTTTTAAAAGTAAGTGTATTTGTTAAGTTTATTTAAAATTAATTTTTTCAAAAATTCAGCCAACAATTTATTATTTTCTTGGAGCAAACTAATTGCCTTTTGGTCATTTTCTAATGACTGCTTCAAGAAATGTTCCATAATTTCTTGATCTTTTATTAAAACTTCAACAAGTTCTGTATTTTTCTTTCTTTTTTTAGATGAGCTTGGTCCAGGAATATCATCTGATGGTAATGACGTAGATTCAGATACTGGAGATGTTGGAGTTATGTCCGAGGATTGAGCTGAAGCTAGTTCATCAACCGCTATAGTTGAGCTTTCCTCAACTATTAAATCCAGATCTTCAGTGAACCAATTTTCTGCAAAAATAATTAATAAAAACTTTATTTATTTATAATGTCGTTATATAATAAACAAAATTTAAACAAACCTGTACTCTCGTCCATTTGTTCCTTGTAATTAATGGATTTATATGCCCCAATAATATTATGAACCTGATTATAATATTGCCACTGTGAGGGACTGCTTCCGCTTTTGTTTGATTTTGATCTCTCAGAACTGCATATAATTAATGTTTAAATCAACCTATTGAAATCAAACAAACATATTTACCGATATTTTTTTGTTAAATTGTTTAATCGCGTGCGTAATTCGGGGGGTTTCAGCTGGATTCCATACTGCTTTTCCAATTCTGTACACATTATGTGGTAAATGTGGCTATTGCGGTGAACTCCTCGTAACTCATTAATGTGTTCCTTCCATACGTCTATCAGCACATTAATATCTCTGTTTCCTAAAACTTTTCTTATTGAAGACATTTTTTTAAGTAAAAATAAAAATTGTAACTGTTTATCAAAATATTTTCAACTGACATTATGACTACGGTTTCCCAGTTCTTATTGAACAGAGCTGTGTTTAGTACATTTTCATAGTATACGAACCAGCTTTAAACCATATTGTTTGATGGTTTAATTGTAGTATAGGTTGACACACATGTAGTATACAACGCTAGTATAGTATACAAATCCAATGTCTGTCAGGGCTATAAGTATTGTTGATAATGATGTCAAGTTATATTTGCATTTAGTATTATTTGTTGAAGTTTTTGCTCTTAGTGTTTTGTTCAAAGAGTGAACTGTTTTAAAAAGTTTAAAAAGGAATTAAAATAATAAGACTTAATAAATAAATTTCTGAAAAATTAAGTACGAATGAAAAAAGAGTACAAATATTATTTGGATATATTCCCAAGCTTACAAAAATATTACGAATGTAAGCTTATTATATACTACAGAGAAGTAATATTATCGCAAGGGTTCAGTTTTCATTATTAAATCATTTTTAATAAGACTTTTACAATAGTAAACACTTTTCTAAGCTTGGTAAGCTTGTTACAAGTTATTTCTAAATAGTTTTGGTTTGGTCTTCTATATAAATAAAAATCAAATGTCGTTCGTTGGTAATTGCATCAGTTGAAAACGGCTGGACCGATTCGGACAATATATTTTTTTTAAATGTTCGTCATAGTCCAACTTAGGTTTTTATGGAAAGAAAAATTGGCCACGCTCACTTTATTCGATTTATCTAAAATCAGAAAACGGCTGCACCGATTTGGCAAATTTTTTGTTTAAATGTTCGCAGTAATCCAATTTAAGTTTTTACTGAAAGAAAAATGGATCACGCCCACTTTTTTTCGATATATGTATCTAAAATCGCAGATCACCAGGCCCGATTTTGTTAATTTTTTTTTTGTTCACGACCACTAATTCGCCCACTTATGTACTTATCAAATACATCTGCAAATATGTAACCAAAGGCAGTGATATGGATGAGTTAGTGCCAAGAATTCCAACTTCATCACTCAATTTCGAATGGGCCGCTATGTTAGCAGTAACAAAGCAATTTGCACATTTTTTTAATTTTTCATTCATGAAAGACATCCAAGTGTTGTTCATTTAGCCGTACATCTGGAAAATGGTCAAATATTGTACTTACTGGGGAGAATGTATTACAACCTGTTGATCGACCGCCATCTACAACATTGACCAGATTTTTTGAATGTGCGATGCGAAAAACAATATGATTGCGATGCTTGAGGGAATCAGTTAGAACAAATGTGCCACTGTTGAATCGAAAACAAAAATATGCGTACGTCAGATTTTTGACGCCCACGTTGATTTTGGCAACGATACGCTCGCATAATGATAAGGACATTGGCAACGACAAAATCCCGGTTGACATTTCGACCGGCTGAATTCAATTTCCCTTCGCTTTCTGCCAGTTCAGCGAATCAAAATACGAATTCATCCGAAAGGTGTTTCCAAAAATTTCACAAAATTACAAAAATCCTGATTGGTTGAGCAAACGTGCTATATTGACTGCGAAAAACATTGATATCGACGAATTGACGTTTAATATTCAAAGTGAAATTGCTGTCGCATTGATGACGTACAATTCGGTGGATTCCGTTACTTCCCAAGACGATGTCGTCAAGTATCCAACCGAGTTTTTAAACTCGCTGGAGTTACACCGATTACCGCCTCATAATGTTACGAATCATAAACTAACCACGTCTTTGTAATGACACCCGACTTGCGGTAAAAACCTGACGAATAACGTCATCGAAGCAATAATACTTATAGGAAAGTACAAGGGAGAAGACCTTTTGACACCACAGATCCCAATGGCTCCGACCGCCATGCCATTCGATTTTAAACGCTTACAGTTTCCGGTACGGCTTGCATTTACATTGACAATTAACATATCTCATTGCGATTGAGGCATTAACCTTGAAAACCATGCTTCTCGTATAGTCAATTGTATGTGGTCGTGAACAATTTTTCTTTCAGTAAAAGGCTTTTGTGGACTATTGAGAACATTTCAAAAAAAATTACCCAAATCGGTACTGGCGTTATACGATTTTAGATATATCGAACAAAAGTGGACGTAAAAGTGGCGTGGTCAATTTTTGTTTCATTAAAAACTTAAATTGGATTACTACGAACTTTAAAAAAAATGGCCAAATCGGTGCAGTCGTTTTCCGATTTTAGATAAATCGAAAAAAGTGGGCGTGGCCAATTTTTCTTTCAGTAAAAACATAAAGTGGGCGTGGTCAATTTTTCATTCTGTAAAAACCTATGTTGGACTATTACGGACATTTTAAAAGAAAAATTGTCCGAATCGGTCCAGCCGTTCTCAACTGATGCAATTACCAACAAACGACATTCGATATTTTTTTATACAGATAGATTTTATCATCAAAAAATCTAGCATAAATCTAGCGGTCATCAGGCCAATTCTTACCTATGGTCTACATTTTTGGTGCAGAGTGGTACAAAGACTAATTTTTCATCTTAAACCAGATAAATAGGCTGTGTGGGCATTAGTGTCTCTTTGATGTCTATATTAAATACTACTCTGCCTACAGCTTAGGGAGTCGGATATGTTAAAGCATTATCGTTTTGGATATGACGAAACTTGGAGAATCAAGCGGATTTCATATCTTTCCGAATGAATCCTTCATAATCCTACGAATGACGGAGTCTGATGTGTCGAAAACTGATATAGAACTTATTCGGGATTATTCTCCGATAACACCTACATTTTCATGGTCGGGCGAAACAAATCGGGCGAGACAAATCCTTTATGATTAACATAAAACAAGGGAGGACTGGGCTATAAATTTTGTTATTAAGAATGGAGAATACTCAGTCCGACTTGTCGAAAACTGATATGGAAACTTGTTCAGAAATATTCATGAACTAGCTGACCCGGCAGACGTTGTCCAAATTAGAAAAAAGTTTATGTTCGAATTTTGAATTTGTATTTTTTAATAATAATTTTGAAAATATTAGATGTGTTGTCTGGCGCGTATACAAATAATGCTGATGGTATTCCGACATAAAAACAGGCGACATACACTTTGAATCTTAAAATTCAATTCCTCGACATCAATGTTTTTCGCATCAACGATCGCTCAACGTTCGCTCAACCAATTGTAATTTTGTGAAATGTTTGAAAACACATTTCGGATGAGTACGGATTTTGATTCGGTGAACTGGCAGAAAGCGACGGGAAATTTAATGCAGGCGGTCGAAATGTCCACCAATGTAGCTGCAATTCTTGATGAAATAATATCATTCAGCGAGCGCATAATTGCCAAAATCAACGCGATCAAAAAAGTTTTTCCAGTTCCACCGGGAGCGTCAAAATAAAATCCGTCCAGTTCTTTCACAATTTTCATGAGAGCATATTTTTGTTGTTGATTCAACAGTGGAACGTTTGTTCCAACTGATTCCCTGAAGGCATCGCAATCACATTATTTTTCTCGTCGCAACTCTTGATTAAATGCGTCGTGAATCGGATGATTGCGATCTGTCATGCTTAACTCAGATAATACCTTGTTCGACATCATCAAGCACATGTCCTCAATTAATATCAAAGCTCCGTTGTAAATTTCCTCACTCAGTTGCAAATATGGATTTGATGTTCTAATACGCATCTGATGCAAAATATCATCACGGTATCTTTGTATTTAACTTCACAAATCAGTCGGTTTGGATGGGAAGCATTTTGTGATAAAAACGATGTTGGTATTTGATGAGCATTTGACAGTATCTCCAGTGGCGAATACGTCCAATGGATAAAATTAGCCGAAGATTTAATAAAAGTGGGAGTATTAATTGGATTACTACAAACGTTAAAAAAATTAGCCTGTGGCATGTCACAGTTTCCATTGACATAATTTCAATGGACGTTATGACACTCCAAAAGTGTCATAGTGTCCATTAATTGGAGTATTAATTGGATTACTACAAACGTTAAAAAAATTAGCCTGTGGCATGTCACAGTTTCCATTGACATAATGTCCATGGACGTTATGACACTCCAAAAGTGTCATAGTGTCCATGGACATTATGTCATTTCGCGTAGTGTCATAATGTCCTTGTATAATGTGTCGTAAAGTCCATGGATATAATGAAACTTTTGGAATGACATAATTTAAGTATTTTTTTATAATATAACTTCTATCGAATTTATCGTTGTAAATTTAAAGTAGTAATAAGACGATAACTACGATTTTTAGTTTTTATCTGAATTTTGTGGAGTTCAGAAGTTACAAATTTAATTTTTAAAAAAAGTGAATGTGTTAAAGAAGTTATATTGGAAAAAGGAAAATGTGAATATGCTGCGACAAAAAATATTTATTTTATTATAGTTAGCAAGAAAAGATTTTTTTGCGAAGCCGCCTGCCGAGTTTTTGGAGGAGAAAGCCCCTAAGAGCGTCTTCTTTGCGAAGATAAGTTTTTTGCACTCAGTAGCATGGCGAGCAACTCTTCGTTTTTCTTTTCGGCGGCTTCGCTAAATGAAGCTTGTCTGTCTAATTATAATAACATATTTTTTGTATAGCGCTTCAAAATACCTTTATATAATATGGTTGTTGTGTTGAGTATTAGAAAAGAACTGTCATTTATTAAAACTTCAAATAATTCATTACATGACATAGTGATATAAACTTAGTAACTACTTTGTATAAATAGGTTATTCAAATATATACAACAATGGTTCTGTTTATTAACATTGTGAAACAAACATTTCTTTTTGAATTTATATGACACTACTTCAGAAAATTTGGATATACAGAAAAAGTAATTTCAGCGAAGCCGTGTTCAATTCACCCCATAGTCCTTTCGTCCGGCCAAAGGCCGGCAATCCAAAAATATGAATATAAACAGAAAAAAATATATGAAAACTAGCTGTCCAGGCAAACGTTGTTCTGCCATAGCACACACAAAGTTTAAAGACTCCCACTATAATAGTACTCCACATATGCAATAATAAATTTTTACTTTGTATGGGAGGTACCATGCCCATTGTTCCTATATAGGTCAATTGTGAATCTAAACCATCCAGGGACCCACTCAAACACACACAACAAATTTCATCGAAATCGGCCCAGTCGTTAAGGAGGAGTTTAGTTACTAACGCACGTACAGAAGAATTATATATACTAGGATCGCCTGGTGGTCAAAATTCGACCACTAATAACAAAATTATACAGTTACTTTGAGTATACGCAAAAATATTTTCCACGTTTGTGTACAAATACACGTGTATTTAGATGTGCGTAAACATGTTGTTGTTGTCTTTCAAGCGAATTTAAAACGCTTTTTAACACTTTTATGGAAAGAATTTTTAAAAAAAAATTATATTGTGCACATCTAGAGAAAATAATCTTTTAAACCATATAGGTTTCATCAATATTGGTGGACAATAACATACTTAAAAGTGTACCACAAAAAAACGTGTGGCCTATTTATATAAGATAAAGATATAAATGTTACTGTTCCAAAAATTTTATAAAAATTAATTTATCTAAAAAGAAAAATTAGACATTATGTCACTTCCAAAAGTGTCATAATATCCATAAGCAAAGTGACGTAGTGTCAATGTCCCTTAAGAGTTCGAATTTAAAAAATGTACCAAATTCATATTTTTTATTTATTGGTAAGTAAATAATACGTTTTAAAATTTATTTCTATGTTTATTAGTTTAAAATATTATTATGGTACTTTTTTGGCACCCTACGTGCCATTTTTTACCCGTTCTCTACCATAAAAGGTTCGAATTATCAAACACCTGTCAGCTATTTTTTTAAGTGGAATAACATGCAATTTCAAGTTTGTTTGTATCTTTATTAGTTATGAAGATATAAGATTACCGAATTTACCCCCTAAACGTTCCAAAAATCGTTTTGGGAGAGGAACCAACAGTTAAAATTTCATGCTTCTAGCTTCAGTTGTTTGGGCTGTGTTACTCTTTTATAGAGTAACTTCGGGTAATGTGGACTACCGTTTTGTTTTTTCTAAATTTTGGCCACAATATATATGGATATTAAAAGAGTTGTGAAGCAATAAATTAGCTAATGTATTCTCTAATGGTTTTTGCAGTTGAATATTTTTTCCGTTAAAGGATAAAAAATTTATGTGAAAATATTGTAAGGAACCCAAAAATCAGCATTAAAAAAATTGGAGGGTAATATGGACCACTATATGAGGGTAATGTGGACTAGTATTTAATACATAAAATTCATGAACCAGCTAATCATGAATGATTAAAAAATTTAATTTCAATATATTTTTATTAATACAAACTAAAAAGTCGCGTTCGTGGCTTAGATAGATTGCTTACAAAGTACATAGTTATTGTCGGGTAATATGGACCAGTAGTACATAATCAAGTAATTTAAGTGGTCCACATTACACGAACTTGGGTTACAGTGGTAAAAAGTTATTTTTACCTAATAATCTAAATGTGCTTAAATTCTTACCAAATATATGCAAAACTACGTGTCCACTTTAACTATATAAAACAACCAAACATTAAATTCTACCAAGTAACTGTACCAAATTTTGTTTCTTACTTGAGCCGAAAAAAATGTTGAGCAGGCGCATTCATTTCAATACAAGAATAAAAAGTCAACATATCAATAACTCATGAAAGCAAATGTGCAATTGTCGTTTCAAACAAATTGTAAAATGTACGACAAATCAGTTTTATCATACCTTCAATAGTTTCTGAAAAAAGACACTGGTCCACATTAGACGCATAGTCCACAATACCCGAAGTTACTCTATACATTACATTAAACTACTTACATATCGTGCAAACGGACGTAACTACACACAAATTCAAAATCGAGTTCTTTTTATTTTATTTTTTACTAGCTGACCCGATAGACGTTGTCCTGTCCAAATTAAAAAAAGTTTGTGAATTTGTGAGAAGCTGTTTAAAATGTGTAAAAATAGTTAAAAAGAGAAAAAAACGTTTTTTTTAATGATAATGTTTGATTTACATTTGATTTTAAAATATGTATGTATGTACAACGAATCTTATGGTGCTCTATTTACATTTTGATTGCAAGATCGATGTTCAGGTAACCAATTAAAATAAAGAAATACTTTTTTTCTATTGTTTTGCTGTGATATCATAATTTCGTTCATTGCAATGCTCTATGATACACGACATTTTTTGTTTGTACGACATGTGGAGCCATAGGGATTCGTGGTAGCAAAACGTCTTGTCCTTTGTTCTTCCTTCAAGTATTGTTGCTTCGATGACGTTATGCATCAGGTTTTTTATCGTAAGTCGGGTGCCATTACAAAGACGTGGCCCGATCAGACTAAAAGTTGGAGATTGTGTGGCGGTAATTCCAGCGAGTTGGATATTTGACGACATCATCTTGGGAAGTAACAGAATCCACCGATTTGTATGTCATCATTCGACAGCAATATCACTTTAAATCTTAAAATTCAATTCGTCGACATCAGTGTTTTTGTAATTTTGTGCAATGTTTGGAAACACCTTTCGGATGAGTTCGGATTTTGATTCGGTGAACTGGCAGAAAGCGATGAGAAATTAAATGCAGCCGTTCGAAATGTCAATCGGGATTTTTCCGTAGCCAATGTCCAGCAATTGTTTGGAAAATACTTCTCCAGATTGATCGTTTTGCAGCTCGACACATTTGTTCACAGTCAATTTGAGTTTCTTGACGTGCTTCCACAAAATAGACGACTTCAAACATGTATTAAGTTCATCGGTTTGCGTTGACCGTGGAATCACTGGCAATGTTTGACGAAAATCACCTGCAAACAGAATCATCGCACCTGAAAACCCGCTTTGATTGTTCAACAAATATTGCAACGTTTTGTCTAATGCCACCAAAGACTTTTTATACACCATTGTACACTCATCCCAAACGATCAGTTTGCTTGCTGCAAAACTTTGGCCATCGCACTGTTCTTGGAAATGTTTCATGTTAGATTTTCATTGGGATGTATATTCAATGGCAACTTGAGTGCTGAATGAGCAGTTCGACCACCTTCCAACAACATAGCTGCAATATCATTCTTCGAGCGTATCGTATCGATGCAAAATATCATCACACATGGCATGCTTCCCATATGTTGAGATTTACGTATTTGATGAACATTTGACGAAAGCACTGCATCTCCGAGGGAGTATTTCCAATCTAACAATCGCAATAGTTGACACGTTTCTCTATACGTTACACAATTCAACATTTATAGTTCGTAAATCTCGGAATGATGTTGGGCCACGAACATTGACTAATAGCAAACGCAAATAGAAACACTCATCGTTTCTTGGATGGACTGTGTAAATGAGACCTAATGCGTCGTATAAAAATAAATGGGGGAAACCTGGAACTGGATTTCCTTCTTTCCGCAGTTGAAATTTCTTTGTCGAATGATTCCATGTAATATCTTGGCATTTCGAAGTATAGCAGCGTTCGGGCAGATTCATCATTTCGGCACATTTCTAAACATCTGATCAATGTTGTAAATGGCGTTCGATCAACAGGTTGTAATACATTCTCCTCAGTTAAGTACACATTTTGGCTATTTTCCAGATGTACAGCTAAATGAACTACTCAGCCAAGTCACTGCCTTTGGTTACATATGTTCAGATGTATTTGATAAGTGGGCGTGGAGAATTTTTCTTTCTGTTGCTAACATTTAAACAAAAAATTACCCAAATCCGTCAAGGCGTTCTGCGATTTTAGATATATCGAAAAAAGTGGGCGTCGTCAATTTTTGTTTTAGTAAAAACTTAAATTGGATTACTACGATTAAAAGTAAGCGTGGTAAATTTTTCTTTCAGTAGAAACTTAAATTGGATTTTTATGAACATTTAAAAAAAATTTAGCCATTTTGACACTGATATGAAATGCTCACTTCTTACCTCCCTTTTGGATTGTCTTCAATCCTATGTACCTACTGTTAGGGTTAGATTGAGGATGGATGGAGTCCCGTGATGTTGTACTTGTTAGATCCTTACGTGATCTTTCTTATTCTGCATTTCAATCCAATCGCTCTGATTTAAATTGGAGAACTTATTGTAAGCTTCGTAATCGTAGGGAAAGGAGGAAACACTTTACTAGACTTTTTGGTAACATTAATTCTGCTGGTTTTTGGAAGGTTATTAGAGGTTTCGGTTGCATTGGTGTTGATGATACTGACTTGGCATTTGACTCCAATACAGTTAATAGTTTTTTTGCGAGCTCTGATTTTCCTGTTTCTGACCTTTTTGACTTTAATGTTTTTGGTGGCCCTGGTGGATTTTCTTTTTCTTGTATTGGTGAGTTAGAACTGTTAGAAGCTTTGAATAAAGTTAAGTCCAAGTCTGTCGGCACTGATGGTTTATCAATTTGCTTTTTAAAAATGATTTTCCCATATATATCCCACGTGATTCTTCATTTTGTAAATTCAATTTTAACATTCTCAGTTTTCCCCTCTGCCTGGAAAGTAGCGCGTATAGTTCCCATACCTAAGGTCAAAGTTCTACATAGTCCAGATGATCACAGACCCATTTCCATACTCGCCGCTTTATCTAAGCTTGTTGAAAATGTTAAGGCCCAGATGAATGACTTGGTTTCTACTAAAATAAGTGATTCACAATATGCCTATCGATATGGTCTCAATACTACTTCACTTCTACTTAGTCTTACTGAATCTATTAGGGAGAATGTCAATAGCGATAGGTTGAGTGTTTGGATTGATTTTAATAAATTGATTTTGGAGCTGAGGGATGCGTTTGGTTTTTTTAGGTCTGTCTGTCAGCTTATAATGTCGTATCTGGTTGGTAGGTCGCAATTTGTTGTAGTAAATGGTGTTTCTTCTAGTTTACTTCCTCTCCACACGGGTGTCCCACACGGATCTATTTTAGGTCCTCTCCTTTTTGTGCTTTATGTGAATGATGTTGTTGACGTTATTCAAACCAGTAATTGTAAACCTTTTCTGTTTGCAGATGATGTTTTTCTTTTATTTAGAGGTAATAGAAGATTCATTGAAGTTTTTGAGAATGATATTAACTCTAATTTGGAGCATATTAGACTTTGGATGACTGCCAATTCATTAAAGGTTAACACAACTATGACTAATGCCATGATGTTTGGTCCTACTAACCGTTTCTTTTCTAATTTAGATGTGTTCTGAGGTGATGATTCTATACAATTTGTTGAACATCATAAATGTTTGGGTGTGGTTCTAGACACTAAACTCTCCTTCAAGAATCATATTGACACTGTGTCGGGTAGAATTTGGGGTTCTTTACGTAAGATTTATCGTACTAATCTATTTTTATCTAAGGATGTGGAACAAAATTAGCACACGCGATTCTGATGCCACAGATTCTTTGCTGTTTTGAAGTTGTATCCGGGACTATCGGTTTGTGTCTTACTAGATTGAAGCGCTTGGTTAATTCGATAGTTAGATTTGCTTTTAACATTCGACGTAGAGAACATATTTCCGAGTCTGTGAAATGCTTTCTTGGTTGTTCTTTTAATGAATTTGTAAAGTTTCGTAATTTGCTAAAGTTTTATAAAATTATGAAAACTGGTAGACCTTCTGTTATATGCGATGCATTTATTTTTTCTCCTCGCAACAGCAATCCTCACTTTGTTCCCCCTAGGATATTTAAATCTTTTTTCAGTAGGTCTTTCGTTGTTAGGATCGCAGGTTATTGGAATAGTCTGCCATTAGAGTTGCGTGTTTTCACGCACTCTAATAATGTTTTCAAAGTAAAACTTTTACAATATTTTTCAGACCCTTTGTGATCTCCTCAATTAATACCGTTCTTGTTTTCGTTATCCCTAACTGGACCGTATTTAATTTGTCTCTTTTTTTCTATTAAATCTTGACATATTTATCTATACTTTTTTTTATCGCGGCTCGGGAGCCCATTTGAAAGTATTGTAACATGAAATTTATTGAATATTTAAACCTTGTTTTTATACTTAGGTTTATTGTATTACTATGTAATATTATTTTGGCCAAATTGGCTTTTTATTACTGAATAAAATAAAAAATAAATAAAAAACCTAAGTTGGACTATGACGAATATTTGACAAAAAAAAATTTCCAAATCGGTCCAGCCGTTCCACTATAGGTTAAACGGCTACCAAAACTGTGCTAAAGTCCAATTTTTCAAATGCTAATATTGCACTTTTTTTAATGCCATTTTGTAACCAATACTCCAAATTAACTAAGTCAGCTTTTTGTTTTTGGTAAATATTAAATTCCATTTGACCACACGCAGTCAAAGACATTGCATCGTAATTACTTAATAAATTTTGTTGAAAAGCTTGTATTGCTTTCAAATTTTCAATTGCATGTTTAAATAATTTCGCGAGATATAAACAAGAAAGTGAAAATGGAGAACAATAAACTAAGTAAATAATGTTTTTTGTTAAAAAATGTAAACAAATTGTTTAACTTGCTTGAAATAAGTCCACTTTTTTAACATAACCTTAAAAGTGCTGCGATTATTTTCAAAATGTAACTTCGTGGAAGCTTTTATAATATCGGCAGATTAAATGAAATCAGAAATGAATATATTGAAATGTTATAAACCAATTTTCATTTACATATAAAAGTCATTTTTAGCCGTTTTCGAATAATACTATCTTTTTTAGGTTATTGTTTGAAATTTGGCTTAACGAAAATTCAAAAAAAGAAAAATGTTATGCCATTTTCAAACATGTAGTGGACAAAATTGAAGTAAACATATTTTCAGATGAAGTTGAGAAGCATATAACGAAAACAATAAATAGTTATACCCTACACCACCATAGTGGGGAGGGTATAACGCGTTTGTGCAGATGTTTGTAATGTCCAAGAATATTAGTCTAACACCCACCTTAATATGGTACATATAATTTTAAATTGGGTGAAATCGGTTCATTATACCACATAGCCCCCATACAATTGTAACTTTATCGGTCGGTAATTGGACTTTATCGGTCATAAATGTTTAATTTATATAGGTATCTACACAAATTTTGCTCCAAATAAATTTTATATATACGGAATTCATGTCAGCTAATTTTATGATGATCGGTCCTTAATTAGTCATAGCTCCCATATAATACCCGCTTCCGAAAATAACTTTAACGTACATAAATCTCTTAAAAATTTTGGTATACACATAAAATTCAACTCTCATAAAGAAAATAATCACACGACCTAATTTCATGACGATCGGTCCATAATTGGTCATAGCTCCCATATAACCCACTTCCGAAAATCACTCACGAATATAAATTATTGAAATTATAAAAGCATATAAAAAGCAAATGAGACTCTTGCCAAAGTTTCTTTGCAATCTATTTTACTTCATATTGCTGAAAAATTTTTGAGATGCAAAAAGACGCTGTAATGGAAGCGGAGAAGACATATTTTTTAAGCTCCGAATTAATATTAATATTAAGCTTAATTAATTTTCACATCATTTTTAGATAGGCGCTTACTAAACCGGAAACGTTCCACACTTCTACCAGAAGTAATTCAACTGTTATGTTGCAGTGAACCCATGGAAGGATTTCACTTTAGCCACCAAGACAATGAAATTAATGAAAGCGAAGAGGACATTTTTGATTTAAATTTACAAAATTAATTAGATTTAAGCAATTACAAAAAGTTTTAGTATAATTAAAATAAATTAATGTAGTTTGCATTAATGATTGTAAATGGATTAATTTTTGGTCGTTAGTGGGTTAAATTCCATTTTTTTAATAGAATTATTCTTACTTTCGAAATTCTTAAAGTTTTGGTTTGAATACCATGATTTTGTAGTTGTTATTAATTTAGCACAGAAAAAGTAGTCATTTAACCTATAGTGCGTGTAGGATGTACGTTTGACCCACTGTAACATAACGGGACTTTAACATATAATATACTCACTGAAGTTGTTGCATCTTACATAGGGCAGAGCTTTAATGTTTTTTGTCAAAGGTCAAAGGGGCTCTCGTTTTATTTTTATAAATAACTTAGAACTTAAGACAAATGAAATAAATGAACTAATAAATGAATTGTTAAAATGTTGAAATTGAAAAGTGTTTGATTTGGTATCCCAAAATGTTGGCTCAACCGGGATGAGGCCAAAACCAAAAAAGAGTGAATTGTGAACATTTAAAAAAGTAAAAGGATAAAAACAGTTTATTTTACAAAGAAAATTGAAAGTGAGCGAGGAGAAGAACACAACAAATAAAAAATAAACAGAACGCAAGAGAATTGTCTAAACAAATTTAATTTTTTATTGTGACCATGTGCATATTTGTATACATGAACAGTTATAATTGTTCGCTAAAACAAATAAATAAAAATTGAAGGAACATAAAGACAAAGTGCACAGAAAGAATTATTGCTAAAATATTTTCTAACAATCGCCTGTCTGAAACTAATTTTATTTTCTATAAATATTTGTATAGATTCTATTAATGTTTTTGTTTGATTTTTATTTTAATACAACACTTGGGATAAGACAACAACACAAGCAAGTAAATAGGTGTGTTTATTGTTATCATGTGCATCTTACTCACATTTGGTAATTTCGTTTGCATGCGTGTTTTTAACATGAGTTGATATAATTCTCACTTGGTTAAACATATTTTTTAAATAAGTAGTTTTGTTTTTGTCAAAGACTTTACAAAAATTGTATGATGTAGGATAAACATCTAAAAACATTAAATACTGCTTTAGATGTTTATTTATTATTGTTTTCTTTACTTAGCTTTTTCTTTCTTAATTTTAATATTTGTAAATTTTTTTTCTCTATTTTCCTATTTTTTTTTCTGATATTATTATTTTTTAAAAAAAAAATTATTGGTTCTATACCAATTTAGCTTAAAAATTATTTTTTGGACCAGACAAAAATTTTACTGTTTTAAACAAATTTTTGTTTGAAATTGTGTTGTAAATTCAAACAACTTTTTTATTTAATATGATACTTTTTTTAATTGAAAAAATATTGATTTTTTTTCAATTAAATTTTTGCAAAATTTCTTGTTTGAATTTACAAATTTTGTGATAGGTCCTAATTCAAACAATATTTTGTCTGATTGAGCAAATTTCTTGATTGAATCAGAAATTTAATTCTTTCTGTGTGTGAAAAGAAAAAAAAAACCTGGTATGCATCAACATACACAAGCGCAGAGAAACGGTTCATAATTTTTTGTGTGTGGCAAGAATTAAGTAAAAGGAGAATCAACATTCTTGTTGAGCTGAGTACATGAGTAAAGGAATTAAGGCAGACGTAGAGAGAAGTCAGCCAGTGTAGCTGAGTGCTAAACATTGGAGTAACTGAGTGCTAAATTGCTGAGTGCTAAATTTTGGATTTGCTAAGTGCTGAATTTCTGAGTTGCTGAGTGCTAAGTTTTTGAGTCGCTGAGTGCGTGATGACCAGATAGAGCTGAGTGAAGAGGAACATTTTGCTACATGAACTGATGAGTATAATTATGCATGGTGTTAAGAGTGAGTGAAACCTATTATATATAAAGTTCATATAGAGGTTAGCATTGTATTTTGTGTCAGCAGTATTAATTCTTTTCATTGCTTGAGTCATTTATATAAGTATAAATAATGAATGTTAATAAGTGTGAACGGGTGCAACGATAGTTGATGTTATTTTGAAGATATATGAAATTAAATTGAGCATATAAAATTAAATTGAGTTTGATATTGAATTTTTAAATTTCTTAATTGTGTTGAATATTTTAAATAAGTATTTTGAGAATTTGTGAAGTTTGTATTGTTAGTAAGGAGATTACATACTATTTTATAAATATTTCATTAGATTCATCTAATTTTTTTATAACTTATATATATATATATATATTATAACTTTATTATAATAATTTTGTAAGAGAGTCCCCACTGATCGTAGGGAATGGAGTTGAGGGATATACTTGTGTTAACGGTGGATGAATTGAAGACGAACGCAATTGAATTGGGACTAGACGCTACTGGGACAAAGACTGACTTACAAGAGAGACATATTCGACATTTCGGTTCTCTTACTGATGCTGGGGGAAGCTCGGTGTCGGGTGAAGCGGCTACAGGGGTGGAAGAAGAACCTATGGTCTATTCACATTTTACCCTGAGAGAGGTCGAAGATTCCGTGACCAAATTTTCAGGCGAAGATACTCACGGTGTAGAAACGTGGATTAATAAATTAGAAGATTGTGCTTATGTACTGAAGTGGAATCCGCTACAAAAGTACATATATGCCAAGCAGTTGTTGACAGGTGCGGCCAAGACCTTCATCAGAAGTTAATCGTATGTAAGAGATTGGAGTGCTTTGAAAATCATTTTGCGTAGAGAATTCGGAGTACAACCGTCGGCTGTATCAATCCATAAGAAACTGAAAGCCCGAACAAAGCGGAATGACGAAACACTACGTCAATATTTGTATTCCTTGATGGAGATAAGTAGCCCAGTCAGTTTAGACCAGTCTAGTATAATAGAATATTTTATAGAGGGTATCCCAGGCAACGTGACCAGTAAGGCGATATTATACCAAGCAAAAACCGTAGACGAGTTGAAAGAGAAGCTGGTTGTATATGAGAAAATCATCTCTGCCGAAAAGTCATAAAACTTTAAAAGCGGAAGACCAAAAGGAGAAAAACCCACTACAGAGTCACGTGGCGAAAATCGGAAGTGCTATAAGTGTGGAGAAGAGGGGCACATGGCTAAGGACTGCAAGTCAACAAATATAAGGTGCTTCAAATGTAAAATGTTTGGCCATAAATCATTTGAGATACGATACGCTCCTATCATTGACGGACATGTCGCTTGAACCTGTTGAGAAAACGTTGAACGGTATAGGCGGAAGGACTATTACAACGATGGGTTATTTAAAGGTTCGTGCCAAGATAGATGCGAATGAGCTAGATATGGTATTTCACGTAATTAGAGAGGGTGACATAGTGTATTCCGCAGTCATCGGCAATGGGATTTTAGACCGAGTAGATTTGATAATTGACTCAACGGGTGCCAAATTCAGGAATAAAATTCCTAGTGTAAATCTCTTTGAAAGTGATGTAAAAGAGATTACAGACAATGAGTCGTCTGACGAATCATTTCCTTTTGTCGAAGAAGTCGACGCTAACCCTAGACCGGCGTTGGAAGCTAAGCCAACTGCCGAGTTGGAGGAAGAATTTGAGGCCATATTACATACAATGTCTTTCGATACCAATAGAATTGAGTTGAAACTAGAACACCTAAATGAGATGTATGCTAATGAGATTCAATCTGCTATACACCGTTATGAACCGCAAAAACCAACATCGTATGCTGTAGAAATGAAAATTATACTATCCGACGACATTCCAATAGCCAGTAGACCCCGCAAAACATCTTATGCAGATCAGTAGGCCATAGAGAACCAAGTGAGTGAATGGTTGAAAGAAGGTGTTATTAAGCCTAGTTCTTCCGAGTATTCTTCACCAGTAGTCTTAGTATCGAAGAAAGATGGATCTAAGAGACTTTGTTGCGACTACAGACGTTTAAACGAGAAGATAATTCGAGATAACTTCCCCATGGCTCTGATCGATGCCGTCATTCAAAGATTGCAAGCGACTAAAATATTTACTACACTTGACTTGAAGAATGGGTTCCTACACGTACCAATAGAAAGAGAGTCGAGAAAATGCACAGCTTTCGTTACGCCCAATGGACAGTACGAGTTCCAATTTGTACCTTTCGGTATTAGTAACTCTCCAGCCGTGTTTTGCCAATACATTTCAGTAGTTTTTTTATGATTTGGTTAGAGACGGTACGATAGTTGTTTATATGGACGACATAGTTATATTGTGATGAGAAGGAAGGTATCCATAATTTGAGTTTTAGAAGTTGCGTCATCAAACGGACTTAAATTTAAAAGGAGTAAGTGTCAATTTCTGCGCCGAAAAATTAAGTTTTTAGGCTATGTCGTTGAAAACTCGTCTATATCACCCTCAGAGGAGAAGATCTCAGCTATCAAGAAATTCCCGATACCTAATAACGTGAAGGCTGTACAACGATTTTTGGGGCTGACATCATTTTTCCGACGCTTTATACCGGAGTATGCAATGATAGCCAAACCGTTGTCGGACTTGCTCAAAAAGGGTGCGAACTTCAAGATGGGTGATGTGGAGTTACTAGCCGTACAACAGTTGAAAACAGCATTGTCGAGCGATTCGGGTTTGAAGCTGTACAACCCGAAGGCCGAAACAGAGATTCATACCGATGCGTGTAAATATGGATACGGAGCTGTACTTCTGCAGAAAGACTCTGAGGATTCAGCACTCCACCCAATAGAGTATATGAGTAGAAAAACAACTTCTTCCGAAGAGAAATACCATTCGTACGAGCTTGAAGTTTTGGCAATAGTTAAAGCGTTAAAAAAGTGGAGGGTGTACGTTTTGTATCGATTGTAACGCGTTTGCCATGACCATGCGGAAAGACGATGTTCCGGTTAGAGTATCGAGGTGGGCCTTATTCCTTCAAGAATTTGACTACACTATTGAATATCGGTCTGGAACTGGAATGAAGCACGTTGATGCCCTGAGTCAAGTTTCGTGTTTTATGATTCAGGATTCACTCCAACATCGCATAAAAGAGGCGCAACAGAACGAAGATTGGATAAAAGCTGTTTGTAAGGTGCTCGAGAAAAGCCCTTATGGCGATTATTACATGAAATATGGAATTTTATACAAAGACCAAGCTAGAGAGCTAATTGTCATACCCACAAGTATGGAAAAGGAGATTATCGAAATGGCTCACCGCCAAGGACACTTCCCAGTGCGTAAAACTAAGGATTTGGTTGAAAAACAATTCTATATCCCCAAATTAGAAGAGAAAACTGAGGCAGTGGTAAAGAGCTGTGTAGAGTGCATTATAGTCGAGGCAAAATCTGGAAAGAAAGAGGGAAGGCTCAACCCGATCGACAAATCGGACAGACCTTTCGTGACCTACCATCTAGATCATGTCGGACCAATGGAGGCTACGCATAAAATGTACTATCACATACTCGTTGTGATCGATGCATTCACGAAATTTGTCTGGTTATACCCAACCAAGAGTACTGGCAGCAAAGAAGTGGTCGAAAAGATGAGAAAGCAGTCCGCCATATTTGGTAACCCACAACGAGTAATAACTGATAGGGGTACTGCTTTTACCGCCAATGAATTTGAAGATTACTGTAAGAGCGAAGGGATACAGCATTTGCTAATTCCAACAGGAGTCCCGAGAGGTAATGTACAGGTAGAACGAATCAATAGAGTAATCGTGCCCATGTTAGCCAAAATGTGTGCCGAGAAACCCAACCATTGGTATAGGTATGTTGAAAGAGTTCAGCAAGTGATAAACAACTCTCCTTCGAGAAGTACTCTGAATACACCTTTCCAGTTGATGACGGGCATTAGTATGCAAACGAAAGAAGACCCACAATTAAATCAAATGTTGCAGGAATTATCTATATCTGAACTCCAGCAAGAAAGAGATGAAATTAGAGATGAGGCACGAAAGAATATCTCTAAAATACAAGCGGAAAACCTGAAGACGTTTGACAGAAAGAGGGTACCAGGTACGGATTATAAAGTGGGCGACCTCGTAGCAATCAAACGCACTCAATATGGAGTAGGAATGAAGTTGCGTCCGAAATTCTTAGGCCCATATAAAATAGTGTCCAGATTAAACCACGACCGATACGAGGTAGTAAAACTGGGTGAAGGCGAAGGTTCGAGAAAATGTAACACCGTCGCAGAATACATGAAACCGTGGAATCCAGCTTCGGGACGAAGCCAACATCAGGACGGCCGAATGTAGGATGTTCGTATGACCCACTGTAACATAACGGGACTTTAACATATAATATACTCACTGAAGCTGTTGCATCTTACATAGGGCAGAGCTTTAATGTTTTTTGTCAAAGAGGCAGTATCAAATTGAACACTAACAACTCAGTGGTGGCTCTCGTTTTATTTTTATAAATAACTTAGAACTTAAGACAAATGAAATATATGAACTAATAAATGAATTGTTAAAATGTTGAAATTGAAAAGTGTTTGATTTGGTACCCCACATGCGTTCTCAACTGATGCAATTACCAACGAACGACATTTGATTTTTATTTACATATAGAAATATAGATATAGATAATTCACAGTTTACAATTGAGCCCATAAGTTGGTCATATATGATTGCTTAGACTAACAATTGATGATTATACTCAATGAAGATTAGAGAATTTTTGAAGAAAAGAAAGTAAATAAAAAGGAAGAAAAGAAAAGTGAAGGAAGAAAATAAGAAAATCAGTTACATGGTGTAATAGTAATGTAATGCTAGGTCACTTTTGTTATACATCAGGGGGGTTACTCTCTATTGCGATGCGAAAGAAAAATGGTACAATTGGTACCTTTTATTGCGCTTTCGCATCGCACAAAAAAATAGTTTAAAATGTTTTTATTTACAAGTTTTGACATTTCATTTTATCATTCTTCGCTATTGTTTATTTTGTGGTGCCAGTATTACTTCTTTTTGCGAAAGCGTTTGCGTAGACGATACAAAGTACAAAATTGTATTCTTAACGCATTTACCTTTCGCTTCGAAATTGCTTTCGCATCGCAATAGAGATTAACCCCCAGCACTTTCAACAATATGCATAACGGCCATTTTAACAATGTACGATTATTTAATTTTAACCGGAAAATTAACTAACTGTCGGTTTGTTTAACGGGGACCATTTAACTAACGGTTACCGATTTACGTTTCACCATCATTTGATTACTTAACCAAAGCATGATTACTTAACCAATGGGCGGTCCACGCCCCCTCTTTTGTAGTGGGCCGCCCATAAGGGGGATTTCTAAAAAATTTAATGCTTACTCTCTAAAACTTCCCCCTTATAATTTTATAGACACATTTCTATAAACCTTAGACAAAATTATGAAAGTTATGTCAGTTTTTTCGTGGGGTGCCGTAAAATTTGGAAATTCGGCTATAGTGCACTGCTATCAAAAATGACAACTTTATTAAAAAATTCAAACTGACGCACAGTGGTATGAGAAAAAAAAGAGGGAAATTAATCTGTAACTTTTAAGCCCTTAGTCCAATTTTAATGAAATTTCACAAGCGCAAAGGGGAAGCGTTGAGTTCAAGTTTTGAAGCTCGACCTCATGAGCCCACCAGGAGCTGAGCCAAGGGTTCCCCAAAGTAGGACACCTCGGGTATGGTCAATTTTAAAAATTATCCTATTTCTTCGTTTGTATTCTGATTTAAAAAAAATAATACATATATAGAATCTTCTCATCGAGCACTATATAAAACCTCGTCGTAGCTATCAATTATCTCTTATAGCTTTGGAGATATCCGCATTTTAAAATTAAATTTTAAAAATTTTTACCCACCCTACTCCAGTTTTTTGATGACCGCTGTTCCAAATATTTCCCGATTTTCTGCATTTTTCCTTTATAGGATTAACAACAGATATATATATCAAATAAAGGAAGAATTGACTGAATCCAAAGTTAAATGCATTTGAATTTAAAAAATAAAAAAGGCGATTTTTCGCTATTTTTTTTGGGCAAAAAGTACTTTTATTCTTTTTAAGTTATCTAAAAAATTTCTAAAAGGATGTATAATGATAAAAAAGTTATAATTTTTGATACCGAGGGAACCAGGTTCATTCAAAAAACGCCTATTTTTTATGTAAAATTCAACTTTAGGGCAAAAATTCTCAAAACGCATAGTGGATATCAAAATATAGTAACCCATTTTAGATGGCCCAATATGTTCTTTATTATTTTGTAAAGGGTTCTGATAACCCTGCCCCTGGTATGGATATTATAGCCAAAAAACAAAAATATCCCATTTTTGGAATTTTTCAATACTTTTTTTGTGGGATTCCTGATTACAAATTTCAAAATTAGTTTTTATTTTTCCATTTTCAATAAAAAATCTATATAAATGTCAAATTTCATTAAAAAATATTCATAAATAACAATTTTATTTCAATTTGAAAAATTTGTATTATCATATTTTTCAAAAAAGTATTCCATGAATTTTTTAATTGTCAATAGTTATATACATTATTGAAAAGTAGACAAAATCCTCTATCCATTGATATATAACATGTCTACCTTATGTGCATTACGTGGCAAATTAATTACGGAAAACTTAACAACTCGCTGATAATTTACCTAACATAGAAAATTCATAAAAAAGCATGTTGCCTACATTGCTAGGTAAATTATCTACGAGTTGTTAAGTTTTCCCTAATTAATTTGCCACGTAGAAAACATAAGATAGACATGTTATATATAAATGGATAGAGCATTTTGTCTACTTTTCAATTATGTATATAACTTTTGATAATTAAAAAATTCATTTACATAGTGCTCGATGAGAAGATTCCATATACGTAATTTTTTTGAAATCGGAACACAAACGAAGAAATAGGATCATTTTTAAAATTGACCATGCCCGAGGTGTCCAACTTTGGGGACCTCTGGCTCAGCTCCTGGTGGGCTCATGAGGTCCAGATTCAAAACTTAAACTCAACACTTCCCCTTTGCGCATGTGAAATTTCATTAAAATCGGACTAAGGTTTTAGAAGTTACAGATTTATTTCCATCTTTTTTTTTCTCATATCACTGTGTGACGTTTGACTTTATTATTATTGATTGTAACGTTTTTTGCTTCTCCTGCAAAAAAAAAATAAAAGTGAAGTTACGTCTGTTTGCATTTAAGGTGAGTATACATATTGTTACGAAATTGTACTTGAATTCAAATATAACGATTTTAACGGCTAATTTAAAAGTAGCATAATGCTTTCAAATAGCAGTGCTGTAATAGCAAACTGTAATATATCTGTGGGCATTATTAACATTGAATAAAAGCTTTCAGTTGACCATTGATCGTAAGTATGGCAACGCTGTTTGCTGCGACCGTATATTCGAATTCGAATATTCAGTTAAACACAGATGGCGTATGTATTAGAAAGCTCTAGACAGTTAAAGAGCAATCTAGAGTGCAGATGGCAGTGTTATAAATAGTGGCAGAGGTTGCAGTCGTTAGTGAGTTTATCAGAGACACTTTTCGAATAAACATCAACTGAGTGCTGTGTTTTTCAAGATAATTCGTGTACATTATAAAGTGTGTCAGTATTTGTGCGAATTAATAAACGTGTATAAAAAAACATTGAGTGACTATTTAATTCTGTTGTTGTACATTTAAAATAAATAAAGAGTTGTTACAATTTTCATACTACTAAACCGCTTTTATTTGCAATCAAAAGTATCCGGTTTATTTAAAGGAAATAAACAAACGTTTGAAAAGGTTAAAACGTAGCAATTGGTGTCAGAAGTGGGATTGCAAATTAATAAGCATGAAGTTTGAGGAACTAAAAGTTGAACAACTCAAGAAAGAATTGAGTAAGTTGGAGCTACCAACAGCAGGTAACAATACAGAATTGCAAAGAAGGCTAACAGATGAATTTAAGCGGCGTGATATTGACATCGGTACTTACGAATTTGAGTACAAAGAAGAAGCTGAGATATGCACTCGTTCAACAACGAGCAACATGGACTTAGACACAATGTTCGCCGCCATGATGGAGAAAATGAACGAAAATTCGAAACAGCTTGCGGAGGTTAAAACTGAAGTTCAAGAAACTTCTAAAGCTACAGACGAGAAACTTCAAGAACTTTGTGTGGTTATAAACAGCAGAGTAGATAACCTTGAAATGCAAGTATCCAAATTTGACAAAAAGGTGTAAGAATTAGAGAACGGCCTAGAAAAACAATCCCAAGAAGTTGATAATAAATTTCTCGATCTGGAAATGAAAATTAATAATCTTCAATGCCAAGATGGACCGGTTCGAGTTATTTCAGAAGCATCTAGCAGAATAAAGGCCCCTAGTTTTGATGGCAGCACACCATTTAATGTTTTCAAGTTCCATTTTGATACAGTTGCCATTAGAAACATGTGGAAAGACGAATAAAAAGCTATCGAGTTGATTTTGGCCTTAAAAGGAAATGCAGCGGTAGTTCTTGAAAGCGTGCCAGCGAGCAACAGAAATTGTTATGATGACATAATGGAGGTGCTACAACGTAAGTACGGTGACGAACATAAAAATAATTATACCGAATGGAATTGCGTGGTAGAGTGCAGAATGCCAATGAGACGCTACAAGATTTTGCGATGGAAATCGAGCGTTTGCTACAGCTTATTTATCCAGGGGAGAAACCATCCAATTTTGGAGCATTCGTCAATGGCATTCGCGATCCTGAAATAAAACATGCGGTTTGTGCTACACCTAAACCATCATTCTTTGAAACCGTCTCATTCGCGCTGGTACAAGAAACAGCAAAGATAATTTCAAAGCCCCAGATGTGTGATGTGCGGAAAATCGAGGTTGTCGCTGAAAATGATAGAAGTATGGTCAACGAATTAAAGGAATAAAAAGAGGCAGTTTTAAAGGCTTTAAGGAAGAGACAAACTAAAGCCAAAGTTAAATGTTATAACTGTGGAAAAATGGGTCACATTCAGCGAAACTGCAGAGCACCAAGAAAGCGAATCAGATATGTTTCACCATCAAGAAAGAACCAGCTGGCGAATCATCAAGCATTTCAGGAGCCACCTTTAAATCGAGCTAGCAGGGACAGGATCTGACACCCTCACCTGATGGCCCTACCATCTCCATATCAGTACTGCAGCAGGAAAATAACAATTTTACTACTAGTGGGTACATCAACGGTCGGAAGCACATCGTTACTATGGACACGGGAGCGTCGCAGTCTATCATCAGAACAGATTTAGTAAAGAAATCGATGGAACCAATTTGCAATGTAAGTCTACGCACCGCTACTGGAGAGCCTGCCGCTGTCCATGGTAAAGTTAATGTGAAACTAACTATTGGTGGTATTAGCGTAAATAGTGTCTTTGTTGTTGCCGATATTGTGGACGAAGTAATCATTGATGCAGACTTCATGATTAGTGACAGCATTACTTTGGATATGGGACAAAAAGTCATGAATTGGCGAAATGTCAAAATACCCCTTGACGTCGGATATGAGAGCAAGTCTCAAGTAAGAAAGTTAATTTTTGTTGAGCACAAAAGGTTGCCACCGCAGTCAGAGGATTTGGTGGAACCAGCGGATGTAGGAAGTGGCCATGTAACAATGGAGGCCCTCGTTGAACAGTGCAACAACAAAATGGTTCCTGTTGGAGTGCTTCGTCTGTCCCGCGGAGAAAAGATCATCAGGCCGGGTTCCAAGGTGGGTGAAGTTGCTTCAGCAGAAAAAGAAATGCATGAACTCGTTCGGAGACGAATTAAAATTGTAGCATAAACCATATGTCAACTATACCGACAGAATATTGAAATGCAAAAGATTAATATCATATTACAGAAACGACAAAACAGTAAACACTGTGTGTGTTGTACTAATCGTTACTTAATTTTTATGTGATTCTTGCGTTCAATGTTCTGTCCAACTGCTACATTCTCCACTTTAGGTTAAAATGCAATGTAAGCATTAATTTAGTATATAATCAATAAAATTTTAATAAATGGACACACTTTGCATTACCAACTCTGAGCTGTAATTTAGCTCGAGCAAAGTGGTATAAAAATAAAACAACTTTTGATATTCTTCTCTTATATGGCGATCCTGCCAGTCTTTTGGAGTGCTAGAAAATAAAAAAAGCACCGGTGTGCTTAATATTAGAGCACCCAAGGAAAAATATTGTTTACAAATTGTAATATTTTATTTACACCAGTCTTTTGGAGTGCTTAACAAACAAAAAAAAAAGAGCACCCAAAAGTAATCTTGTGGTTCCTGGCGGACAGCCAAGTCTCCGCCAGAGGTTCTGTACGGCCAAAGTACAGAATGAGATCGCCTGGCCCAAAGGCGATCACTATAGAAGAAGTCCTAAACCAAAGGAAGATCCTGCCATGTGGTTAAAAATCGACCGGATCGATATCCTTCTAAAAGCCTCATCAAAATAAAATGTATATAAAAAGAAATATAGAAAAAAATATTTATATAATAAATTTAAAAAAAAACTACTGTGCATCCATTTGCACGTATAGGGTCAGTAGGCGTTAACCGCCATTTGACAAAAATTTAACCATAAAAATATAGAAAAAATAAAATGTAAACTATAATATATAATAAATAATTTTTAAGAAATAGAAATTAATTACATAGTTCTTATTAAGTCTAATTAAGTAAAAAAAAGAAAAATTTTTAAGGTCCTTTGAAATAGATTAGAAAGGATAAAAAAATGCATATTTGCACAGAAATAGTAAATCTTACAAGATCATTAGAAAATGCATACATATCGGACGGTTTGTCATGCGAATTGGCAAGTAAATATTCTACACAGGTTGCCGTAAAGGCACTTGCTAAAAACTGCACCATTGATAAAGTTAAACTTATCATGGAAGCAGGACAGTTTAACAGCATGAATGAAGCTGTCAGTAAGTTTGTAAATAGCTGTACCGAGGCAACAGGTCAGCAGAATGCCATACTATACTATGGCCAAAGACAGAATAATTATGATAGGAGAAGAGACTATAACAGAAATAACAATAACTTTTATGCCAACAATGACTTTAAAAATCCGAATAGTAACGGAAATAATACTAATGACAGCAACAGAAATAGATGGCGACGTGCTAACAACCGCGGAAGTTATGTAAGAGCAGCCAATCTATCTGATAGCGATTCGGAAAACCCGAACGCTCCCTAGGATCGGAATAGTGTACAATCTTAACCTCAACTATAGCATTTTCATAAGACTACAGATTAATCAAACTAAAGAATTATTAACATTGCTAGTGCAGACATATCCTTGCTAAAACACCAATATGACTAAAAAATGAAATCTATCTATATATATAAAAATGGATGTTTGTATGTGGGTATGTATGTATGTGTGTATGTATGTTCCGAATGAACTCAAGAACGTCTCCACCGATTTTGATGAAATTTTCAGGGAATCTTCAGAATATCCTGGCGTTTAACACCGTAAAGTCAGATTTTTGATTTTCGGTCTGTGGGCGGAGAGGCGTGGCATTATCCAATTTTTACACTATACCGCTAATACCATCTATATATATAAACAGATTCTGCACCGATTTTGATGAAATTTTCAGGGAATCTTCAGAATAACCCAGCGGGTAACACTGTAAAGTCAGATTTTTGATATTCGGTCGGTGGGCGTAGAGGTTTGTAAAAATCTAATTTTTACATTATACCGTTAATGCCATTCTTCTATATATATAAAAATGGATGTTTGTATGTGGGTATGTATGTATGTGTGTATGTATGTTCCGAATGAACTCAAGAACGTCTCCACCGATTTTGATGAAATTTTCAGGGAATCTTCAGAATATCCTGGCGTTTAACACCGTAAAGTCAGATTTTTGATTTTCGGTCTGTGGGCGGAGAGGCGTGGCATTATCCAATTTTTACACTATACCGCTAATACCATCTATATATATAAACAGATTCTGCACCGATTTTGCTGAAATTTTCAGGGAATCTTCAGAATAACCCAGCGGGTAACACTGTAAAGTCAGATTTTTGATATTCGGTCGGTGGGCGTAGAGGTTTGTAAAAATCTAATTTTTACATTATACCGTTAATGCCATTATATATAAAAACAGATGTGTGTATGTATGTTCCATATGGACTCAAAAACGGCTAGACCGATTTTGATAAAATTTTCACGGAATCTTCAGAAAAGCATAGCGGGTAATACTGTAAATACTTTTAATAAAAAATAAAGGTTTTATTCAAATAAAATTTGTTTTCGAAAGGGCATCTACGTCTAGAGTCGCAGAAACGGGAATAGAACGAGAATCACGGCTTCAGCAAATGCGTCGCAGTGCATCTTCATCGAGTGCTGCAGAAACACCTCAACAGCATATAGTTGTTCGCTCCCGAATGGCTCGATCAAGAGAAAGAATCAATAAGTATGATGACTACAGGAATCACAAGGATGTACTAATTGGCGCAATGAACAAACATTACTTACATTGCAGCATTTTGAAGTTCCCTAAGGAATCCCCGGGAATGTGCTGTTCGAACGGTAAAGTTATTCTGCCACCAGTTATTGAGCCGTCTGAGCTGCTACTAAGTTACATTTTCGGCGCGAATCCTATTTCCAAACACTTCCTTCAAAATATCCAAAAGTACAACACATGCTTTCAAATGACGTCGGCTTCATGCCCACCTTTAAAGTTAAAGGCCAAATGTACCACAGATTTGGATCAGTGCTCACGCTTCTCAATGACGATACGAAAAATTCCAATTGATCCCTCTACAAATGAGATTTCATTTTCGGACTTCTGAAAAATGCTAATAAATATTCAAGACGTTGTCGACAAAGTATTCCCAAGTCTTACAATGAACTACAACAATTCGGATTGTCTGTGGGAACATGCAATTTTGGCACCAACAAATTATGATATTAACAAGATCAATAAGCAAATACAATTGAAACTGCCTGGCAAAACAATAAAATACAAATAGATTGATACAGTAATGAACGAAGAACAAGCCGTCGATTATCCTACTGAATTTTTGAATTCATTGGATCACCGACTTTGTCCAAAACTGTATATTAAAATAGAGATGCAATATAAAACAGATATTTTCTAAGGGTCAGCAACGCGGACCGGGTTCAGCTAGTACTAAATATATAACAAAATTAAGTGGAATAGGTGAAGGCAAAATTAGATCTCTTGGTACGATGTTTTTTTTTTTTATCTAAGATACAAGTAGTTTTTAATACCTCATAACTTTCACGTTGTGAGAGATGAATTCCCCATACCATGCGACGATATTATAGAAATGGATTTCATTAAAAAATATAACTGCGTTCTTGAATTCAGCCAAGACCAGGATTGTTTTATTTTAAGACCTGAAAATTTTCCACAGCAGATAGAAGTACCAATTATAAGTGCTTACGGCGATATTACGTTGTCTGCCAGAGCAAAGGTGATTCGTCAAGTAAGATTCACTCATGCTGAACAAGAAATAAATTGTTCCAAATCAGGAGCCCCAAGAAGGTGTATTTAAAGCTAACACGTTGGTTAAATCTGACAAAGCCTTTATTAGGATTTTAAATACCAATGAAAAGATAATTATGTTGCTGATGCATTATCACGTATATCCATAAATGACTTGAAAAAAATAAACAATGAAAATAACAATATATACAAAATAAACACACGATCAATGGCAAAAGAGTCACTTAAAAAGTCTCCAGTTACAATAAACAAACGGCATTTAGAAAATGAAAATGAGAAGCCCAATATATTTGTACCAATTATGAATTCTGACGTCAGAAAATTTTGTAAGCTAAAGATTACCCCACAAAAGTTTTATATTAAACGTGGCAAATCTGCATTAGCATGTATACAAATGAATGAATTGTTTATTAATGGGAAATTTGACTTAGGACAATTTTTCCCAAGGCTCGAAGAAGTGGCCGGTAAACTAAACATTAATAAATTACAAGTGGCACCTAGTGAGAAAATTTTCGAATTTATCTCTATTAATGAATTTAAAGAAATGGGCAATAAATTATTAAAATTATTAAAAGTAGCGCTACTTAATGAGGTGATCCACGTAACAAGTGCCAAATTAATAACAGAGATAATGAAACGATACCACGATGATCCAGCAGAAGGAGGACATTCTGGTGTTTCAAGAACTCTTAATAAAATAAAAAGATATTATTTCTGGAAGAATATGACTCGTGATATTACGAAATATGTTAAAATGTGTCAAAAATGCCAGTCGGCTAAAATTACAAAACACACAAAAATGCCATTGACTTTGACAAACACACCGACTAAACCATTTGATACGGTAATAGTGGATACTATAGGTCCACTACCAAAATCTTATAACGGAAATTCTTATGCTGTCACAATAATATGTGACATGACAAAATATCTTGTAACGGTACCCATACAAGATAAAAGCGCAAAATCAGTTGCGAAAGCTATATTTGAACATTTTATTCTTACTTATGGTCCGATGAAGACGTTCATTACGGACATGGGTACAGAGTACAAAAACTCAGTACTTAATGAATTGTGTAACCTTTTAAAAATAGAGAATATTACATCGACTGCTTATCATCATCAGACACTAGGAACTGGAAAGAAGTCATAGAACCTTCAACGAATATGTAAGATCATACATATCCGTTGACAAAAGCGATTGGGATGAATGGCTCAAGTATTTCACTTATTGTTTTAATACTACGCCATCTACGGTACATGACTACTGCCCTTATGAGTTAGTTTTTGGTAAGCTTCCTAATGGGTTTCAACAATTTAATGAGATTCAATCAATAGCTCCTGTATATAATGTAGAAGATTATGCTAAGGAAGTTAGATATAGATTAGAAGTGGCACATAAGAGGGCCCGAGAACTAATTGATAGGTATAAGTTAAAACAGAAATTAAATTATGATAAGACATTGTTAGATAAATTAGATCCACAATATAAAGGACCTTTTGAAATGAAAAATATAGATTTAAGAAATAATGTAACAATAATAGATAAGAAAAATAACAAAGAGCAAATAGTTCATAAGAATAGACTTAAGATTTTTAACAATGAATAGAATTAAAATTTTCCATTATAAAGTCTACGTAGACATATTTTAAATTACTTATAAGATATATATTTTGTAATAAAATTTAATATTAAGGTTATTGTAATCATTTGTTAAAGAATGTCCATACACTTAAAAACTGTATGAACATTCTTCCGTAAAAGGGAGGTGTAGCATAAACCATATGTCAACTATACCGACAGAATATTGAAATGCAAAAGATTAATATCATATTACAGAAACGACAAAACAGTAAACACTTTGTGTGTTGTTCTGTCCAACTGCTACATTCTCCACTTTAGGTTAAAATGCAATGTAAGCATTAATTTAGTATATAATCAATAAAATTTTAATAAATGGACACACTTTGCATTACCAACTCTGAGCTGTAATTTAGCTCGAGCAAAGTGGTATAAAAATAAAACAACTTTTGATATTCTTCTCTTATAAAATGACAAATGACCAAATGAAAACCAGATATAGCACACAACGTAATAAGGGTTTGTCATCCAATTTAAGGAATCACTGCAAAGGACCACATAGGGTAGTTAAGAAATTGGACGACATGGTTTATAGATACGGAAATGTGGAAGACAGATATCGGGAATTAAGGTTGAACATCTGAAACGACTAGCTGCCTATGGGAGAAGTGAATCTATGCCTATTCGGGACGAACAGGCTTAAGCCGGGGGCAGTGTTACGAAATTGTACTTGAATTCAAATATAACGATTTTAACGGCTGATTTTAAAGTAGCATAATGCTTTCAAATAGCAGTGCTGTAATAGCAAACTGTAACATATCTGTGGGCTGTTTGCTGCGACCGTATATTCGAATTCGAATATTCAGTTAAAGAACATTGTAGAAAGTACACCACAGATGGCGTATGTATTAGAAAGCTCTAGACAGTTAAAGAGCAATCTAGAGTGCAGATGGCAGTGTTATAAATAGTGGCAGATGTTGCAGTCGTTAGTGAGTTTATCAGAGACGCTTTTCGAATAAACATCAACTGAGTGCTGTGTTTTTCAAGTGAATTCGTGTACATTATAAAGTATGTGTATTTCTGCGATTTTATAAACGTGTATAAAAAAACATTGAGTGGCTATTTAATTCTGTTGTTGTACATTTTAAATAAATAAAGAGTTGTTACAATTTTCAAACTACTAAACGACTTTTATTTGCAATCAAAAGTATCCGGTTTATTTAAAGGCAATAAACAAACGTTTTCAAAAGGTGAAAACGTAACAATATATAAACATAATTAACAACCAGTATACTATTAATCTATATATGTATATAAATATTAAATGTTCCATGTACACGCAGAGAAAAAATATAGTTGGGCATGGTTACTGTAACCATTTCAATATTTTTACAAGTTTTTTAACTATATTATAGTCACAGTAACCATTTACATGATTGTGGTAACCATAATATGGTTAACTTACGATTCACATGATTGTCTCAACCATATATATGGTTACAGTAAACATATATATGTTTGTGACAACCATTTATATGATGAAGGACTTATCATATTATGGTGCTCTCGGCTTAAGGCTTATCATAATCTGAGAACAACATATTGTGATAAAATTATTCATCATAAATATGGTTGCCACAAACATATATATGTTTACTGTAACCATATATATGGTTGAGACAATCGTGTGAATCGTAAGTTAACCATATTATGGTTACCACAATCATGTAAATGGTTACTGTGACTATAATATAGTTAAAAAACTTGTAACACTATATAAATGGTTACAGTAACCATGACCAAATATATTTTTTCTCTGCGTGTATGTAATGTCATCACGAGAGAACGGCTGGAGCGATTTGGCTGATTTTTTTTTATTCGATTCGAAATTTTCAGGATTAAAAAATTAGGCTAAAACCGGCTTTTTTGTATGCAGTACAAATTTAGATATTTTATTTGCAAATAAATAAGAACAGGCAGGGTTGGAGAAACTTGACAAACTAATATTAGTAAATGCTACCGGGCAAAGCCGTGGCGGTCAACTAGTATTTTAATAAATATTGATATTATTTTCTTTTTCGAAATTTTACTTTTTGTAATTGAAATTAATGATCAAGCACGAGCTCAGTTTAATATATGTAAATGTTTATCCAATATTTCCTTTTCCAAATTTCCATAATGGTCACAAATCCTCTCCAGATTTATTTTTTAAAATTTATTGCAATCCCAAGATTATTTCAGATATCCCACTACTACTGCACAGAGGCTTAGAAACTTTTTTTTGGAAATAATTCGGTATCTTGGGAACTATTGGAGATATTGTACGAAGTTTCACATGGTTTGAGCTGAGGTGTTTTTTAGTTGATTTGCGTTTGTTCAGCTTCCTAATGGGGGTCAGTGCATAGCCCATCAAAGTTGGTCACCTCGGGTCTCAATTTTTTTTTTAAAAATATAAATAGTCCTTGAGAAGAACTACAAAAAATACGCTTACAAGTGTAGGTTATCTCTATTAGTTAAAGAGATATTCAGGGGCCTATTTCACTAAGCTACAAGTTCACAATTACAAGTGTTTTTGCTTGTAAAATTGTAAACTTGTGAATAATTGTGTTTCATTAAAATAAAATTACAAGTTTGTAGCTACAAGTGAATTTTACAAGTCACAAGTCTACAAGTCATACTTCTACAAGTGGTTTTGTTTCACTAATCTAAATTTGCACTTATACACTTGTAGAATTGTAGAAAAAAAGCTTAGGGTCGACGGAGACCCTCTGAAAAATTTTTAAAAGTTACAAGTGAATTATAAATTGAAATAAAATTTGATTTTTAACTATTTTTTAATAAAAATTAGTTAAAATAGACACAAAATCCAAACATTTTAATATTAATTAGCATTTGGTTACCTTAATATAGAAAGGCTCCTAAATCGTTTTTTTTAAGTCGAAATTTTTTTGCTAAATATGATATATAAGTGGACTATTTATCGAAATAATCGAAAATCTGGGCTTATAAAAAACACAAGTTAGGGCCTTTCTATATTAAAGTAAGTATTTATTTTGTTTATTTTTAAATAGGTTTCATATATACAGAAGTTATGCCAATTAATTTTAAGGCGATTGATGTAGGGTACCATATGGTCGGCTTCAACGACTATACTTTCTTACTTGTTTTTTTTTGCTTTTAGGAATAGCCACTTTGGAAATCTAAACATATAAGACAATTCTAAATTAGTACCCAAAATTGCAAAAGTATTTATTTGTATCAGTCCCCGCACATTTTCCTATAGATTGGGTATAAACAAGTAAGAGAGCTAAATTCGGCTATGCCGAATCTTATATACCCTTCACCAAATTATACTTCAAAATACAAATTTGAAATATTTTTAAGTAAACAAAATTTGTTTTTTTTTAATTTTTTTGGAAAAAAATATTTTTCGATTTTTTTTTTTAAATTTTAAAACTTTTTTGTTTTTTAAATTTAAAAAAAAATTTTTAGTTTTTTAATTTTTTTTTTTTGGTTAAAAGATATTTTTTATATAAGAAATATTATTGAAATATGTTATATTGCGATTTTTTTTAGGATATTTTAGCATTTTGAGTAATAATAAATAAGAATTGTTAAATTAAGATCACAATATATATTGTTACGAAATTGTACTTGAATTCAAATATAACGATTTTAACGGCTGATTTAAAAGTAGCATAATGCTTTCAAGTAACAGTGCTGTAAAACTGTAACATATCTGTGGGCATTGTTAAATAAAAGCTTTCAGTTGATTTGATTGTAAGTTGGCAACGCTGTATTCGAGTTCGAATAATCAGTTAAAGAACATTGTAGAAAGTACACCACAGATGGCGTATGATCTAGAATATTCGAACTTTGACAGTTAAAGAGCTTTCTAGATGGTAATACAGTGTTATAAATAGTGGCAGAGGTTGCAGTCGTTAGTGAGTTTATCAGATACGCTTTTCGAATAAACATCATCTAAGTGCCTTAAAGTGTGTTGTGTTTTCAAAGTAAATTCGTGTACATTATAAATTGTGTCTGTAAATTCTGAGAATTTATAAACGTGTATAAAAAATATTGAGTGGCTATTTAATTCTGTTGTTGTTGTACATTTTAAAGAAATAAAGAGTTGTTACAATTTTTAAACTACTAAACGGCTTTTATTTGCAATCAAAAGTATCCGGTTTATTTAAAGGAAATAAACCAGCGTTTTGAAAAGATTAAAACGTAACAATATGTACAAGGACTTGTAATTGTAGAAATTGTAGTTTACAAGTGCAAAAAGCTACAAGTATTGTGAAAATTTTAATGAAACACAATTCATCAGCACTTGTAAGAATTAGACTTGTAATTGTAACTTGTAAACTTGTAGACTTGTAGTTTAGTGAAATAGGCCCCAGAATGTGATAAATTTTTGATTTTTTTAAATGCAAAAATGATAGAATCTAAAATTCATATTTGTTTTGCAATCCCAGTAATGCAAAAACACAATGAAATATTTTAAAAACGTCTTGATAAACTAAAAACGTTAAAACATATGACAATGCTTAAAATATTATTTGCAAATAGTATCGTTAATCAGGAATTGTTTTAGTGAGTTAGCTATTCGCAAATAAAAAATTAATTCACTGTTTATGCGGCAAATTTTTCTAAATGTGCGTATAAACGTAGTAAAAATGTTTTGAAAAAAGTAACCAAAATGGAAAATAAATACACATCTACACATCATGAAAAAATAACCAATTTTGGTTATAAATAACCAAAACGGCAACACTGATCATATACTACATTTATACACACGGCTTATTAGCAAATAAAAATATTGCAATTAGAAAAATTTGCCGCATAAACAGTGAATTAATTTTTTATTTGCGAATAGCTAACTCACGAAAACAATTCCTGATTAACGACACTATTTGCAAATAAGATTTTAAGCATTGCCATATGTTTTAACGTTTTTAGTTTATTATGATGTTTTTTAGCTATTTCATTGCATTTTTGCATTCATTTTATTGCAAGACAAACAAGAAATTTAGATTCTTTAACTTTTGCATTTAAAAAAAATAAAAAATTTATGAAATTTTTACCAATAACAGGTACCAAATTATTAAAGTTTACCATCCGGCATCTAATAAAAACAAGAATTTTTCGTAACCAAAGTGACTTATAAACAGTGAGTTAGTTGATTGCAAATCATTTTTATTTGCGAATAGGCTACGTATAAAAATTTCAACTTAAAAAAACACGAGTTAGGGCCTTTCTATATTAAGGTAACCAAATGCTAATTAATATTAATATTTTTGGATTTTGTGTTTATTTTAACTAATTTTTATTAAAAAATAGTTAAAAATCAAATTTTATTTAAATTTAAAATTCACTTGTAACTTGTACAAATTTTTCTGAGAGTCTCTGTCGACCCTAAGCATTTTTTCTACAATTCTACAAGTTTGCAAGTGCAAATTTAGTTTTGTGAAACTAAAGGGCCCAGGGGCCTATTTCACTAAGCTACAAGTTCACAATTACAAGTGTTTTTGACTGTAAAATTACGAACTTGTGAATAATTGTGTTTCATCAAAATACAATTACAAGTTTGTAGCTACAAGTAAATTTTACAAGTCACAAGTCATACTTCTACAAGTGGTTTTGTTTCACTAAACTAAATTTGCACTTGTAAACTTGTAGAATTGTAGAAAAAAGCTTAGGGTCGACGGAGACCCTCAGACAATTTTTTACAAGTTACAAGTGAATTATAAATTGAAATAAAATTTGATTTTTAACTATTTTTTAATAAAAATTAGTTAAAATAAACACAAAATCCAAAAATTTTAATATTAATTAGCATTTGGTTACCTTAATATAGAATTGTAAAAAAATAATCGAAAATCTGAGCTTATAAAAAACACGAGTTAGTACCCTTTATATATTAAAGTAACGATTTATTTATTTTTAAATAGGTTTCATATATACAGAAGTTATGCCACCTAATTTTAAGGCGATTGATGTAGGGTATCATATGGTCGGGCTTCAACGACTATACTTTCTTATTTTTTTTTTGCATTTGGGAATAGCCACTTTGGAAATCTAAACATATATAGACAATTCTAAATTAGTACGCAAATTTGCAAAAATATTTATTTTTATCAGTCCCCGCACATTTTCCGATAGATTGGGTATAAACAAGTAAGAGAGCTGTGGCTGTGCCGAATCTTATATACCCTTCACCAAATTATACTTCAAAAAACAAATTTTAAATATTTTTAAGTAAACAAAATTTTTTGTTTTTTTTTTAATTTTTTGTAAAAAAATATTTTTTGAATTTTTTTTTTTAAATTTTAAAATTTTTTTGTTTTTTTTTTGAATTTTTAAAAAAAATTTTGGTTTTTAAATTTTTTTTTTTTGGTGAAAAAAAAAATTGTGTTAAAAAATATTTTTTATATAAGAAATATTATTGAAATATGTTATATAGCGTTTTTATAGGATATTTCAGCATTTTGAGCAATAATAAGAAATAAGAATTGTAAAATTAATATCACAATATATAGGTACTACCCATACTTCTGTATGGGCTCTATCGCACTTAAAATTCAGTTGATGAACAAAATTCAAGTATTTGTCTTAAATTGGTGGCCACCACTGTATATATATAAAAATGGATGTTTGTATGTGGGTATGTATGTATGTTTCGAATGAATTCAAAAACGGCTGGACCGATTTTAATGAAATTTTCAGGTAATCTTCAGAAGGTGTAATTTTGGCATCAAAAAATATAAGCTCGATGACCAAATACAATTGAAAGTGCCTGACGAAACAATAAAATACAAATCGATTGACACAGTAATGAACGAAGAACAAGTCGTCAATTATCCTACTGAATTTATTAACATTGCAGGTTGGATTACCTACTTTTTCCAAAACAGATGTTTTCTAAAGGCCAGCAACGCGGACCGGGTTCAGCTAGTTCTAAATAAAATAAAAGAAACTTGCTAACAGTTATCTCCCCCTATAAAAAGTTATACGCATCCAAATTTGGAACTTGTAAAATGGGCCGTATTTTTTACGTTTTTTTCCCAAAAACAAGCCATATATTTTTTCTTTTGTAAAAAAAAAATTTCTTCGAGACTATATAGAATTTTTATATGATCCGGAAAGATAACTTAATAACGCATTATATGAAAAAACGTACAAATACATATTTTATTTAGAATTTTATCGCGAATATAGCTGATATTTTAAAAATAAATTTCGACCCTCCGTAGGCCCGCCATATCTAATAAACCATAAAAAGATCGAGCAAAATTAAAAAAAAATAAATCAATAAACCTGAATATCTTCAACTAATTGAGATAACCTACACTTGTAAGCGTATTTGTTTAGATCTTCTCAATGACTATTTATATTTAAAATTTCAGCTCATTCGGATAATAAATAGATTTTTGGCGGTTTTTTTAAAAAAATTGAGACCCGAGGTGAACAACTTTCAGGGGCTACGCACTGACCCCCATTAGGAAGCTAAACAAGCGCAAATCAACTCAAAAACACCTCAGCTCAAACCATGTGAAATATCGTAACAATATCTCCAATAGTTCCTAAGACACCGAATTATTTCAAAAAAAAAAGTTTCTAAACCACTGTGTACTGTTACATTCAGTGACCCTTGGACTACCATTTCTATATTTTTTCAAAAAAGTAAAATTTATTGGAATCCTTATTTATTTATTAGAATCCTGATATTAAGATGAGTTCAAATATCCATATATTATTTGAAATCGATATTTTTTTTAATTTTTGTTCTTATTCTGAAATTATTTCATCTTTATAAAAAAATAAGAAAAATAAATTTTACAAAAAATTTAAACAAACTGGTTCTCATCTTTTTTACCTCAAGTACTCCGTTTGTCGAGCTGAGTACACTCTGCTCAGTAAATCGTGTTACAATAATTATATAAACAAAGTTAAATACAATTTTAAACGTAATCCTAAATCGTTTTTCAAATTTGTCAACTCCAAAAGAAAATCAACTGGCTTCCCCTCATCTATGAAGTTTAACCAAAATGAATCTAGTGATGATGCAGTTATAAGCAATCTATTTGCGGATTTTTTCTCAACAACTTATTCAAATGCAACTTATAATGATTCTGCTGACTACCCATATACGATATCTTCAAATCAATCAGTATCTATACACTTTATCGATGTTTGTAATATAACCATGGAATTAAAGAAACTAACATTTTCGCATAATTTTGGTCCTGATAAAATCCCCAGCAGTATTTTAATCAATTGTGCTGACAATATTGCTATCCCTCTTACGTATTTATTTAACAAATCAATAAAGAGTTGTAATTTTCCTAACGTCTGGAAGGATTCTTTTATTGTTCCATTATTTAAATCAGGAAATAAGTCTGATATTAAAAACTACCGAGGTATTGCTAAATTAAGTATAATACCCAAATTATTCGAGAAAATCATAACTGAACAATTATGCTATCAAGTCTCAACTTTAATATCTCCTTATCAACATGGCTTTCAGAAAGGATGCTCAACTACAACATCCGAAATTTATCACGGATTTCTTCAACATCAGCAAATAGATGTGATATATACAGACTTCAGCAAAGCTTTTGACAAAGTCAATCATATGCTTTTGAGAAAGAAACTTTGTTTATTGGGGTTTTCCGACAGTACATTACAGTGGATTTTCTCGTATTTAACAAATAGAATACAAGCTGTACTTTTTAAGAATATTCGTTCTAAAAATATAAAGGTATCATCTGGTGTACCACAGGGCAGTCATCTCGGTCCTCTTCTTTTCTCACTGTTTATAAAGTTATTCGTGGTTCCAATGTCTTAATGTATGCAGACGACGTTAAAATATTTTTAAGCTATCGTCAAGTTCTTGATCAGCAACTTCTTCAAGATGATTTAAATTCGTTTTATTCATGGTGTAAAGAAAATCATATGGAATTAAACCTAAAAAAGTGCAAATATATGCGATTTGTTAGAAAGAATCCAATACCGGCACACTATGTTTTTGAACTACATCAGCTTGAAATGGTCGATAAATTTTTAGATCTGGGAATTTTACTGGATTCCAAGCTAAATTTTATTTCACATATAACAATGACAGCAAATAAAGCCAGAGGTGTACTAGGATTTATGAAACGTTGGGCTAGGGAGTTCAATGACCCTTATGCCACTAAATCTCTATACACATCCCTGGTAAGACCTATCCTGGAATACGGATCCGTAATATGGGACCCTATATATAAAAAGCATTCTGACGCTATTGAATCTGTACAAAAACAGTTCCTACTCTTTTGTCTTCGTGGATTAAATTTCAACCCAATAAATCTACCTTCATATTCTGCAAGATTGGCTTTAATTAAACTTCCAACCCTGAGGAGCCGAAGATCAATGTTAAACATTTCATTTATTTGCAACATAATCAATGGTAGTGTAAGTTCCGGTTTTTTAATCCAAAATATCTCATTTAATGTGCCTCAACGACCATCACGTCATTTTGTTCCATTATCAGTGAAATTTATTAGAGCGAACTTTGCCAATGCTGATCCAATAAGGAGAATGTGTATGGAATTTAATAAATTTTACATGTTAATTGATTTTTCATTAAGTAACAATATAATTAAAAACAACATTATTGCTTATTTGAATTCATAATTTTTATAATAAGTTTTTTTAATTACATTTATACAAATAATTGTTAATTGCCTGTAAGGATAATTTTCCATAGGCTAATAAATAATAAATAAATAAATATATAAAAGAGTAACGTTACTGACTGATTCATCATCGCACAGCCCAAACGACTAAAGCTAGAATCATGAAATTTTAACTGTGGGTTCGTCCCTCCCCAAAACGATCCACTAAGAAGGGATTTTTGGAAATTCGAACGTTTAGGGGGTAAAAACGGGTAAATTAGGTAATCTTATATCTTCAAAACTAATAAAGATACAAACAAACTTAAAATTGCATGTTACTCCATTTAAAAAATAAGCGGACAGGTGTTTCGTACTTTTTCGAAATTCTAACCTTTTAGGGGAGAAAACAGGTAAAAACTGTATTATGGTACTTTTTTGGCACACTATGTACTTTTTAAACCAATTAACATATGGTGTTTTCTTTTCTGGCATAAATGCTGCATTTATTCTGCCTTTAACCCTTCTTTGTGTTCTTTTCTGAAAAAATGTAGTTTGGTCGTGTTCTTTTCTAATAATGTTACCCTAAAACCCTGAATATATGCAACATGTTTCACCCTCAATTTTATCAAAGGGTTAGAAATGCAGCACTTTTTTTGTAAGCAAAAAGTATAGTTTTTTAATATTTAGTAGCTACATAAAAGAAAATTGCATAAATGGTAATGATTTTGTTCTATTGTGATCGTTAAAAATGCAACACATTATGAGGGTATGGGTAACATTTAATAAAAGGTACACAATATATAGGCAACATTTTGTGCCAGAAAAGAAAACTCCAATAGAAACAAAATTTAAATCGTATTCTTCACTTATCAAAAAGTAAAAAATACAAGTTTGGTACTTTTTGGAAATTCGAACTCTTAAGGGATAACAATTGTGTTTATTTTTGGTACTTTTTCATAAAATATGTTTTTCTATAATTTGTCACGATACAGAAATTTATTTGAATAAAATTTTACCATCGCAATGGTAAAGGTTTATATTGGGCCAAAACCGGGTAAACAGTTTGGTACTTTTTAAAACATATTTTTTCTTGGGCACATTAACACAGATTTTAATCGTTTGAAACATGTCTGTATCATAAACAATTGGAACATTTTAAATTTCAAACTTGAGGGGTGTTCAAGGAGGAAAAGGGAAATTGGTACTTTTCTCCTAATGGTACTTTTTTAATATTTTAAATTATTTCACTTATCGACATTAAAGTTAGCTGATATGCATCTGAGTGAAGTTAGTGTTAGGAATAGGGGATAATATTTAGGTACCAAAATGTGAGAACTGAACTATAGGTACTTTTTTTATTCTTCTAATGGTACTTTTTGATTTTCTATAACAATGGACTTAGAAACATGAAATTAAGCATATATGGTCCTAAGTGAGTGAGAATTCTAGGGGGAGACTTTTTGGTACTTCTTCTTTATTCGAATGGTACTTTTTGTAATTTCTCCACCAATGAACCTAGAAACATGAAATAAAGCTTACATGGGCCCGAGTGGGTGGGAATCCACAAGTGGCTGCTTTTTGATACTTTTTCTGTATTCTAATGGTACTTTTTGAATTTTATATAACAATGGACTTAGAAACATGAAATTAAGCATATATTATCCTAAGTGAGTGAGAATTCTAAGGGTAGACCTTTTGGTACTTTTTATACCCTACACCACCATAGTGGGGAGGGTATTATGCGTTTGTGCAGATGTTTGTAACGCCCAAAAATATTAGTCTAACACCCACCTTAAAGTATACCGATCGACTTCTGAGTCGTTTAAATGTTGTCCGTCCGTCTGGTTGACTGGCTGTCCATGTAAACCTTGTGCGCAGAGTACAGGTCGCAATTTTGAAGATACATATTTCGATCAAATTTGGTAAATATTATGTTTTCGTCCCAAGGGCCAAGGCTATTGAAACAGGCTGAAATCGGTCCATTATTTCACCTAGCCCCCATACAAATGTCCTTCCCAACTTGGACTTTATCGGGCATAAATGTTTATTTTATATATGTATCTCCACAAATTGCTCTCCAAATAAGTTTTATATATACAAAATTCATGTCACCAAATTTTGTTACGATCGGTCCATAATTAGTCATAGCTCCCATATGGACACGCTTCCGAAAATCACTTTAACGTGCATAAATCGCTTATGTTGATATATTCACAAAATTCAACATAGTAAACTTTCATATAGACATAAATCATACGACCTAATTTCATGGTGATCGGTCCATAATTATAACAACATATAAGGCCCACTTCTGAAAATCACTCAAAAATATAAATTATTGAAATTTTAAAAGAAAAATGTTTTTGCTCTTTTAGTTAGTGTAGGGTATTATATGGCGGGCTTGACCGACCATACTTTCTTACTTGTTTCTTTATTCGAATGGTACTTTTTGTAATTTCTTCACCAATGAACCTGAAATTAAGCTTATATGGACCCGAGTGAGTGGGAAAACACAAGTGGGCTTTTTTGTACTTTTTATATATTCTAATGGTATTTTTTGAATTTTCTGTAATAATGGTCATAGAAATATGAGATTAGGAGTATATGGTCCCAAGTGAGTTAAAATTCAAAGGCATACTTTTTGAATTTTCTGTAATAATGGTCATAGAAATATGAAATTAGGAGTATATGGTCCCAAGTGAGTTAAAATTCTAGGGCATACTTCATGGTACTTTTTCTCTATTCTCATGAGTACTTTTTTGAATTTTCTATAATAATGGACCTAGAGTTTCCAAAAAATTTAAGTTTTTGTGATAATTTATTAAATATTAAGTGTTATAGAAACAAAATTAGTTGATAATATAGGAAATATTACATAAATTTAAAATTCAAACTTGACGGCTTATGGTTTAGTGAATGCGAATTCAAAAGTGATAATCAATGGCACTATTTCTTTATTACAATGGTACTTTTTGAATATTTTTGAATTCACAAAAGGTGACTTTTGTGGTATGTTTCTTTTGCATTTTCTATAATAATGGACCCAGAAATATGAAATTAGGCATTTACAATTAGATTCACAAAGGGAGACTTAATAGTACTATTTCTTTCTTCTAATTGGGGTGGCAAAGCGCACCGAGTCAGCTATGTTTTTTATGATTCAAATATTATGACTGTTATAATTAGGGGGCGGATTTTCATGCATTTATTATTGGAAAATATGCGCCTAAAATATGCTTCAAAAAAATAAAAATATGACCTAAAAATTTAAAAAATATGCACTTATATTTTTGTGCAGAAACATAAAATAATTAAGTATGGATTTCGAAATGTCAAAAAAATACACAACACTTTTGCCAGCAGTTAGAACTTTTTAAATTATACCAGGAATTAAACAATTATAGTTCTAAAACTATTTTTAAAATAACTTTTCTTCTGAAAAAAACGATGGATATTTATATTAGTTGTAATATCTTGGTATGAATACTTGTTTAAAGCCATAGAGCTTCTATATTGTGACTTTCCTTTTAAAATCATCAATAATGTCTGATCACTTGGCTGACTCCAATTTATATATTTTGGGTAATTTGACGTGCTATTTGTAATGCAGAGAGAAGTCAATTGGTTATACATCCCATGTAATCTAACATAAAGACAATTGTCACTTAAGTGTCTCTATGTAATCTATAGTGTAGGGACTTTAAACGTTAATTGTGTAGTGCATTTGTCTCTCTCTAAGTTATCCAAAATCAATAGTTTACGACAGTCTCGTACAACTGCTTGGAAATGACTGTCAGGAGCGTTTATTGTGTAGGTGAAGTTACAAAATCTTTCGATAATGAAATCTCTTATAAATCGAATGTGCAATGAAAACAAATATGAATTTTTTCGACACATTTACTACTGAATTTTTGATACTTAAAAAAAATAAACATTTTTGAAGCAAAATGTTTTGAAATGATAATTTTCAATTACTGATAGAGAAATGAAGAACTTAATGCCAGTTTCTCGATGTCGAAAGAAGTTAGTCGATAAAATTGACTGCTATTTCTATAACAAATTCGACAAAAAAAATTTTATCGAAACAATGTATTGCTCATTAACGACAAAAAATTATATTTTTTATTAAAAATTGGCATAATATACATATAAATATGCATTTTGAAGTAAAATATAACAAAATATGCATTATCAATAAAATATGCAAAAATATGCACTAACAAATCGATGCCATTTTGCAGTAAAATGTGCGATTCGGATAGATAATTAGTCTACATTGTATTTGGACGTTCGAGAAAAAACATGCATTTGCATATAAATCCGCCCCCTAGTTATAATTATTGCATAGTATTATGACTGCTAAGTGATTAACAGTGGTCTATTAACTACAAAATGGGTTACCGTACGAATAACGTACTTGAAGGCTCAATGCCTTTTCCCAGCGTGCGGTGACGGTCCCCATGATGCCCTTCACCTTTTTAACTTCTCGGACAACACCACCTCTCTCCGTCCTAAATATCTATGGACATATTCTCTTGAAGTGGTGTTACATTTTGGCCTTGATCTCAACGATGCAGAACCCTAACCTAACTTATGATTCTAAATGCTGTAACAGCAACAACAGTCCCAAATGAACACCCTCGCGATTTTGGATAGTGGGAGGCATAAGTGATCCATCATTGATGAACCGATTGGTGTAGTTTACTCGACCGCTACCTTGAGCGAATTGTGAAAGTCACTTTGAATCATTGTCCTGCCTGTCTCAAACACCCTCACAATACATTACATTTGTTTAATTGTAATGTATTGTGAGGGTTTCTCCAACTCCCTGTACTTTAAAAAACCGTTAAATATTTAAAAATTAATTGTAAAAAATAATTTATTCCTGTCTAGATCTTAATTTCGGTTAAATGTGAGAACAGTTAACAGCCTATAATAGTAATATTAATTTAAAAATTATACATGTATAAAGTTAAACTTTTATATATTTTATAGTTGATACATTATTTTCTTAATTTGTTTGGCTGTGTAACAGATCGATTATTTTGTGTATTCTGTCTGAGAGCGGTATTGCCTGTAGTTATTCCTTGTGGAGCTCTATTGTTGAAATTACTTCTATTAACACCACGCACACGTTGATTTGGATTCTGTGCACCACCTTGGCCACCTCCTCGACCTTTATTCATTTCAGCACGATTTCTTGATTTAGCTTGAGCATCTTCTTTTACCATATCAATTACTTCATCTGGAATACGGAGGTATTTAATTGTACTGCCACGTATATAACACTCGGGCATACGCCAGAACCGATCGCCGTCCTATAGACAAATTAGGATAAATTATACAAATAATTAAGTTCCATACCTTAACATTTAATATTGAAGTAGAAGCTTACCTTTGAGGTACAAATAACATCACGTAAATTAATATTCATCCATGAATCACAACTGACCAAATGCCCATTATATGTTTCACCATTTTTTAGTTCCACAAGCTACAAAAAAAATTGTAATTATTAATATTATACTGGATAATTTGTAAGCATTTGTTAAGTAATAATTAGAATAAACAGCTGGTCAATAATTCAAATTTCTAATTTTTTCTTTTATTAGACCAAGGTATATTAATTATAAGGTAGTGTCATCGGCGAATTCAGAATACCGAGCGAATTGGTTATATTTTTTTATATGTCCAATTGGTTCAATTGGACCAAAATTGGTAGTTTGAAGTTAACAAATTGACTTTTGGTAGTTTGGTTGGTTTGTTCCGATATTTGTCGTATTTTGTTAGGCTACGATATTTCTGAATACAGAAGTATTTTTAAGAACAAAATAATTAAAATAATAACGAAAAAACTAGTTATGTTAAGCCAAAATAATAAAACTACATATTTGCAAAATATGAAGATAGCATTTTCTAAAATATTTAGTTTACGGCCATTTTCACAATGTACGATTAAAAGTTAACGTGAACTTTAACCGCAAGTTAGGCTAATATGAATTACACAATGTACGATTAATTCTTAACTGACACTATTTAACAACAAAGTTGCTGTTAAATATAACCGAATAAATTTCGCCGGTTAGCATCTTAATTGTAAGAAATATAATAAAAGAACATGGAAAAACATTTATATTTTTGTAATATTTATAATTTTTAAAAGTATAACGGCCATTTTCACAATGTACGATTATTTCATTTTAACCGGAAAATTAACTAACTGTCGGTTTGTTTAACGGGGACCATTTAACCAACGGTTACCGATTTACGTTTCACCATCATATAATTATAAATTATAATATTTATAATTTTTAAAAGTGTAAAGCGAAGAAAAGTAAATTTTGCACGGGGTGATCCATATACCACCCGGATAAACTCTGCTTCAATATCATTATTCCTCTGGATAATTTTATAACAACAATAATATAATTTTAAGTTAACTATTAGTTTTGAAACGAATCCATATAGCATTTCTCAAATATTTTAAATTTGGTAGGTTTTGGTAGGCTTTGGTAGTTTTTAATTAGAAATTTGGTAGGAAAAATATTTTATGAGTGGAAACGCTGATGTAGTTTGACATTGTGCCTGCATTTGAAGGCGAATTGGCTGTCAGGGAAAAATGTCAAAAACAGCTCTCAAATAAATCAAAGCGAATTTTTGTTAAACAAACAATGTTTATAAATTTGAATCTGTTTGTAATTTAATTTGATGTTTTTAAAAATAAAACTAATCTCGTGTAGTATTATTATTGTTTTTAAAACATAAACGACTTTAACAGCAAAACAAAGTTTGACATTTATACTGCACTACGGCGAAAAATGAACATAGTAGCAAAAAACGATCAGTTGTTCTGATAACACTACCTTATAATTAATATATTGTATTAGACTAACAAAAAATATATACAGTGACCGACAAAAATCTACGTACGACCATTATTTTCGTAACTCGCGGACTTCTAAACCATAAGAAGTAAAAGTAATGATGCAGTTTTATTTCAAATGCATTTTAGTAATATAACAAAAAAATATCGCTAAATTTATAATTAATTTAAACTACACAAAAAATTAAAAAATGTGTTGACAAAAGTCTACATACGATCTGTACACTAAATAAACATTTTTCAGCGAATACAAATTGTCATTAAATTCAATATTTCGTCTGGCATCGAAGTAACTAAATTTTCCAGTTCTGCGGACGTTATATTTTGTTATTCTTCTTGAAGCTTCTCCTTTTACATTGGTTCACAAGTAATAAGATGTTTTCGGATCTTCCGTTGTAGAATTTCCCACAAGTGCTCAATAACATTTAAGTCCGGGCTTTGAGGTGGTGTGTACAATTGTCGTGGGCATGGTAGAGTAGACAATCTTTTACAATTTGAGACGTGTGTTTCGGATCGTTATCTTGCTGAAAAACCCAACTTTAACCAAGAGTTAAAATATCAACCGGTGCTCTCAAATTTTGTTCCAAAATGGATTTGTACTGATAACGATCCATATTTCCCTCAATAATCACTAACTATCCCACTCCAGAAGCAGCTACAGTACCACAAACCATCACACTGCCACCACCATGCTTAACTGTAGCGAGTAAGTTTTTCGGATCCATTGCTGTATTTGTTTTGCGCCATACTTTATCTCTCTCCAACACTTCCAAATATGTTATACTTCAACTCATCAGGGAACAAAACTCGCTTCCAGAATTCCATGTCCTTTTCAAAGTGCTTTTGGGCGAATTCCAAACGATGTTTGCGATCCGTTCGCTAATTTACGAGGATGTCTGCTTTAATTACCATTCTTTGAATTGTTCGTGGATAAACAATATCTTATGATCTTGTTGCGAGTTCTTCGGTCAATTTTGTGGTATTTACTTTTGGGTTTTGTTGACTTCTTTTAAAATGAAGATTACATCTCTACGAGTAACTGAATATTTCTTGAACTGTAGACTTAATAAATTGCATTGCTTATCTGTTAGTATTCAAAAAAACAGGACATGCTGTGGTCGTATGTAGACTTTTGTCAATGTTTTTTTTATTGTTTTTTATGAATAATTTTGCAAGTTTACATTGCAAAAAAATTTTTTTTGGTGCATAGCAATACAAATAGCTTTCAAACAAAACTGCATTATTTTTTTATTTACCGGGTTTTCTCTCATAAAGTGGCAAAAATTGTGGTCGTATGTAGACTTATGTCGACCACTGTACGCATGTGAAATAAAAAGAGATTTGTTTAAAAATTGTAACTGAGTTCAAAGTTGAATTTAAAGAATTAAAAAATGCGATTCTTCACTAGTTTTTTTTTGGAAAAAGTACTTTTTTTCTTTTTAAGTTAAGAAGATTTATAAGGAATTTTTACATTTTGAAAAGCTAATTTTACATTAAATATTTTAAATGTTTGACACCAAGGGGAGCATTATATGGGAGCTATGACTAATTATGGACCTATCGCCATGAAATAAGATCGTGTGATTTATGTCTATATGAATGTAATTTCTGTTAAATTTTATGTTCATATCAACATTTTTTTTAGAGATTTTTACTCGTTAAAGTGATTTTCGGAAGCGGGCCTTATATGGAAGCTATGACTAATTACACTATGCGACAAATAGTAAGGTCAGTGATCGGCGGGTATTTTGCCCAATGGGAAATGTTAGATCGGTAAAAAAAAGGTCTAGGAATCGAGATATATCGATTTGAAATTAGTATGTATCGTATAGGAACAATTTTAAGTTGGTAGGATAATTTTTTTTGCCTTTTTCATTTCATATCACTTTTCTTTACTGACTATGTTGTAGCTGGTGTTAAGCTTAACAACTCTACTGAACATAACTTTGCAAAATTCGGACATTTAGATGGTCAAAATGCAACAAAATTAAAATATTTTCTATACGATACATACTAATTTCAAATCGATATATCTCGATTCCTAGACCTGACCCAGCGAAACGCCAGGACACATATAACTTTTTTTACCGATCTAACATTTCACGGTGGGCAAAACCGCGCCGTCCACTGACCCTACTATTTGTCGCATAGTGTTATGGACCCCCGCCGATCACTGACCCTACTATTTGTTATGGACCGATCGCCATGAAAGTTTACGACCGATAAAATCCAATTTCGGGAGAATATTTGTATGGGTGCTAGGTGAAATAATGGACCGCAATATCTGCAAAATTGCGAATTTTACTTTGCGCCACTCATATGTACATTAGACATGCCCTTAAAAAAAGGTTTGCTTTGGATGGGTCTTATTTTGTTCATTAGTAGCTAAAACTAGCAAATAATGGTACTTTTTTCGATATCTTAACAAAATTCCCTATATAAACACTGTTTTTTAAACATTTGAAGCATGTCTTATGCTTTGGATGGGTCTTATTTTGTTCATTAGTAGCTAAAACTAGCAAATAATGGTACTTTTTTCGATATCTTAACAAAATTCCCTATATAAACACTGTTTTTTAAACATTTGAAGCAAACCTAAGCTTCTAGAGAAAATTATCTTTCTAACAAGGTATAAAACATGAACATCGAGTTAAAAATAACCAAGTTATTAGCATTTCCCTACGTCATATATTCAAGAAAAACGAAAAACCCTATCATGAAAAACATGTCCAAGTTATAGTCAAACAGCAAAAGTCAAAAAATAAAAAAATGCTTATTAGCTTATAGTGATTCAGTGAGAAGTTACAAAAATTTAAAATTTTTTTTTTTTAAATTTTACTTTTTTTCTCTTGGCACTTTTTACTCTTTTTTTTCGTAATTTTTTACCCTTTTTACCCGTTTTTACTATACACTTGACGCTTTTCTTCATTTCTGTTTTTGGCTGTAATTAAAAAAAAAATAAAAACTTTGATTCTTCTTGTGGATTATTTTTATTTGGACCTTTAATTTTTTTTACATCAAGTCGAGAATATGATGTCCTGTAAATGGCCGCCGCCACTGACCAGAACTGACATTAGGGGGCAATCGCAAAATTTATAGCATTTTCTGATAGGAGGATTACTTTTGTGCCACCTTGTATATTCGACCTTTATTTAATAATTCTTTATTTTTATTAGATTTTATCTAATGTGGGCTTTCTAGGTCCTTATTATATTTGTTTTTGTTTAAATTTATACTTAATTCAATAAACTTTCAAACCTTAAAAATAATTTCGAAAATTAGATTCAAATTTTAATGACAAACTACATAATATATAAATACCTAAGAAATTCATCAGTCAAAAAAATAGCACCAAGATAGAACTCGATTAAAATAAACCAGAACAAAATTTAATTTAGTAACAATTATTATGGTTTGTAACGTTCTTAACACGTTATTATTAAAAGTAAAGTATTTTGTTTTGGTATTTTTTGGGAAAAAAGAGACCGACCACCTCCTACCCATAAAGATTCTAAAATTTTTAAAATTTTGTTTCGAACTTGTATGCCAAATATATTTTTTCATTCCCCAAAATAAATTCTTAAATATTTTTGGTTTCGTTTTACCCTTTTTATGACTCTTGGAGCTAGTTTCTTTATTAACATCAATATAATCACCCTTATCGCGGTTGGCGTAAGCGTCTTACGCCTACGACAACTTCGTAATAGATTAAAGATAAAATGCAAACTGTTTCTTTAATCTAGTACTAAACTGTCGTAGGCGTAAGACGTTTACGCCAACCACGATAGGGGTGAATATTTAATATACATTTTATATACTTTAATATCACTTTTTCTTTTAGAATGTTAAAATTTAAAAAAATTATGTACGCTGTTGCTTTTTCTTATAAAATTTAAAGTATTTCCATATTTATATGAAAAATTTTTTATCTATCTATCTATCTATCTATCTATCTATCTATCTATCTATCTATCTATCTATCTATCTATCTATCTATCTATCTATCTATCTATCTATCTATCTATCTATCTATCTATCTATCTATCTATCTATCTATCTATCTATCTATCTATCTATCTATCTATCTATCTATCTATCTATCTATCTATCTATCTATCTATCTATCTATCTATCTATCTATCTATCTATCTATCTATCTATCTATCTATCTATCTATCTATCTATCTATCTATCTATCTATCTATCTATCTATCTATCTATCTATCTATCTATCTATCTATCTATCTATCTATCTATCTATCTATCTATCTATCTATCTATCTATCTATCTATCTATCTATCTATCTATCTATCTATCTATCTATCTATCTATCTATCTATCTATCTATCTATCTATCTATCTATCTATCTATCTATCTATCTATCTATCTATCTATCTATCTATCTATCTATCTATCTATCTATATAAATAAATAAATAAAAATCAAATGTCGTTCGTTGGTAATTGTATCAGTTGAGAACGGCTGGACCGATTTGGCCATTTTTTTTGTCAAATATTCGTCATAGTCCAACTTAGGTTGGACAAATTGACCATGCCTACTTTTACGCCCACTTTTTTCGATTTATCTAAAATTGGAAAACGGCTGCACCGATATGGCTAAATTTTTTTTAAATGTTTGTAAAAATCCAATTTAAGTTTCCACTGAAAGAAAAATTGACCACGCCTACTTTTAATCGTAGTAATCCAATTTAAGTTTTTAATAAAACAAAAATTGACGACGCCCACTTTTTTCGATATATCTAAAATCGCAGAACGCCTGGACGGATTTGGATATTTTTTTGTTTAACTCCCACTAATCAAATACATCTGAAAATATGTAACCAAAGCACAGTGGTTTCCCTTATATGAACAAGCGGCCAAAAATCAATATCTCCAAAACTAAAAAAGCTATGGTCTTCAAAACTTGTCAGTTTATAGCCTGCCCAAAGAGCTTAAAGTTTGAAAAAATATTAACAACTGTTGTCACAGTAGCCATTTGATCTTTGAAGGGTTAATTGTCTTATTAGATTTTGTAAATTTTTATTCCATTTTAATTCATTTGAAATATACACTGAAAAAAAACTAAATTAAAAATTTATACAAAGTTATATAATGCAATATGAGGTATTAAGTAATATAAGGTAAAATAAGATATATCAAATATTAAGTAAATTTAAAACTCCTTGCCTTAAACTACTAGTTTTCTTTGTTGGCAATTTTCGGGCTCCAGAAATAAATGGATCTGAATTTAAAAAGAGCCTATTTAAAAGATCTGTATTTGTAGCAATGCGTGATAATTTTCGTGTATGTGTATATTTTTCGTGTATGATTTTCCTCCCGATGCATCCATCGCGATGGATCGACATTTTGAAAAAATCTCCGCGCTGTGTTGCCATCGTTTGAATTTCCGCAACCACCAGCTTTTGGTCTATTTACTAAAAGTCCCATTTCGGCCCGAAATCTTTGCCTAAAAATTGCTCACTTGAATTGTCAGAGCATTAAACCCTCGGCAAATAGTTGCAAGTTTGATGAACTCAGAAATATCTTGAGATCTTCCACGATTGATGTTTTTGCTATATCCGAAACCTGGCTCAAACCCTATATTTCGAATCGTGCTGTAAATATACCTGGATATAGTTTTTTTCGTAATGATCGTATTGGTTCCAGAGGTGGTGGTGTTGGCTTTTACGTTTCTAATAGTTTGAAACCTAAAATTGTTTTCAAGACTTCTGTTGTTGGTAGCTGCGAGTCATTATTTTTGGAATTTTGTAGTGATATTGTGAAGTTTAATTGGAGTGGTATATCTGCCTTATGGTGATCTGACAGTTTTTGAAAACTATCATTTCCTATTTCTATCAAGTTATTCTAACGTTGTAATTGTTGGTGATTTCAACTATAATTTATTCAACACTTCTTATTCGTATACATATCTTCATAATTCGCTGCCTACTCATTTTGATGTGTCACATGGTTCAACGTCGTTAATCGACTTTATGCTATTTAGTGACAGTTCAAGACCTACATTCTCCGATCAATTTATATGTCCGGCAATTTCACATCATGCCTTAATATGCGCTGCTTTTGATTTTAATAAGTTTCTGATACAGCAAGTTTATGAGTATCGTGACTACAGTAACATTGATTGGGAAAATTTGGTAATATTTTTGTCTGAATTTGACTCTTCTATTATTTTTAATTCATTGTTAAAAGGTGGATTAGATATTCTAAGGATTGTTGGATGAAATCTAAGTCTATTGTTTTGGCTATATCCTTAAGGGATTTAGCTTTTGCTGCTTATAGACAAGACAGGTCTACTAGGAATTGGAAGGTTTTTTGCAAATATCGGAATAAGGCCAAAAAAGTTATTCGCAAAGAAAGAGCTTGCTATTATTCTGCATTATTTAGGGAACTTAATACTGCTGGCTTGTGGAAGGTCCTCAAGTCTTCAGGTACTCTAAATGATCAAACTTTTAATATTGACCATGATGCTAATTGCATTAATAACTATTTTGCTAATAATGGGAGTACTGGTGATTCTGAACCTTTTGATTTTGGTGCTTCAACTTTTTCTGAAAATGCCGTGTCTTTTCGTAGTGTAAGTGAAATTGAGGTATTAGAGGCTTTAAATAAAATAAAGACATCTTCCGTTGGTACTGATAGTATCTCTATTAAATTTATTAAGATAATGTTTCCTCATATTTCAGCATTTTTGACACATTTGTTTAATACTATATTTATGCGATCCCAGTTTCCTGCAATGTGGAAGGTTGCACGTGTTGTTCCCATCCCAAAATCTAAAGTAATCAATGGACCGGATGATCTTCGCCCTATTTCAATTTTGCCTGCACTCTCCAAAGTACTGGAGCATCTGCTTAGACAACATATTCTTGAAACTGTATCGTTGAGCATTTATGATTCGCAGTATGCTTACCGTAGTGGACATAATGCTATGTCGCTTGTTCTCACTGAAGTCTCACTGAACACGTCAGGCATTGTAATAATAATGATATGCTAAATGTACTTGTTTCTTTAGATTTTTCTAAAGCTTTTGACTCATTGAATCATTTTCGGATGATTGAAAAGCTTAGGGATCAATATGGATTTTCCAGAACTAGTTGTAGGCTTATATTATCATATCTTAGTGGTAGATCGCAATTTGTTTCGATAAACGGTATAAATTCTGACTTGCTCCCTCTGAGTTCAGGTATTCCTCAAGGTTCAGTTATAGGTCCTATATTATGTATACTCTATGTCAATGATCTTCCTTCTAAAGTTAACTCTAATTTTTGCAAATCATTTATATTTGCGGATGATGTTGTTTTGCTCTTTTCTTGTGCTCGTGACTTTACTGATGTATTGGAAAATAACATACATTTTTGTCTCCGGTCTGTCTCTGATTGGACTAGAGATAATTGTTTATCAATCAATACTTCAAAAACAAAAGCCATAACATTTGGCGCTTCAGCTCGTTTTTTTGTTGACCTTAATATTTTTTTCGACGGTGTTAGAATTGATTTTGTAAACCAACTTAAATGTTTAGGCATTTCATTAGATAACAAATTGGAATTTGATGGTCATATTGATTTGATGTTATGTAAAGTTTTAATGACATTGAGTAAGATATATTCTACAAATCTATATTTGCCTCTTCATATCAGATATAAGCTAGCTTATTCTCTTCTAATGCCTCAAATTTTTTATGGTCTTGAGGTTTTTTCTTGCACACTTGCTTCTAATCTTAATAAGTTAAAACTAATTGTAAACATGATTGTACGATTCGCCTATAATATTAAAAGACGTGAACATATTTCAAATTATGTTTCAACTTTTTTGGGAAGCTCTTTTTCTAACTTTGTAAAAGTTCGCTCCTTGTTTCTATTTTATAAAATTATAAGAACGTGCAAACCGTTGCCACTATATAGAATTTTTACTTTTTGTCGTTCCACTAGAAATCCTCAAATTTTAATTCATAGAATCTCAAATTCATTCTATGAAAGATCTTTTGTTGTAAAAATTGCTCGTTGCTGGAATGTGTTGCCGTGTGAATTGCGTATTTTTTCTCACTGTAATAATACCTTTAAATTGCTGGAACATTTTCAACAGAATGCATCTTAAATAATTTTTACCTTTTACTGTTTGCTGGTATTTGACTCGGTTTTTGAAAAGTGTCAAAACAAATGCCAAATTTTATTTCCTATCAGTTGTTTTCGCGATAGTGTTAAAAGTTTCTTAAATATCAATATGGTAATTAAAATAGAAGGTTTATTCTGCCAGTGCCAATTTTCTAGCTGGTAATTATCACTCGAAAGAAAACAAAATATTTCAAATTATGGAGAAAAAATTGAAGGCTGAAAAAATAAAATTCGACCAGAGCAATTTAACAAAAGTTTTAAAAAGCCTTTGTAAGCGGATTGGTAAACTTTGGACGAAAAATCATCGAAGCAAATTAAATATTCTGAAGGAGCATACAAAATGGGTTGAAAGTCTTGAAAATATTCCGCTAGAAGCAAAATCCCATGAAAAAGAACTATCTGCACCTAGTCAAAAGCGTGGCCGTCCTGCTAAGGAATGTTTAAAGTCTTCAGAAAGAACAAAGAGGCGAAAAATATCTAGAATTACGTAAGGTGGTAATTCTTTAATCGAAGTTTTACAAAAACGCAACTTTCCCACGACATACATGTGGAAGATTACGAGGTTTTTTTTTATCTTTGAAACAAGACTTACTAAGCAACAATACTTAAATATAAAATTTTGTGAATAAAAAAATATCGAACAATTTTTTCCCAGGCTATAAAAGTATTTTGGCTGCTATGAAATCCTGTTATCCAAGCACAGACAACATTACAGTTACAGAGTCGAGTGCAGAGGTCGATCTACAAGCTCTCCTTGATCATACGGCTAATTGAATTGTGCAACTGCAAGATCAAGTTCTTGATGAAACATTAGGCCCAGGAGAAAAACATTTAACACTGTTTGGATGGCAGTTCTGGTCATAGCCAATTCAAGCAGAAATTGTCGAATAGGCTTATGGATGACAGTTCCCTCTTTGTAACATCCAATGTTCCGCTTCAGCTAGTCACTGAAAACAAAACTTTAATTTGGAAAAACCCGCGCCCGTCATCCACTCGATAATGCAGGCCTTTGAGGTTTCAATTTAAAAAAGAAACTGCTCAACTGTGTCAAAATGAGGAACATTATTTTAAATCGAAATAAATAAAACAAAACAAAAAATACGTATAAAGCATGACATAAAACTGACCATGGTTGACGGCAAAGTTTGTAACGCTCTTACGGAAACTTCATCTGCAAAATGTCACATACAGTGCCGGACTTAAATATTCACACAGCATACATATTTATCTTTAATCTTCCATATTTTTTAAACGAAGGCCACAACTTTCGTACGGGTTTCAAAAAAATATTTATTTACATATAACTTATTGAAATATATAGAAAAACTAAACATAAATTGGCACATTTCAGAAAAAAAAAATTAACTAATGTTTTGAAGTTCGATTTTAAGGGGACAAAAATATTCACACAGTTTAAAATTTTTAATAGGAAAATAGTTTTTTTTAATAGTTTGATATTTTGTGGTCTTGGCATTGAATCGACCAATTTTTGGTGACGTGCTTTCCTACGCATTCGGACAATTTGTCTCACAGATGTTCTATGGGATTTATGTCAGGAGATTGCGGAGGAATCGGGAGAATGTGGGGAACATGATACACTATCCATATTCGGACGTCATAGGCTGTGTTTGGGGTCATTGTACTGTTGAAAATAGAAATGTTCCACAAGAATTAATTTTAGACAGCCGAAATGGGACTTTTAGTAGATAGTCCAAAAGCTGGTGGTTGCGGAAATTCAAACGATGGCAACACATCGCGGAGATTTGTTCAAAATGTCGATCTTTCATCAAAAATAACAGGAATCGATATGGACATTTTGCAAAGATGTGCCACAATTCTCCAAGCTTTAAATTCTGGATTCGAAATTGATGCCGAAAAGTTTGAGGAATATGCTGTAGAGGTAGCCAGAAAACTTGTTGAGGAGTATCCCTGGTATTACCTCCCTCCATCGCGATGGATGCATCGGGAGGAAAATCATACACGAAAAATATACACATACACGAAAATTATCACGCATTGCTACAAATACAGATCTTTTAAATAGGCTCTTTTTAAATTCAGATCCATTTATTTCTGGAGCCCGAAAATTGCCAACAAAGAAAACTAGTAGTTTAAGGCAAGGAGTTTTAAATTTACTTAATATTTGATATATCTTATTTTACCTTATATTACTTAATACCTCATATTGCATTATATAACTTTGTATAAATTTTTAATTTAGTTTTTTTTTCAGTGTATATTTCAAATGAATTAAAATGGAATAAAAATTTACAAAAGTTTTTAAAACAATCGAATTTTCATATTGAAATACTTTATTTCAAAAATTCTTAAAACAAATCTAATAAGACAATTAACCCTTCAAAGATCAAATGGCTACTGAGGCTACAGTTGTTAATATTTTTTCCTAAAAATTTGCAAACTTTAAGCTCTTTGAGCAGGCTACGAACTGACACAGCTATGAACTGACATATGAAGACCATAGCTTTTTTAGTTTTGGAGAAATTGATTTTTGACCGCTTGTTCATATAAGGGAAACCCCTGTGCTTTGGTTACATATTTTCAGATGTATTTGATAAGTGGGAGTGGACAATTTTTCTTTCTGTTGCGAACATTTAAAAAAAAATTACCCAAATCCGTCCAGGCGTTCTGCGATTTTAGATATATCGAAAAAAGTGGGCGTCGTCAATTTTTGTTTTAGTAAAAACTTAAATTGGATTACTACGATTAAAAGTAGGCGTGGTCAATTTTTCTTTCCGTAAAAACCTAAGTTGGACTATGACGAATATTTGACAAAAAAATGGCCAAATCGGTCCAGCCGTTCTCAACTGATGCAATTACCAACGAACGACATTTGATTTTTATTTATTTAATATATATAGATAGATAGAGATTTATTTTTATATGACGAATTAGGTTTCATTTACACCCATCCAAAAAACGATGAGTGTTTCTATTTGCGTTTGTTATTAGTCAACGTTCGTGGCCCAACATCATTCCGAGATTTACGAACTATAAATGTTGAATTGTGTAACGTATAGAGAAACGTGTCAACGCTTGCGATTGTTAGATAATGACACTCATTGGAAATACTCCCTCGGAGATGCAGTGCTTTCGTCAAATGCTCATCAAATACGTACATCTCAACATATGGGAAGCATGTTGAGATAAACCGAATGATTTGTGAAGTACAAAGATGCCATGTGTGGTGATATTTTGCATCAGGTGCGTTTTAGAACATTAAATCCAAATTTGCAACTGGGCGAGGAAAATTTTCAACGAGGCTTTGATATTAATTGAGGACATGTGATTGATGATGTCGAAAAAGGTATTATCTGAGTTAGACATGAGAGCTCCCAATCGTCCGATGCACGACGCATTTAATCAAGAGTTGCGACGCGAAAAACAATATGATTGCGATGCCATAAGGTAATCAGTTCGAACAAACGTTCCACTGTTGAATCGTCAACAAAACAAGTAAGAAAGTATGGTCGGTATAGTTTTGACTTACCTGCCTTTCACTTAAGAGCATTTTGCATATAAGTGCACAAAACTTGTGCTTTGTATATTTATTTACCAAACTCCATATAAATTCGTTAATTTAAATGCATTGTTCATACCTGCACATTTAACCCTTTCAGACATTTTGTCCAATATATTGGACATTTAGATTTTTCCTTTTAAAGTCATGTAGCGTTGACGCGAATGGATAGATTTTTATAGTTAATAACTTTATCAAAGGAGTGTTTACTAGATTGTATATATATGTGATTTAAACATCTAATTTTTCATTGGTTTTTGTTAAATTAAGTTATTTTCATAAGTTCGTTAGCGTTCTATAATTATTTGTTAGATATAGTAATATTCAGTGCTAGTTTAAAATAATGATTACATTATTTTAAACTCTAAAAAGAACGTGTAAGTATTAATTGAGTATTAGTTTATCAATTTGTGTATTAATTGCAATTAATTAAATACATTTTTTTAAAATTATTTCTGAGATACATGTCCTTTAAAAAAATTCGACCAATATATTTGACCTCACCTGGCAGGCAGGTGTGACGATTTACCTGTAATTTGACATCATATTCTTAATTAGCAGCCTCAAATTAGCTTACACTGAAATTTTCAATTTTCAATTTTCTATCTCAACTAATTCTATTTAATGTCTGAAAGGGTTAAGATAAGTGCATAATACTTTTGGAAGCTATAACTGGTTTTCATGAAAAAATTTTTTTAGCTGCCTAATACAAAATTAAATCAAAAAAAAATAAGGAAAATACGATTTTGAAAAAATTTGAAGTTTGCAACTTCTTAATAATTTGAAACGTAGCTAAGATAACAAATTTGTCGTTATGTTTAGACGGAAAAATCACAAAGCTTCATGTAAATTATTTGCCGTTAGCTGATTTTTTGGGCAGTAAACTTAAATTCACTTATCAGCATCAATGAGCACGTAAGTGTATTAAGGTTAACTGCATTTTTATCTTACATGCACAAAATATCGTGCAAAGTTGGTTGTGCAGGTAAGTCAAAATTACTGTACCAACATTTTTAAGCGAATTATGCACGTTAAAGTGATTTTCGGAAGCGGGTCAATATGGGAGCTATGACTAATTATGGACAGATCGTAACAAAATTTGGTGACATAAATTTTGTATATATAAAACTTATTTGGAAGGAAATTTGTGGAGATACATACATAAATTAAACATTTATGACCGATAAAGTCCAATTTCGAAAGGACATTTGTATGGGGGCTAGGTGAAATAATGGACCGATTTCAGCCGGTTTCAATGGGCTTCGTCCTTGGGCCGAAAAAATAATATGTACCAAATTTGATCGAAATATCTTCAAAACTGCGACCTGTACTCTGCGCACAAGGTTTACATGGACAGCCGTACGACCAGCCAGCCAGACGGACGGGCGGACATCGTTTAATCGACTCAGAAAGTGATTCTAAGTCGATCGGTATACTTTAAGGTGGGTGTTAGACTAATATTTTTGGGCGTTACAAACATCAGCACAAACGCTTTATACCCTCCCCACTACGTGTATGAATGTAGAATTTGATGGAATTTATATAAAAATCCAAAGAGTACGCATGCAAATCCATTATAAATTAAGACTGTAAAACTTACCATTGGGTGACTCTGGGCAGTTTTAAGGAGTGAAAGCGGTAACTGTAAAATGTAATAATTAAAATAAATGTATACGTTTATTATTTTTTTTTATAATTTACCATTTTAGCGTTTAGTCTCCTCGTAAAATAGAAATAAACAAATTTTGTAAGTTGCAATCCGAATGTGTCAAATAACCAGAGTTGTAAAAGTGTGTTAGTTGAACAATGTGTTAAAATCAGGGCTGCCAGATCAATTGGGGAAAAAATCGTCAATATCCCGATCAAGGTGACAGCAGTGGCGAATTGAAATAAATACAGGCGAATTCACTTATTTTTTATATATAGAGCAAGGCGTATTTAACAAGGTGACAGCAGTGGCGAATTGAAATAAATACAGGCGAATTCACTTATTTTTTATATATAGAGTTTGACATACGGGCGTACGGGCGAATATTTTTTATATATGTAGTTTGACATTTGTGCGTGCTATTTCTATAATCAGCTGTGCTGCCGATGGCACCTTATTAAATGCACCTTGATCCCGATAAAAAAGAAAAAAATCATTTCGAATTTTAAAAATCGGAAAATTAAAAAGGTCAAGATTTCTAACAGGAATTTTAAATCTTCTATATAAATAAAAATCAAATGTCGTTCGTTGGTAACTGCATCAGTAGAGAACGGCCGGACTGCTTTGGACAATTTTTTTTAAATGTTTGCCATAGCCCAACTTACGTTTTTACGGAAAGAAAAATTGACCAAGCCCACTTTTACGCCCACTTTTTTCGATTTATCTAAAATCGGAAAACGGCTACATCGATGTGGCTATTTTTTGTTTAAATGATCATAGTAATCCAATTTAAGTTTTTACTGAAAGAAAAATTGACCACGCCATTTTTTTTCGATATATCTAAAATCGCAGGGCGCCTGGACCGATTTAACTAATTTGTTTTTAATGTTCGCAATACATAGTCCGCAAAAGTTTTTACATAAATAAAAATTGTCCACGTCCACTAATACGCACCACATTTCCGACCAAAGTTCGATTACTTATATAAAAACTCACAATATCTAAATTCGCTAATAACTAACTAATAACTAAATTCGCTAATAACTTGGCCGATAAGGGTTTAATCAAGAAAAAGAGCTCGTCCTGTGATCACCCATATTTCTTAACAAAATTCTGTTTTTTATATAAAGCACAAAATATCTAAATTCCTTATAACTTGGCCAATAAGCGTTTAATCAAGAAAAGGAAAAACTTGGCCAATAATCGTTTAATCAAGAAAAGGAGCTCGATCTGTGAAAACTGTGAAAATTCGCTAATAACTTGGCCAATAAGCGTTGAATCAAGAAAAGGAGCTCGATCTGAGATCACTCATATTTCTTAACAAAAATCGATTTTTTATAAAAAAAACTCAAAATATCTAAATTCGCTAATAACTTGGCCAATAAGCGTTGAATCAAGAAAAGGATCTCGATCTGTGATCACTCATATTTCTGACCATAAATCGACTTTTGATATAAAGACTCAAAATAGCTAATAACTTGGCCAATAAGTGTTTTATCAAGAAAAGTAGATCGATCTGTGATCACTCCTATTTCTTAACAGAAATCGATTTTTTATATAAAAACTCAAAATATCTAAATTCGCCAATAACATGGCCAATAAGCGTTTAATCAAGAAAAAGAGATCGATCTGCGATCACTCATATTTCTGACCAAAATTCGATTTTAAATTCGCTAATAACTTGGCCAATAAGTGTTTAATCAAAACCAAATATCAAAAATGTTTGATATTTGGTTTTAGCTTTCTACATATCACTTTGGTGACGTGATTTACAAAATTAGTGCCTAATTTATTTATAAGGTTTTATTTAGAAGCTTTTTTTAATTTTAAATAAAACACATAAATGTCTGAATCTTTATTATGATCCGAAATAACAATCTCTGACATTACTTTTTAAAGATACTTATTAAAATGTATCACCACTCTATAGGTGGTCCATTCGGAAGGTACAAATGCCTGAAATTAAAGCATAATTAAATCTTGCCGACTTCACGCTGCGTTTACACATGCAAGTAGATTGATGAAATTTGAGAATATGTATTATTATCGAAAATGTCGAAAATACAAGTTGCCGACAAGTTGCTTGAGCATTTACACATGCAAGTAAAAGTTCATTTTGTAAATGTTACAGAAGGTGACTGATGTCGCCAAAATGCCACAATTATAAAAAAATTGCAGCTAATTTGATAAATAAATAAGGTGACCTCACGAGAACAGCTGACTTTTATTCTTGAATTTGCCGAATTCGTTCAACTGTCAAAATTCCTTATTTGTTTACAATTGTTAGCTTTCATTAAATTATAATTTTAGTTTGTAAAATTTTTGTTTTTGCACAATAATGTATAAAAAACGATCAATTGATCACAAAAAATGGAAGTATTATAAAATAAACCAATTTCTTTAGCACAGTTTTAGTTTTTTTACTGTTAATAACTTCTTGCATGTATTGGCAGACTTTGGCCGGACGCACATCTTTAATACTTAAAAATTTCATTGAAATATACAGAAACTTGGATTATATACAGTACAAAGTTGTCGGAAATGAAAAACTTCTTTCCAATGACACGTAAAATGCATAGGTTCTTTATTTATTGGTAATAAGTTTGATCTTGTACAGGCTGCCTTGGCACATAGGTCTCCAAGACCCATTTTTTTGGCCAAAACTCAAAACTTTTTTTCCTATATTTGTTGTTGGAATATTGTAGCAAACACTTCAGATAAACAAAGAAAATAAATAGTTTTTGCAAACTTCAATTAACCGTTATTCTATGAAGCGAGAAAGTTCAATGTTTTAAGTGCAGTGGTAAACTGAAACACGTGGTGTAATTTTTTGTTTTCTTTGAGTCACAAGTTACACGAAAATAAAAAAACTTTTTGAATCAGTTAGTTATGGATATTAATGACGATGGTAAGTATTTAAATTTTTAATAGTGAAATATTCAATAAAAATTATGGTAATAAGCAGGGAAATCGGAAATATGCTCTAAAAAAAGCGTTTTAGGCGCTTTAAATATGCAGTAAAAACTTTAAAATATGCTCTTAAAATTTAAAAAATATGCTCTTAAAAAAACATAAATAAAAAACATTTTTATACATAGAAAATGTTCTTTCGACATCAACTGATATTAGAGGAGCAAATTTAAAAGACAATATTTCTTTAACACTTCGAACGGTTAAGTTTGAATTAGAACTAAAATTTGATATTTAGATGGAGCTATTATTAAAATAGTGCTTATTTTATATTAAAACAAGTAAGAGAGCTATATTCGGCTGTGCCGAATCTTATATACCTTTCACCTAATTATACTTCAAAATAAAAAATTTAAATATTTTTAGGTGAACAAAAATTTTTTTTCAGTTTTTTAATTTTTTGGAAAAAAAAAATTTTTTTTTTTTAGGTGAACATTTTTTTTCAGTTTATTAATTTTTTGAATAAAAAAATTTTTCGAATTGTTATTTAAATTTAAAAAAAAAAATTTCTGTTTTTTAAATTTTTTTTTTTGGTGAAAAGCCATCTATTTTTCAATTTTGAATTTTAAACAAAGGAAGTAAAAACCTGTAACACAACAGCGAAAAATAAGTAAGACAAAATTTGTTTTTGATAAACTCAAAATATGCTATTAAACAGTAAAATATGCTCTAAAAACGCAAAATATGACATAAATATGCTCTTAAAACAAATATATGCAAAAATATGTATTTAAGGGTAAAATATGCAAAAATATGCACTAACAAATCGATGCCAAAATTCTTAAATAGTTCTGAAACGTGTAAATATCTTATCCATGTGCTCATTAGACTCACCAGAAAAAACATGCATTTGCATATTTTGGTTTCCCTGGTAATAAGAAATTACATAAAAACTTTCATAAGCTAAAAATCAGTGATTTTAACTTTTTATAAAATAAAATATAGTATATAACTTACATAATTTCAACCGATTTCAACGAACCAAAAACGCACAAAATTACAGTGATATTTTGTGCTTACGAATCATCAATAACATTCTGCTAGTTTTTGCTTATTTTGAAGAAATCAATTTTTGTTTCAGGAAACTTTTGCTTCAAAAATTATGATTTACTTAGAGTTTAGCAGAGTGGAAGTCAAAAACAAGAAAAAAATTAAATTATTAAAAATTTAATAAAATTTATGGTTTTTTGTTATTAATTGAATCTTTTGCTTCAATTCATGTATATAAGTGAATATTTTAGTTTTGGCCAAAAAAAGTGGTTCGCCAGACCTATGTGCTTTGGCCGGGTGTACATGCAAGAATTATATGGTATTTATTTCTACCTAAAACAACATCCAAATGTCGAAATTTTACAGCATCATGTGAATTATATGAAGTACAAGTTGTTCAATGATCAATTCAATTCCAATTTAAACTTGATTTTATTGATAATTTTCTTCTATTGGTTCTGATAAATCTTGAAAATAATTACAAAAAAATTTGTTCACAATTTGTATTTATAATTGACAGCTGATTTTAACATTTGGACGAATTTTTCACAAAAACAAAAAGCATGTTGTTTTTGCCTTGTTGTATTTGTTGCCGTGGCGCTGTCACCTTATTAGATTCGCCTTGATCAAGTAGTAGTAAATTTTATTCGAGACTTTCTTTCATTTTCTGACACTACGTGAATCTTATACAAGTAAAGATATAAGCAAAGTAAATTAATAAAGTAGACTCAGTAGAACAGCTGACTATTTTTTTTATTCAGTCTGAACTGTCAATTCACTTGTGGTTGTTGTGGCGAAAACCGTTTTACGTTTCACCATCATTTGATTACTTAACCAAAGCATTCAGTAGAAAGTATGGTAATAATGCATACATTTGTTTACGAAAAATAGTGTAATGAAAGATTGAAATATAAAAAATTGTCTAAAAGACGGCATAAAAATAATAATTTGTGTTTTCTTAGTGGTATAATAAAAAAACGTATAAAACTCAAAAATATTAAGGTACCTAACTGTAAAATTTACAGAACAAACTGAACAACAATTACTGAAAACTAACAAGGAAAAGTGCACATTTGTTGTTTGGTTTGTAAGTGCAATATCCGGGTGGTATATGGATCACCCCGTGCAAAATTTACTTTTCTTCGCACACACTCTACCTCTTCAAGCCCTCGCCCACAAACTTCGTCTGTCTGCCTTTCAATTTCTGCATTGTAAAAGGGGTCTTGCGGTTAAAGTTCACGTTAACTTTTAATCGTACATTATGAAAATGGCCGTAAAATATGTTAATAATAAAACTAATTTGGTTTTCGAGTTACTTTTTCTTCCCTTCCCCTCAGATTAAAATTAACTGTGTTGTAACGGTTGATAAATCAATATTAAATTGGTATAAAATGTAATCTCATCTGACCACAGTACTGATATGAAAAGAGAGTTTTTTTTTTGTTTTTTAATTCTAAGTATTTGAGTAACATCTCTGTTAATGTTACATTGATCATTGTTGTATAAGGTTGTTGTCTTTAATAGGTTTAATAGTATGTAAGTATGTATATAGGGCGTATTAGACAATGCAGAATACGTAAATCGCACTCAATATTTTTTTTGTTCTACTCTACTTACTTCTTTTAGGGCCATTATTACAACTTGCCTTTAAGTTCCAAATAGTAAAAGTTAACTTTAAGCAATAGAAAAAGGTGCGTTAAGGTAGGATCACACGATTGCCGCAATGCACCAATTATTGGTCTATTTTATACGTCAATCGTGTGATTTCACAACTTATTGGCTCATATGTCAAACCACAACAATATTGTGCTTATTTGGCCCAATCAAATGCAACCCTGGTACGGCAATCATGTGAATGCTTGATAGGCAACATGCACCAATAAAAAAGTTAAAAATACACCAATATTTATTGTGTTCTAGTGCGGCAATCAAAGAAGATAATTATCGCCAATATTAATTTTTGTAAATGAAATATTGTTTTTGTGAGCCACTCTCTGACCCACATACATCTTTTAACATTTCTTTATTAATTTTTTTATATGATAATTAAGGCCGACGCAATTTTCTTTTTTTATTTAACAAATATTTTTTTCAAAAACAGATTGGTTTTACATTTATGTAAACAAAACAAAATTTAACATCTAGCACAACAGCTGTTTCTCTGAGTTGCCGTAAACTAGAACAATCGTGTGACTGAAATGCGACAATTATTGCCACTAAATCGCTTTGCGCCAATTTACGACAATCAAATTTATATAAAATGAAGCAATCATGTGACTGCAGAGAATTTGATTGGGACAATTTCTTTATTGGGCCCCAATTCAGCACAATAAAATTTGTATTAAATTGGTTCATTGCGGCAATCGTGTGATCCTACCTTTAAAGTTAACTTTTACTATTTGGAAGTTAAAGTCAAGTTGTAATAATTGCCCTTACCCCCAGTAACACGAAGTCTGGTTATGTTTTAACTAATAGTTATACTGACAGTTTTCATACAAAAATAATTTTAACCGACTGTATAACTATTAGTTAAGGCCTAACCAGACTTCGTGTTAATGGGGGTTAGTGTTTTAAATATTTTTTTCATTTCGATGCTTGGATCGACTTGATTGATATTAAAAAATTTAATTCTTTATTAAAACTGAATAAGTAAGCAACAAATTCCGTTATAAAATAAATCAGTATAGAAAACGTGTTGGCTATTCACAACGTGCCTTAAATTTTAATTTGAGATTTCAAATAGCGTGTTCGAGGAATTGGTTTTAAGTACAGTGTTTTTGCATAAGGTGCCTTTTCCTAATAAATTTGTTTCGGATTCTAGACTACAATCTGTCCACTATACCAAGATCATTGTTAAAAGCTGGACTGTTGCCCTAAATTTATAAGTTGTCTCAAGTCGTCCAACTCAAGTATATGTGGACTCGATGCTATTACCCATTATAAACCCAAGTCTCCTATGTAGAGGGAAGTCTTTTTGTGGACACCGGCTATATTGACGAATTTGTTTTCGATCACCAAAAGTTCAAATATATTGAAAATCTTCTGAATGTAACGGAGCTTGAATATTTTACTGAGCCACTAGTGCTAGAATTTAAATTTAATTACATAAGTCTACTTATAAGTACAACGAGAAAGGGGTTAACCAATAAATTTTTAAATTAAGACACACATATTTGGAATTTATAATTATAAAGTAATTTATGTGTAAAACCAAAGAAAAATAATCGTCGTACATCATCGGACTTCTAACAACTTCACAATCCGGAGGACTGGCCAGCTGAAGGAAAAAGTGAGTGAGTATAAAAATATAATGTAAACTATATTGTATATTATTTTTCTTTAACTACCATAATTTTATTTTATTTTTATATATTCCATATTTAAAATTTTTATGATAGCGTAAAAGTTTTTCTATGAATTAATATCGTGAATACCCACTCTTTTTACTTGTACTTATACGTAAATGTTAATTCTCAAAATTAGTCTGTTAATGTTCTTAAATATTATGTTAGCTTTGTTATTGTAATATTCTTATGTTACATAAAAGAATATAAATTCCCGTGACGTCATAACATTGTGTGTTATGAATATTAGTTTGCTTTATTCTTTTTAAACTCAAACTTAATATGACAAATAAAGTATTTGTTGTTATTGTAAATATTAATCAATAAGTTTCTCTTTTATTTTAACAGTTGATCGTAGTTTTTAATGGGATTCTCTACAATATATCAAATGGATTAGAGAATCATAGGTAGGGAGGGCGACACAAGAAAACAGGGCGTGCCACATCTGGCCCTTGGACATTAGTTTATTTATCATTTGTAGTTTCAGTATGGGTGATGTAGTGTAAATAGTTATGTGTTTTTGGTTTTAGAGTTCAATTTTTTTGTTTACAGGGGCCTTAACCCCTACGTGCCGAGAGCAATCCTAAAATTCGTTAGACAGCGGCGGGCCGTAACAACTTCATAAGTTCAGCACAGCCTATTGAAGCAGGCGTACCCCAAGGCAGTATACTGGGTCCCTTCCTGTATTTGCTATATACTTGTGATATGCCTACAAACGGTCGAACCCACATATCAACTTTTGCTGATGACACAGCTATACTAGCCATTCATGAAAACCCCCAAGAAGCATCTGTACTTTTACAAGACCATATACTCGACATAGAAATGTGGTTAAAACAATGGATAATAAAAGTAAACGAGCAAAAATGTATACATACATCTTACATTCACATTTCGTAGAGAATCGTGCCCTCAAATCCTAATAAATAATCATATAATACCTCAACAAACTGAAGTTAAATATCTAGGTCTGCATCTAGACCGACGTCTTACCTGGAAAAAGCATATAGATACGAAATTGACTCAAATGAAGTTAAAATTACTACAAATTTACTGGCTAATTGGTAAAAACTCGAGATTGAGTTTAGATTGCAAACTTTTGCTGTACAGCTCAATAATAAAACCCATATGGTGCTATGGAATTCAATTATGGGGCACGGCCTCAGCTTCTAATATTGAAAAAATTCAAAGATTCCAAAATATAATATTACGAATGATAACAGCAGCGCCTTGGTATGTGAGAAATATTAACATTCATAAGGACCTAGGTGTCTCCCTGGTGAAAAATGAAATAAAAAAACAAGCGGAGTCATATTTGAAAAAGTTAGAAGTTCACCCTAATCCACTTGCACGAACATTAATGAGAAGTAATGGCTGCATCCGACCAAGAAGAAGGAATCCAACAGACCTGCGCTGATGATAGGATCCATAAATTAAACATAATTTTTCGTCCAACTGTGGACGAAAATAAAAAATAATATTTAGATTTAAAATTTGAACAAATTATTGATAGTTCACATTATTTTGTGAAGATACAATAAATAAAATATGAAATAAAAAAAAAAATATTTGATGTAAAGTTAGTGCTTCAAAAAGTACAAATTAATTATACATCCTCTTAGAAATTTTTTAGATCACTTAAAAAGAATAAAAGTACTTTTTTCCCAAAAAAATAGCAAAAAATCGCCATTTTTAAATTTTTTAAATTCAAATGCATGTAACTTTGGACCCAGTCATGATTTTTAAACAATTCTTTCTTTATTTGATATATACATTTGTTGTTGAACCTATGAAAGAAAAATGGAGAAAATCGGGAAAGGTTTGGTACCGCGGTCATCAAAAAACTGGAGTAGGGTGGGTAAAAATGTTGAAAATTTAATTTTCAAATGCGAATATCTCCTAAGCTATAAGAGATAATTGATATCTACGACGAGGTTTTATGTAGAAATCCACGAGAAGATTCCATATACATACGTCATTTTTGAAATCGGAACACAAACGAAGAAATAGAATCATTTTTAAAATTGAACATACCCGAGGTGTCCTAATTTGGGCCCCCCTCCTGGTGGGCCCATGACGTCCAAATTCAAAACTTAAACTCGACAACACTTCCTCTTTGAAATTTCATTCAAATCGGATTAAGCGTTTAGAAGTTACAGATTTATTTCCCTCTTTTTTTTTCTCATCCACTGTGCGTCGTTTTCTCGACGTCTCTTTTTGTTTGTCGGCGAGCGGTGTAGATAATCTTGGGGGGTAAACAAATAGACGCGATTTGTGTTTTTCGTGTCTTTTTTCAGATCTCTCTTTATATTAAATTCTCAATAAAAATCAACCCTGGAAAAAAATAGACATGCAACATGATTTTAGAAGTAACTTCAAAAGGGAATTAAGAAAAAACGACCTTTTAAAAATCATGGTCTAAACCCAGCCTTACATCTATTGTCAATTTTTCAAAAAGCTGAATCATCGATTTTGGAACAAGTTGTTTAGAAGATATTATTTACTTTGAAACCTGCCAAAGAATTCTTGATGTTTATTCGATTATTTATAACTCCTTGAGAAATCAAGAGTTTTATTTTATTATATTCGTTTTTTAAAATGTAGGGGTTTGAACTTTTTATCCCAAGAAAAGAAAAATTTTAATTTTTTTGAACCGGAAAACTTATTGGTTTCATGAATACAATATCTGAGGAAAATTTCGTTGATTTCTGAGATAACAAATTAATGGACTGTATTTCACTATAACCAAAAATTTTGTTTCTATAAAAAAGGGAAATTTCATTTCACCTTTCAGTATATAATCATATCTGTGCTTAAAGTAAGACAAGATAATAAAATTGTTGCTTATTAGTTTTTTACTATGTCGATTTTTTGCCTTTTAGAAATGCATTATAACTGTTTTTCGAATTCAGATTCTTTGTGATCGGCAATTTTTCAACATATGCAACTGAAATATTTTTAAATCTTAGTTAGGAAACGAGTAAAAATATATGAATATTATATGTATTTAATAGCATATATATTTTTTCCTTGGAACCTTGCCAACAAAACTCTTATGCTACTTCATCTTTTAGTATTAGTATTTTTATAAATTTAATTGAATTTCCATTTATTTTTTCTTTGAGCTCATTTACCTGCAAAAGATTAGAATAATAATGTACAAATATGCTTTGCTAAATGCAAATAATAACTTATGGAATTTGGCATACCAATTTTACAAAATTTTCTTCTGATTCTTGAATTTGTTTTTCAAAATTAATAAAATCTTCCTTTCTTTCGTATGGAGTTTTCGGTAACATTTTTGTTTAATTTGAATGTATTGGTGTAGAATTATTTTGCAAGAGTTTTATTTCCTCTAACAATCTCTGAATTAGTCTATCGTTGGTTTCTAATTTTTCTTTCCTGTTTGGTCGATTTGAGGAAAGTAACTAGCCGTTTTTGTATCTGTATAACTGTAAATGTATTTTTTACTTTGTTTGGATTTTGTATTTTTTTTGGTGGTGCAGTTCTTCCTTTAAATTGCATACACTTCTTCTACAATACTTTTATATAATTGGCTGTCAATTTGATGATGTTTTCTATATTTTTTTTTATTTCCCAATAAGCATTTTTGCTGGAATTTAAGTGTAAAACAAGTTGAATTCCAGTCATACATTCAAACTTAAAGGGTTGAAATACAATGATACTTGATTTCAATAAATTTCGAACATTACAGTGTTAATACAGTTGAATTCCAGCCTTGAATTAATATAAAATAAATTTGAAATACAGTTTAATTCAATCTTTTAATTAATGTATAATTCAAGTCGAAAAAGTAATTGAATTCAAGCTCTAATCTGTTTTTATTTTTTAAGATAAATTAAAAAGTTTTAAGTTACAAAAAGGTCAGTTGATGATTAGTTAATAATGAATGTAAAATAACTCATATAAATTTGTTCTTAATTTAAGATAGGTACAAATAAATTGAAAAACCAGGAATCTGTTCATTTTCGACTATTTGTGAGCGCTAGATGAATATATTGCATTCTTTGTGATGACAAATCAATTTGATTAATATTTAATATTTGTTTGACAAAAAAGAAAAATTTTAAAATATGTTCAAACATTTTATAACTTGAAACGTACTTGAAAAATGGGCTGATATTCAAGTTGAATTGGGTGCTTATTGGGTTGTTGCAAATAGTTTTCAAATTTTTTGACAATAAAAAAAGTTTGAAAAAAAATGTTCAAACATATTTTACTTGAAAATACTTGAAAAAAAGCTGAAATTAAAATTGAATTACAGTCAAAATTCAACCACTTAAATTTTAGGATTTTGTGTGCTTATTGGGTTCTGTTTGATTCCTGATTTGGTTTATTTATGCCCAGTTTTTGTCTTCGTATTTAAATACTTATGGCCAGTTTTTGACTTCATATTTAAATATTTATTTAGTTAATTTATTGTTATTTAAATACAGTTTGAGTTTTTCAGTGCTATATCATTTTTCTTATTTAAATAAGATAGAATTATGGTAGTACTACTAAATGTTAAAAAATTATCGATAGTTTTGCATAAAACAGGGGTTCAACCAAAACAAAAATTTACTAGTTTTATTCAGCTTTGTGTTTTTAGAATTTAACATCTGTGAACTTTTGATGAAATAAATCCTTTGTTATAATACTTATGTATATGATATTTTAATTTTTAGATTATCAAAGTAAATAGTGCTCTGGGGACAAAAAACTCTCGAAATGCATATCTAAAATGTTTGTCTTTTTCATAATTTTTAAATACAGATACAAATGGTAAAGTAATATGATTATTCAAAATGAGTATAAGCTCTATAAAATTAAAATAAAGAATGTTTAAAAATGTAAAATCCCCAAATTTCTCCCCAATGCAGAAATTTACAATGCAGAAATTGAAAGGCAGACATTTTTCTCATTCTCTTTTGAACTTGCCTAAACCTTTTACAATCGCGAAATTAATAGACAGACAGAAATTGTTTGTTTCCTTTTTTCGTTCTTTTTCGCAGTGTGAATATTTACATTGTCAAACGCATTTAAACATTGATGTGAGAAAAATAATATGAAGCAACAACATGAAAACTGCGAAAAGAGAATCAAAATATGTCTAGTACAGATAGTCTAACAAACTTCGAGCAAAAAACCGTGACAACATCGATTTTAGACATATTTTTGATCTATATCTGGATTATTTTAAAGTCCATTGCATCGATGATATTTTAAAGTCCATTGCATCGATGATATTTTAAAGTCCATTGCAACGATGTAGATAACGCTATAGTAAGTTGGACCTACAATGGGTCAATATCGGGAAACATATTTTTTCATACGATTTTTTTTTCATTAAAAAATTTTTTTGTCATAAAAACCATTTGGAAAAAAAAACAATTTTTTAAATTTTTGAAAAACAATTTAAAAAAAATTTAATTTTTTTTTACCTAAAAATATTTAAAAAAATTTATTTTAAAATATAATTTGGTGAAGGGTATATAAGATTCAGATTGTTTTTTATTTTGATACTAATTTATTGAGCTTGAGGTCAGATTTACAAAGTTTTAAATTTGTGTTTTATTTCTGATATTTCGCTACTCCATTGTGTAGATTAACAATTAACAAATATATCTGTGGACTTTTGACAAAACAACTTAAGTGGAATTTTCAAATTTTTCAGGAGAGCGCAAAACTGTTGAATTTATCGATCAATATTTTATTATTTGTCCTTGAAGAACTTTATTATTTGTCTCAAAGAATTATACAAAGGATAAATAATAAAATATTTATCGATAAATTCAACAGTTTTTGCGAATTAATTTGTTTTGTCAAAAACAATTCAACAACAACTCCAAATAAGTCGATTTGTTTTTTTATGATATCTCAGAAACTAATATTCGTTAGAAGACGCTGATTAGTGTAAACGGAGTGGTTTTGTGGTTTTTTAGTGGTTTTGAAAAGTTAGTTTTATTATAAAAAAACTAAGATATTTTCTTATCTCGACTTAAGATGTTTTGTCCAAATTCCACAGATATATCAAAATGTTTCAAATGAATTAACCAAAATTGTCAAATTAAAAATGTTAAGTACTACGCAAACAAACAATATTTTAATATATTTAATTGCCTTTTCCGCTTTTATAAACTAAATGTCTATAGTTTTCAGCAACACGATTATATCTGTTTTAAAATTAATTTTACATTTATAATATGTTAAATTTCTAACATATAAATGCTTATACAGTTTTGTTTTTTTGTCGTTTATAAAATACCCTGTAATGGAAATGATAATAAAAACTGTTAATTTTTCCCATAAAATGCTACACAAGAGAGTAACGAAATATCGGAAATAAATAACAAATTTAAAATGTTGTAAATTTGGACTCAAGCTCAACAAGTTAGAATTAAAAATAAATATTTTTAATAAGTATAGAATAAGGCAATATTGAAATGAAAGCGAATTTATAGATGGTGACCAAGGCATATTAACGAAGAGAGTGCGTCGCGGCAACAAATAAAACAATGCAAAAACAACAGTAATTTTGTTTAAATGTAGAAGAAAACAATTGGATGATGCATAACTAATTTGCGATAAATGCAGACAATAGCAAGGCCAATATGTTTCGCACAGTTCTTCGAGATTATACATATCCGAAGATAGAAATAGGCAGCAACCACATAGACTTTGTTGATTCAATTAAGTGTCTTGGTGTGGTAATGGATCAGTTTCTAAATTTTGATGAACATATTGACATTATTTCCTCTCTGTTAAGTTTTGGACTCAGAAGGCTCTACCGCTCTGGTTTATACTTGCCTATGAGATTAAGGTATACGTTAGCCACTTTGTTAATGTCTCATCTAAATTACTGCATTGAGGTCTACACTGGTGCAAATTCTCACATCCTGGACAGAATCTATCGTGTTGTCAAAATAATTATGCGGTTTGTTTATTGTATTGGATATCATGAACACATATCTCAAGCTATTAACAAATGTCTATCTTGTTCATTCAGAGAGTATCAGAAACTCCGTTACTTTTTTTTACCAGGTTACTAAATATGGTATACCAAACTATATTCATGGAAGATTTATGTTTTCAAGATATACGAGAAATTCACAACTTATTAACAGCTTATAGGCAAGAGGAATAGAAAGGGGTACACACTCTGATGTACTTGCAATTCGTTTTGTATTTTCGTTCGTAATACCTAGATACACACAAACATGCACATTAAACGCGAATGCAAGTTTAAAGAAGAAAAATAAAATCTTATGCGAGAAAAATCTTACTGTGTAAATGGGGTCTTAGGGCCATTTTTTGAGATCGTATTTAAATATGAATTATTTTTAAGTTCTATTTAAATACGAAAATGATTTTCACAGTGCTTTTTTAAATGATACTTAAATGGCCAACTTAAATACCACTTGTTTTTGACAGCTGACTTTTGTTGTTTGTTTTTTTTCACTACAATAGAGTCTATTGTAGTGAAAAAAAAACAAACAACAGTGTCTTTCTAAACCACAATACCGATGCGGGGCAATTGGAGCTTCTTTTGTGCATTTTTCTACCAACGATTTTATTGTTTAATAAACTTTTATTTCTTACAAGAAATTTATGAACAAAATTAACATATTTTGAGAAATATTAAAATGAAAGCTTATTTTTACTTAAAATATATCCATATTTACTTGTACATATATGAGTTTTTGTCCTCGTAGGATACCGTTAACCTATAAGCAGGTATGACCAAAAAAATTAAATTTTTTAACGGCAGCTTCAAAACTGCAATTTTAAATTTTTAAAAATTTACGTACACATTTCGATTGCTTTAAATTAAATTGTAAAAGTCATTATTTAATGGATTTTTACAAAAACTGAAAAAATTTCATATTTTCCCCTTGTAAATGCACCACAAAACTTCAGTGTCGTTAATATTATTCAAGCCTTCTAGATTCTTTTTGGAAAACATAAAATATGAATAAGATCATACTATTTAAGAAATTATTTATAAATGTTATGTATTGAAATTAATGAAATCAAATCATAATATCATAACATAGTGCTTTTTTAAATGATACTTAAATGGCCAACTTAAATAACATTTGTTTTTGACAGCTAACTTTTGTTGTTTGTTTTTTTTTTCACTACAATAGAGTCTATTGTAGTGAAAAAAAAAATCAGAAAATTGGGTATAATTTTAATTGCCCTTATCCACAAATAAAAAAAGTGGGTAAGACTGTCAGTGCCCAGAATATCAACGCTTCATTTAAAATCGTAAAGGCACTAAAAAATAGCAAATGATAGCCTACAAAGTATTAGGATTAACAAGCTAACTCTCGTATAAATATACATTGTTAGCCAGCTTGCTTGCAAAGTTTGTTAGTTAGTTGGTTATTTATATAATAGAAATACCTAATTAATTAATTTAATAAAACAAATGCAATTAAATGCATATATTTTGTTTTTTTTTTCTTCTTTTCTTTTATATATGGGGCATTTCACGTCAAGTGAACCAACTTTTGAAATCGATGTCTTCCGATCGCGATGAAATTTGCACCAATGTTAGGAGGTCAAAATTTGACATTTTGGCCAAACAGGTGTTTTTTTTTATCCATATAACTTATTACCTATTGTTCTTAGCAAAATGTGTCCCAAAAAAATTAAAAAAAAAAATTAAAAAAATTTAATAAAATATTTTTGATTTTTTTTTTTTAAATCAAAAATATTTTTGACTTTTTCTTCAAAATGGGCCCTTTTTATTTTTTTTTTTATATTTTTTAAGAAAGCTTAGGTCTTTTCCTAAGCGACCTATATGGTCGCTTAGTGGGATGCGAGTGGGATATCTATCAAAAAAAATATTTTGTAACTCAAGATTTAAAATTTTTGAATTTTTTTGCAAAATCAAAAACTTTGTTGACTTTTTTAAAAAAATGGACCCATTTTTTAATATTTTTTTTTGCTCAGATGAAAGCTTATGTGTTTTCCTTTAACACCCTTTTTGTCGCTTAGTGGGATGCGAGTGGGATATCTATAAAAAAAATGTTTTGTAACTCAAGACATACAATTTTTTACTTTTTTTTGAAAAATCAAAAAACTTTTTGACTTTTTTTTTCCAAAATGGACTCTTTTTTTATTAATTTTTTTTTCTCAAAAGAAAGCTTAGGTCTTTTCCTTTAAAACCTTTTTGGTCGCTTAGTGGGATGCGAGTGGGATATCTATCAAAATAAATGTTTTGTAACTCAAAACAAAGGTTTTTAAATTTGCACTATTTTAATTTTTTTCATATTTGTGTGTAAACCTTAAAAATTTAACTTACGCAGTGAAACTAGACACATTAGCCTTTCCGATGGTATGTAACATACCCAACTAAAATTGCATAGCCTCGATACTGTAATACCCATAATATGTTAACCTCAGGAATAAAAATCACTTTTTTTCTATGGAAATGTTGAATAATTTAATTTTGTTATTTATTTGTAATAATTAATTTAATATATAATAATAATAAAAATAATAATAAAAAGATAAATAATTTAGTAAAATTTAATCTTAATCACAATAGATCAATTTATATAATAACTATTTTTACACTTAATTTATGATGTTTTTAAATTTTCAAATATCCATACTTTTATCCTCCTTATTTGTCACCTTTATTAGCTGCTTTTTTTTTGTCAATCCTTTCTTGGCGTTATTGGATTCAGCTACTGATTTCGCTGCTGGCTTCTTTTTTGGCTTTGGAAAGAAATCGCATTGAGTAGATGCAGAAAACTTTTTTAATTTGAGTCTTCCATCGACAAGCGGTATGAAAGCATGGTATTGAGCAGTGCCATCGATTGTTACCGCAGCATCGAATCTGCTCTTTAGTGTTTTCAATGTTTCCTCATGATCCTCTTTGCTACTAAAAACTATTTTAGTTTCTTTACAATAATTCTTTGCCCAATGGAATAAAGCAGTCGCATCTAAGATGCGATCTTGATGAGAGCGCTGCATTTCTTTTGAGGTTTGCTCCAATACCATCACATGCTCCTTTACCATGAGCAGTAGGATGAAAATGCCACTCAGCTGGCATTCCAGCTTGACGAGCTCCGTCCGAAACGTAGTATACCTTTTCTACTGTAAATTTTGATTTTAGATAATTTAGTATTATCTTCTGTTACTCATAAACTGCAACGGTGTCATGTTTTAAATCGTCGGATATGATTGCCATACTTTTGTGTTCCAGGTTTTCTTCTTTCATGTAGTAAATAACTACTGTGAATATAGTTGCTTGGTCGTTATTGAAGTGGAATGCTTGTATGGAAACCTGAAGAACATATTTATAGTTCTCTGCGAAATCAAATGAAATAATGAATTCACCAGACTTCAAATGTGTTTTCAAGTCCTTGAAGAATGACCACTGCTCTTTGACTAAAAAGTCATGGGTTCTCAAATTTAGCAATCCTCTACACAGTTCTTCCACAAAATCATCCACATTTAAAATTATGGTTTTCAGTGTGCATCTTTCAGTCTGAAGCCAAGATTCAAATTTTAACTCCTCAATACATTCTCGATCAAAAGAGTTGATTAAATTTTCTTTGATGGATGTGGTTTCCGGGCAATTCGAACATTCACCTAAGTGGCAAGAAGTTGTAGCATTAGGGCACATAGTCAATTTAAGGCAATCGCGGTAATGGTGTAAATCTTCTGATGAATCATCTTTTAAGTAATTTAAGTTGATTTCCTTCAACATCAATTTAACATTTTCATGGTAAATACAAACACATACTGTGTGAGTTCCGCTGCTTCCTGCCAAAACGCAATGTTTTGGCCTCAGTTGTGTAAATTTTGTGAATCCAATTTTGACATCCTCGTATTCAGATTGAAATGTTGCGAATAATTCATTCAGGTTACAGAGAACCATTCTCTTCTGCATTTGAACTTTCTTGCCATCGATTCGTACAGACATCCAGTCTTTCATCCCTGGCATCAGGCGACTCATATCATCTCGCTGATAAAACTGCAGAACTCCATGTTCATTAGAGATTTAGTATCGCACTCCAAAGTTTTTCCCTTCTTTTTGTTTGGGAGTGTGAGAATCCCATGCTCAGCAACCAATTGTTTAGCAATTCTTGCTTTTCGTTGAGACGTTCCAAACTCAGTCATTGTTTTTGCAGAACTCCATGTTCATGGAGCAAGCGTGAGAAGTTGAATTCTTTCAGCTTCACTCTGTGACGTTTTGTATTTCTCTTTTATTTGTTCAAGAACTTCTACTCCATCCTTATGGTATTGGTTTCGACACTCATTCGTTGAATTTGAAAAGTTAGAATAACCATCATCATCAACAGTTCTGTCTTCATTCTCGGAATTACTTTTGTCTTCATCTGGAATAACTTCAACGCAAGGCTCATTACTATTCAAATTCGGTAATTCGTTCAACTTTCCGAGCTCTTTCCTGCATGATCCACAAATTTTCAATCGTTTTGACAGCGTAGGGAATTTTTTTAATAAGCCGTCGGAAATATTTCGCATATCTGATGATCTGTGCTTCATTTTGTTAAAGGGATTAAAACAAAAAGACGAATAAATTTCATTTTCAACCTTAGCCTTTTTAGAAGTCGTAGACATTTTGAATTTTGTAAGTATTTATGTAAATAACACACTCTTAACTTTAACGCTGTTTCTAAAAAACTGATTTCCGTATGTCTTCAGAATGACAATAAATAGTTTTTTAAGATCATATAGGTAGTACGTTTTAATGAATGAGTCTAAAATCTTTTATTAGGGTCAAGAAGGGCTTACATACTAAAGTACCTAGTTTAACCAAATGTTACAAATAATAATAAAAATAAACCACCATATAAATAACCTACCTGTCAACTTCTACCTCTCCACCCACTTCTTAAAGTCAAATGTCATAAAATAATAAACTGGTACTTCGGAGAAGGGCCATAAAATATTTCCACTTGATTCCAAAAATTTGTTTCTGGGGCACCTGATATTTTAACAATGAAAATCACGTGCGCTGAAAACTACCTCTAGGATTGACTAAAAAAGCCGCAAGATACAAAACTCAGACAAATTTTGGGGGTGGAAAATTAATAGCGGTCGGCCTCATATTGCACCCCTCCAGTGGCTATTATCGGTCAGTTGTTGTGGTTTTTATTTTTAAGGTTTTAGAAACACTTACACACAAATATGAAAAAAATCAAGTTAAAAACATTTGTCTTGAGTTACAAAACATTTATTTTGATAGATATCCCACTCGCATCCCACTAAGCGACCAAAAAGGTTTTAAAGGAAAAGACCTAAGCTTTCTTTTGAGAAAAAAAATTAATAAAAAAAGAGTCCATTTTGGAAAAAAAAGTCAAAAAGGTTTTTGATTTTTCAAAAAAAAGTAAAAAATTGTATGTCTTGAGTTACAAAACATTTTTTTATAGATATCCCACTCGCATCCCACTAAGCGACAAAAAGGGTGTTAAAGGAAAACACATAAGCTTTCTTCTGAGCAAAAAAAAAAATTAAAAAATGGGTCCATTTTTTTAAAAAAAGTCAAAGTTTTTGATTTTGCAAAAAAATTCAAAAATTTTAAATCTTGAGTTACAAAATATTTTTTTTGATAGATATCCCACTCGCATCCCACTAAGCGACCATATAGGTCGATTAGGAAAAGACCTAAGCTTTCTTAAAAAAAATAAAAATAAAAAAATAAAAAGGGCCCATTTTGAAAAAAAAAGTCAAAAATATTTTTGATTTAAAAAAAAAATCAAAAATATTTTATTAAATTTTTTTAATTTTTTTTTTTCGAAAGATTGCATAAATAGCTATCTAAACTATTTGGGACACATTTTGCTAAGAACAATATGTAATAAGTTATATGGATAAAAAAAAACACCTGTTTGGCCAAAATGTCAAATTTTGACCTCCTATAACTCAGAGAGTTCTTGACCGATCTTGTTGAAAAATAGTGTCCGAATTACTATCCAATAGAACTAACATTGGTGCAAATTTCATCGCGATCGGAAGACATCGATTTCAAAAGTTGGTTCACTTGACGTGAAATGCCCCATATATAAACCTAATCTAAACTGCCCCACCCAACCTCCTCTACCTTTAACTGGTTGTTTTGGTTGAACAGCTGTTTTAAGCAAAACTATCGATATATTTTAGATGTTTAGTAGCGCTACCATACTTTTATCTTATTTAAATAAGAAAAATTATATAGCACTGAACAACTCAAACTGTATTTAAATACCACTTAAATTTAAGTAAAAATTAACTAAATACGAAGTCAAAAACTGGGCATTAAATACTGATAGTTATACTGTGTCTACAACTGACAGGAAGTGCTTAACTCTAACATGATGTTAGTGTTAGGTATAGACACATCATGTAGCGTTTTTCTTAAGGGCACCATACACTATCAAAATACTCATCAAGCACTGTAATAGTATTAATGAAAATGTGTTTTTATGTGTGACACCAACAGCGCTTGATGGAAAATCAAAAACATTTTGATTTTTAGCATGCTTGTCCAATCATAGAAGGGATTCAAAAGCCACAACAACAACATCTACCAAATCTAATTGCCCGCTTTGTTTGATGTCAACATTAGACGTCTAGTTGAACAACTGCAATCCAAAACTCCAAAGATAACGTTCAAGATTGACAACGTTAATAAGCTTAAAAGTAATTTATACCTGTCAGATGCTTCTGTGCATGCAGAATTGATGGCTTTACTAAGAGTATGACTCATACACACCGAAGGAGTTAAAGCAAACGTCCTTTGTTTTAAGGGGCCTATATCATGGCACTGATATCGAAGAGGATAAGACTGCCATTGAGCAAGCTGCTCCAAACGTACTATCAAAAATTACACGTTTTAAGACACCGTACTCAATAAAAAACTCACTTGAGGCAGGCTTGTTTTTGGTGACTCTAAATCCTGGGAAATCACTCTCTGACATTGTGCATATCAAATTCATTTTATGTCTAAGTATTCTCTGGGAAAAACTAAAAAAGAAAAGGAGGTACAATGCCAGAGATGCCAATGATGGGGTCACATTGCAAACAATTGTAACTCTGAATCTCAATGTGTGAAATGTGACAAGAAACATCCTCAAGGTCACCCCGCAAACTGGAGGGGTTGCCCAACATACAAACAATACATTGACGCAAGAAGGGAACGCATTAAAAAAATCAGTGAAGAAAAACATATTGCCAAGAACAACGTCAACAAAATAATGAACAATTCCATTCGTTCTCCTGACAAAACGTTCGCCAGCCTCGCCGAGCGCTTTCCAAAAATATAAAAATCTTTGAAATAGGATGGGAAACCAAAAAATGGCACGTGTTTAAAAATGTTACATGTCGAAGTTACCCTAATTTGAGCCCCCATAACGCCGCCCCTGGAGCATTTTAATAACTTAAACTCGATCGGACCAGCCGTTTAGAAATGCTAGATTTATTTCCAAAATAATTTCGATTCTGCCTTACTGTGCGTCCGTTCTCTTATAAATAATAGCCGCCAACTGGAGCTTTCAAATATCCTTCACCACAACCAAATTGATGTAGGATTCATTCAAGAATGTCACCTTCACAGCAATAAAAAGGCAAAAATCACGGGTTCTAACTTTATTTATGATAACACACCTCTTTGAGTAGCGATTGTCATTAGAAATAATATTCAACATAACAGAGTGAATCTCAATAGAACACATTTTAATAACATCTTTATTGAATTAGAATTATATGTCACAACATTACCAAAAAATACCTATTGGGTTCTATTTACATACCATGTGTTAATTCTACTCAAATAGTAAATGATAGTCTAAATCATATTCTCCACCTGGCCAACAATTATGATGGATTTATTATCGGCGGCGATCTTAATGCTAAAAGCTCAAACTGGGGAGATACATCTGAAAACACCAACGGCAAAATTTAACATGATTGGTTACAAAGTAACTGTTTAGAAGTAACACGCATTTGTGATTCATCACCATCTTACCCAAACGGTTCATCTTTTTTGGACCACTTTTTACTAAGCCCTAACATAATAAACGGGGGACACCTTTCGTCATGACCTCGAAGCAGCTACTACTGCAATTTTACCTCCCAATAACTGCAATTTAAACAATAATGAGTTAGATATGCTTATAAATACATTTAATAATACCCTTACCATAATTCACGACAACCACTCACTTAAACTCGATGTAAACGATCAAAAACGTCCGTATCCTGAAAACATAAAGAAATTTTTTAAAATTAAGTACATTAGCAGAAGGAACTGAAAAAAATATACCACAGAACTGGCAATAAAATTAGCAGTGAGTACAAAATTCTTTCAAAACAAATACAACTGTTGAAAACAATTATTAAAGAGCTTGTCAACATTGAAGATGCTAAAACGTTTAGAAATAGGCTATCAAAAATTACACCTGGTCCGAAGGCTTTTAAAGATGTATTTCAAATCATAGGCAAAAACAAATCACCTTTGTCAACAACTTTTATATAACAATATCAACATCTCCAATAGTTCTCAAATTTCTGAAATATTTAGAACTCATTATACTTCTGTTTTCCAGGAGGTAACTCCTGAGAGACCAATTGGCAATATTGCAAGTTGTCGTGTGCACCCTGTAGATGTTGGAGAAGAGGTTGGCAACGCGGAAAATGATGACAGATGTCAATGAGGTTTTGACAGATACAAAAAAGGAAACAGACTAGAACGGAGTAAATAAAAACAAACAAAATACAGGCGCCAGGCAAAGTAGATTGCTGATAATCTATTTTGCCTGGAACAAATGGTATGACACCGAGGTGATGAGCTGAGGTTTGACCGGTGGATCTATCTCTTTGGTTGTGAATTGGATTGGTAAGTGGTTAAGTGGCGCATCGAAAAACAAAAAAAAAATATATAAAACAAATTGAATGTGAAGAAGTTTGTGTGAGCAATTTTATTTATTTAGTTTATTAAAAAGAATAAAGTAAAATATGGACCAAAAATTAAAATTTAAATAAAAAGAAAATCTAAAAAAAACTATATAAAAGATCTAAAACTAAATAAAATCTAAATAATAAACCTAAGACTAAATGAAATTTTAAAATAAAACTAAATAAAATAAGCCCAAATTTAAAACTAAAAGCTAAATCAAACTTAAACCTAAACCTAAAATAAACTAAAACTTAAAATAAACCAAAAAAACTGAGTTAAAAATAAAACTGAAACTAAATAATAAACTTAAAACTAAATAAAAACTTTAATATAAACATAAATAAACCTAAAAACTGAAGTAAAAACCTAAATAAATCTAGAAGAAGAGAAACTAAATTAAGATAAAACTAAAACTGAAATTAAAGCTAAAATAAATAAAACTAAAGCTAAAATAAAATATAAAACAAACTATTTAATAAAACTTAAAATAAATTAAATAAAGAAATGAACTTAAATATAAAGAACCTAAAGAAAAACAGATAAGAAAACTAAATTAGAAATTAAAATAAGAGAAAAATTTAAAGAAATTGTTAAAATTTAAGGTTACAAAAGAAAACTAAAGATAAAGAAAATATAAAAAAATTAATTTAAATATAAAGGAAATTTAGAACTTAAATAAAAAAACAACTTAAATCTAAGACTAAAAATATAAAATAACTGAAGGTGAAGAAAATTGAAAGTAAAACTTAAATCTAAATGTAATAGATAAAACCTAATAATCTTAAAAGCAAAAAAAAAACTGAAAGATAAAAAAAAAAAAAAAAAAAAATTAGTAAAACCGCCATTTTCGCAGCACTTCCGCCAAATTCACCATCCGCCACATATCCTCCATCCACCAACTTTACCCGTCATTTCAACGCCCACATCATCTATACCAACCGCAATAGCCATCAGCCTAGTCATCTTGTCATCCGCTAATCATCAGCCATCCTTCTGGCCTGGTCTTTCTCCATCATCTCTAGTCTTCCTCATCACATCATCATCATCCGTATGCCATCCTCTTCAGCATCATTAACATCATCCACCACATTTTCATCATAACCATCATCCGCACAAAAAGCAGCATCAGGTATTCAGTAATTATATAAAAAGAAAAAAAAATTCATATACGTAATTTAGATACATTACCTTTTTTTATCAGAATAAATTAGATTTAACTTTTTGTATACCTGAGTAATTAATCCTTTAAAGAATGAAGGAAAAACGTAGGGCCACATAAAATTGAGCTCAGTTTCTAGGGTCCCTTAGTGTATTCAGCAGACCACAAATTGTGCGCAAGAGGTACATGAAAGAAAAGTTAGATCTAAAATAGATAAGAAAGATAAAAAAAAACCTGAAAACAAAAGAGAAAACGTATTTATTTTAGAATTACATTATATATGAATACATAAAAGATACTCACCTGAAGTCACTTGTAAAGACTGCTGTAAATTAAATCCTATATATATAGATTGTAATTTTTATGATAACTAATATATTTATATAAAGTATGTTAAAATTTAAACCTTAAAATTTTTTTTACTAAATATTCAATAAAGAATGCCTTTTATAATGTTATTGAAAAGATATGAAAGTTTTTGAATTATTTAAAATGGAATAAAAAGTAAAAGGTAAGTGATTGGGGTAATATAATCTAATGGTGTGTGTGTAGGGTTAGTTAGGGTCAACTACTGAACCATTTAAGTTGCCATGGAAAGGACAGTAGGGACCTGAGGGTGGGAACAATATGTCGGCGGTCCATCAGCCGACATGATGATTAGTTTTGACAGAAATCGTTATATTGAGTTTGTGTTTCTGTGTTGTTTTGCGTTCATCACTCACTTCGGGTTCCTTCAATTTTTTATATCCTCCATAAATGCTGGTATGTATTTTTTTGTACGCCAGAACAATGGAACCAGTGTTAGCAAGAACCACCCCATCCGGCGAGCCTCAGCCTGGCATACGCCATCATACCAGCGCCGCCAACATCTGGTAACCCTTAACATCACAACAGATGTTTCTGTTGATATTTTCATTTTCAATACCTGGTCAGTACAAAGTCAAATCTCATCATGTGTAAATAGACTTCCCCAACACATATACACTTTTAACGACACATTTCTTGCTGAAGAAAGTGATAATTACCACTTTATAAATGTAAATAACATAAGAAAATACATTGACAATATTAACAGTAAAAAATCTTGTGGTTTTGATTGTATTTCCAACTTCCTTATAAAAAAATTCCCAGCTGCAACATTAAAATTATTAACTACTATTTTTAACAATTGCATTAATAATGGCTATTTCCCAGAAGCGTGGAAAAAGGCAAAAATTCTACCAATTAAAAAAAAACATGACAAAAGCCTGAAGATTTTCGCCCCATATCTCTTTTATCAAATATTGGTAAATTATTCGAGCACGTAGTAAAAGAGAAACTAGAAAATGAGCTAATTGTAGATCCAATAACAGATCTCCAATTTGGGTTTAGAAGGACGCACTCAACACAACATGCACTGTTAAAATTCCACAATGACGTAATTTCTAAATTAAGGAATAAAAAATGCACCGTTGCCATATCATTAGATATTGAAAAGGCTTTTGATTCTATCTACCATAACGGGATACTTTATAAACTTATGGAACTGGATGTACCGATCGGAAAATTGCCGTATGTATTAATAACACCATCTCTGAGTTAGGCCCTCTAAGAAGCGGAATGCCACAGGGGAGCATCTTAGCCCCCTTCCTGTTTAATATTTTCCTGCACGATTTTCCTCATCAGTCCAGAAATTCTAAAGCTATTCTCTATGCCGATGATTGCCTAATTTACACGCACAATGAATCACCGATACAAGCCCTGAATCATAGTGCATTCCATCTAGGTGAAATAAGCTCATTTTATAAGAAATGGGGAATCAAAATAAACGGCACCAAATCAGAGGTTATATGCATTATGAACCCTTCTGGTAAATGCCCTAGATATGTGGTGCCGGAAAGTAAATCCCTTCAACTCTCTTTAGATGGCACAAACATACCATTCAAAAACTCAATAAAATACCTTGGAGTCACTTTTGATAAGTTATTAAAATTTAATGCTAGAAGCCAACTAGGAAAAACAAAAAGAATAGGTGGAATGTTTGCAACACTATTGAACAACACATACTTATCTAAATCCACCAAGATGCTACTCTACAAAGTCGCTATCAGATCAGTTCTCACTTATGCCTTCCCAATCTGTTTTACTATATCTCCCTTAGTAGCCAAGGAATTGGAGATATTCGAGCGGAAAATTCTGAGAAAATGCATCGGGAAGAACTATGAAAATTTCATAAAACGTTTCTCAAATACTTACGTATATGAAAATACAGATGTTCTACCTTTCTGTAGGTATGCCGTAGGTATGTCGTTGCTGACCAGATTTGTTGCAAAACTTGCAGGCCACGAGAATGAACTAGTCAAACAAATCTACGAAAGTGAAAAATCATTTAACTGGACTGGATCCACATACTTGTCGCCCATTGGTATCATCAACGAACGCATTGACGACGATCCAGCTCCCCTTAATCTCCCCTCATTCTACATGAGGGGAGATTAAGCCTAGTACCTGAAAAAATTATTTTATATTATTTTTATACATTCATCTATGTACATTCATCTATTTACATTAATTGTAATTTGGATATGTTTTGTCAGCTTGCTTAACAGAACTTTTGTTATTTATTTATTTATAATTGTTATTTAGTTTTATTTATGTTATTTACAGACTTATGGTATGTTTGCAATTTTAAGAGGCCGAAAGCAAGCCTTGCCAAACTGTTCAGTTTGTAAAATTTTACGTATACTATTCTACTTTAGCAATGTTGCTTTATACACTTTCTTTGTTATTAGAGTAAGACACATATAGCTCTAAGAATATTGTTATTCTCTTCGTATGTAAGACAATCAATGTTATCGAAAAAAAAAATTACTTACTTACTTTTAGCATGCTTGATGCCACTTTTTGATAGTTTATGGTGTTTTCTTATCAATCACGAAGTCATTTACAAAAATATTTCAAGGCGTGAGGTTGAAGGCAGAATTAGTCTTTACTTTCTGTTACGTTCCGAATCAGCTGTTTCTCTTTTGTACATGAAAAACATGTATAAGTAGTTAGTTTTTCTGTGCTGTTCCGTTCTGTTCCGGACGAACCTGTTAAAAACAAAAATTGTCTACGTAATTGTAAGTGACAGCGGCTTTTAAAATAAAGAAAAAAAATTATTTGTTATTGATTTTGTCAGATGAAGAGAATACTCTTTTTTATTACATATTTCTCTTATTTTCTTTTTTGAAAACATGTTGCCGTTATTGCAATTAAAGCAGAGTACGGAAATAAACAAATCGAAATGTTTGCTATCGTTTTGTTTTGTTCTTTGCAGTGAATAAAACAAAAACCAAACAAAAACAATGAGAATGATTGTCCCATTTTGTTTTGTATTGTTTTTGCTCATGAGCGCAAACTGTACATTAATATAAACGTACGCAGCTATAAAAGAAAAGAGTAAGAGCAATATTGAAACATTCTGATAAAAAAAACATTTAACAAACATTTGGTAATTGATTTACTCATTATAATAGAGAACACAGTACAATAAAAAACAAAACGAATAAAAAATACGTTTCTCTATCTGTTTTGTACTCAAATGTACGATTGTAACGGTAAATTAAATAATGAAGATGAGTGAAAAGCTAATCGTTTCGTTTTTTCTCTTTGTCACTTGAAAAGTTTTTGTTTTGTTTTTGCTCATGTACAATACAATATAAAAATTTTGATTTGTTTTGTACATTTTGCAAACGTTTGCGAAATGTTTTGTTTGTTTTCATACTCTGAATTAAAGTTGCATTCGATATTGTCATTTTTAAATACATTTTAGTGAAAATAAAAATGAAATATAATTCCCGCTATTGGTGTTAACACCAAAAATCTAAAATAAAATGCAGTGTACATAAAAGCATCAAATTACACGTACACGAAATTGACATCAAGCATTTTGATAGTGTATGTTGCCCTTTATATTTTAATATGGTTGTTAAACAATGGCCCATAATCATAGTCAAAAATAAAGTATATTTCAAGAGAATTAAACTCGACTTTACTTAAGAGTGGACTTTAGGTATATCATAGACAAGTTAAAGTATACTTTCTCACCAAATCCCAGACCGACGTGGCCCTGATCCAAGAACCTTGGATTAACCAAAATAAGGTTTGCGGGTTAGGGATAGCGGGATACACGTTATTTATCCCGTCCACTGAGGACAAGGTAAGAAAGTGTATCCTGGCAAGGAGAGAACTCAAACTAATAATTTCTCATTCCTTTAGGTGCGGTGACATCACTGTTGTGAATAGGGAAACCAGGGGCACAAAGTATACAGAGGCGTCACGAGACAGAAAATAATATAGTTCTATATTTGTTTCATTTTTAGTAACTGCCCTTTTCATTTTGTTTTAGTCTTAATTTTCTGCCGCAATAATTCAACTTCTTTCCGATTTAGTTTGATGCAATCATTTATTTTTGTAATATTTCCCTTTTAATTGCCATTGTACATGTGGAGTTTTATTTTGCAAATGTAAAAAACAACCAAGAATTTTGTTTCATTTAAATTTACACATAAACAATACACACATTTTTATAATTTTCCATTTTAAAAAATTTTGTGCCACAGACTACGAAAAAATTGTCTTACAAATTTATTTGTTTGTTTTGTTCACATTTCTTTGTCTACCAAATTCGTGTTGTATATAGCGTTTTGCTTTAACACATCACTGATATTGTAGTACAAAATATATTGCTATCTCTTTTTATGAGAACTGCCCTAACATCTGATTTGGCGTTTTTTAAACGTCAAATTTGACACTTCTGTATATTCTGTGCCAGGGGTGAGCGGACGCTGACTTTGGCTTCGGTGTACATGCCGTATGATGCAGCAGATCCACCAGGCAATGAGGTGTTGGAGCTAACGGCGTACACAAAAAGGAGAGGTGCTATCCTGGTTATGGGATGTGATGCAAATGCTCATCACAGCCAATGGGGCAGTGCTGACATCAATAAAAGAGGTGAGTGCGTCTATGATTTCATAACTGTCAATTATCTAGTTATCTGTAACAAGGGCAACATGCCCACGTTTAGGAACAAAGATAGGCAGGCGGTTATACACATGACCTTGACGAACCAAGATGATAATTTCGTTAGAGATTGGAGGGTATCCACGGACTGTTCCTTTTCGGATCATAGTAGGATCACCTTCACCTTGAACTTCAACTCGTCCTTAAGGGTACCATTTAGGGATCCTAGGCGGACAAATTGGGGAACCTTTTATGACAAGGTACGTACTGGGTTTGAACAGTTTACTTTATGTGAACTGATACCACCCAAGTTGGAAATAACGGTGAACAATTTCACCCGTTTATTAAATGAGAGCTATGAGTCATCATGCCCAATGAAATTTCCCGGTAGGCGTAAACAGCCAAAATGGTGGACTAAGGAACTTCAAGTTCAGAGGTCGACGGTTAGGAAATCTTTTAATAGGGCAAAGCTCACTGGATTAGAAGGAGACTGGAACAACTACAAGGTGTGCTTCAATAAATACAAGGGAGATCTTAAAAGAGCGAAGCGGATTTCATGGAGGAATTATTGTGAATCCGTTGATAGCGTCAATGAGATGTATGATGAGATAGCAACGCTCAACATGCCTACCTCAAGGGTAAGTCCGTTGAGAGTGCGCTTCATGAAGTGGTCGGTTGTATAGAGCACAGTCTGAAGCATAGGGAATATACTTTAGCTGCGTTTCTTGATATAGAAGGCGCCTTTAACAACATTAGGACAGAGGCAATTAGGAACTCGTTAGTAGAACTTGGGGTCAACGACTTTCTAGTGAGTTGGATAATCTTAATACTGGAAAGCAGGATTATCAACTCAACCCTAGGGGACGATGTGATCAGAAGACGGGTTACCAGAGGTACACCACAAGGTGGAGTTCTTTCTCCTCTGCTGTGGTTACTGGCGGTTAATCCTATTCTCAGGACCTTCGAATCTAAGGGTAGGAAGATAGTCGCCTATGCGGATGACGTGGTGATCCTGATTAAGGGAAAATTTCTCTCAACTATCAGTGACATCATGCAGGAGTCGCTTGGCGATCTCTCGTCTTGGGCAAAGACTAACGGGCTGGGTGTAAACCCATCAAAGACAGAATTGGTGTTGTTTACTAGGAAGTATAAGGTAGAGAACTTCAAATTGCCGAAACTAGACGGCGTTGAGCTGAGTTTATCAGGGGGAGCCAAGTATTTAGGAACCTTCCTTGACAATAAACTGTCATGGAATATAAATACGCAGGAAATATTGAAAAGGGGCCTTAATGCCTACTATACATGTAGGAACTCAATTGGCAAGAACTGGGGCTTGCGACCTAGTATGGTTAATTGGATCTACACTTCTGTTGTTAGACCTATTATTACTTATGGCTGCACAGTGTGGTGGGAGGCAATGAGGAAACGTAGCTACAGGGCTATACTCAATAAGGCTCAAAGATGTGCATGTCTGGGTATCACAGGTGCCTTAGGCAGCACCCCGCAGGCGGCGTTGGATATAATCCTGAACCTACTACCCATTGAGATATATGTTGAAAGTGTGGCAGCAAGGAACTTACTCAGACTATCGGAGTCTTCCTTGGTGAAACCCTTGCAGATAGGACACACTATGATACTGTATGAAGCAGGTCTTGTTGGTCAGGGCATTATTCCATCTGGAATCTCTGACTATAAGGTCGCGACCTTCAGCTTTGGTGCTTCACCCCCAGTAGAATTCCCCACTAGGCAGTTTTCACAGACGGTTCCAAAATGGATTCTGGTACAGGGGCCGGGGTTTATTTGGTCGACCAAGACATCAAGCGCTCATATAGACTCTCTAACGAGTGTAGCGTCTTCCAGGCAGAGATCTTCGCGATCTGGAAAGCCACAGAGTTGATATGGACACACATCAATAGGGGGGCTGTAGTGACAATATATGTAGACAGTCAGGCGGCACTGAAGGCCTTGGAATGTCATTTAGTACACTCCGACCTAGTAGAGGACTGTAGGAGAGCTCTGGAGGAGCTATTGGTACACTACTCAGTGAGATTGTGTTGGGTGCCAGGGCACTGTGATATACAGGGTAACGAGGTAGCAGATGAACTTGCTAGACATGGTTCTGATCTGGACCATGACACTAGGGAACGGGCTGTTAGACCACCCATTTGTCACTACTACAGGGTAATCTACGAAAGATTCCGGGACTGCGCGAATCAATCCTGGTGCAGTAGAACAGATTGCAAAGTGTCCAGGGCCTTATGGCCAAGACTGAATGCGAACGCGACTGGAACACTGTTAGAGTTGGATAGGTACAATCTCAGGATTCTAGTAGGAGTGATAACCGGTCATTGCTCAATTGGAGCCTTTAAGGGTAAATGGGATATTGGCACACAGGACTTCTGTAGAGTATGTGGGGATGCAGAGGAGATAGAGACAGTAGAGCACATTATGTGCAACTGCCCTATGCTACAGGGTCACAGACTTAAATGGCTAGGAAATAGATTTCTGGACGATCTTGGTAGTGTTGCTGGCTGCAAACTAAGCAACATACTGGGTTTCATTAAGGGAATAGGGTGGCTATTTAAGGGACGTTCTACGGCAGGTCCAAATCCGTAAAAAGACTTATCTTTCCTTTCTTTCTTCTTCTTTTTATCAGACGGAATTTTGGACTTCTTTTTGCTTACTCTAATGCTATCATCTTTATCTATCTCTATTGAAGGGAATCACAATGGACCTCAAGGTCTCTGGGTGGAAGTACACTCAATGTACACCCTTCCTAACCTAACCTAAAGTATACTTCTGACGCTGAAGTCGACTCTAAATATAATACCATGTTTAATTTGCAGAGTTAATCATCTCAATCGTGATTTAGCTCTAATCACTTCAAAATCGAGATGATTATCCATACATTTAAATGATTTGTTAATCACTTCAAATTGACATGATTAAATCTTAATCACTTCATTAATCACGTAGGATCAACTGAACATACCTCAAACTGATGATGATGTAGCATCGGCCACCTTTTAGTGTAGTACCGATAAATAAATTTTGACAGAAGTTTTTTTTTCTTTTAAAAACCTTAAATAATCCATCAATGTTCACAATTTTATTATTAAAAAGTTTAAAATAATTTGCTGATATCTTTAATAAAGTATTTATTTCCATATTTAATGCCTTAAAGAAATATAATTTTTTTGTTTTATTTGTCAAATTACGGCCATTTTCACAATGTACGATTAAAAGTTAACGTGAACTTTAACCGCAAGTTAGGCTAATATGAATTTCACAATGTACGATTAATTCTTAACTGACACTATTTAACAACAAAGTTGCTGTTAAATATAACCGAATAAATTTCGCCGGTTAGCATCTTAATTGTAAGAAATATAATAAAAGAACATGGAAAAACATTTATATTTTTTGTAATATTTATAATTTTTAAAAGTGTAAAGCGAAGAAAAGTAAATTTTGCACGGGGTGATCCATATACCACCCGGATATTGCACTTACAAACCAAACAACAAATGTGCACTTTTCCTTGTTGGTTTTCAGTAATTGTTGTTCAGTTTGTTCTGTAAATTTTACAGTTAGGAACCTTAATATTTTTGAGTTTTGTACGTTTTTCTATTATACCACTAAGAAAACACATATTATTATTTTTTATGCCGTCTTTTAGACAATTTTTTATATTTCAATCTTTCATTACACTATTTTTCGTAAACAAATGTATGCATTATTGCCATACTTTCTACTGAATGCTTTGGTTAAGTAATCAAATGATGGTGAAACGTAAATCGGTAACCGTTGGTTAAATGGTGCCCGTTAAACAAACCGACAGTTAGTTAATTTCCCGGTTAAAATGAAATAATCGTACATTGTGAAAATGGCCGTTAATCATTTTAGGTCAACTTAATCATCTCAAATGTAATTTGAACGGCTTTGATTAACTTAATCAAAATTTTGCTTAAACGCGTTTAAAAGCCCAAGTGTGAACATAGCATTAAACTAGCTGAATTTGTTTTTAACTCATTTAACAAGAGCATCAGCTGTTCTTCGCCAAGTGAAAAAGTTCGTCAAAAAGAAAAAAATGTTTATGTTACAAGATATTGGCAAAGATTTTGCAATTATTTAACAGATCAATAATATTACTAGCAGAATATCCTAAATATGATATTAATCTTTTTTTTCCATTTTTCCACCACAAACAACTTTCTTTCTTTAGATATCCCGGTTACTTTTATTGTTTATGTTTTTTGGTTTCTTTTTTATTTGTGTATGTCAGCAGTTCAGCGTTGCCACTTGTCTGTTTTTTGTTGTATATTGTATGAAAACATTTTCTACATTTGCGGTGGCACCCAGTTAAAGTCGGTTCAATTTAAAACATACTTTAATTTTGACTATGGATGCAAATTAATAAAAAGCAGGTTTTTATTTTAAAGTTGATTTTAAAAAGAACCGACTTTAGTGTTTGACTATGATTATGGGCCAATAATGTGTTTTAACAACTCTTTTATAACATGAAATGACATTTAAGCTTAACAGCAGTCATTTTGTTTTTTTTTCATTTACAACACTAAAATACAATACACTAAAATCACAAAGAATTAAAACACACACGATTTTTTAGAAAAAAATATTGAAATGTCTTAACATTAACATGAGTACTTTACTCCACCATGAACATATTAAAAATTTAACATGAAGTCTTAACATCATGTTTTAACAGCATTTCATGTCTGTTGTAGATACGGGAGTCTTGAAACAAATTCTTTTTATACGTCATATCAAAAAATTAAAGGTGTACATTTCAGTTTCAATTCGAATGAATTTAATCTAATACTGTGTTCACATTTGCAGAGTTAATCATATCAAACGTTAAAAAGCTCTAATCTCATCAACATCGAGATGATTACCCATACATTTAAATGATTTGTTAATCACTTCAAATTGACATGATTAAATCTTAATCATTTCAATAATCATGTAGAATCACCAGAACGTAGATGTACTACCGATAAATAAATGTTTCATAAACAACTATAAATAATCCATCACTGCTCACAATTCCATCATTAATAATTATAATAATCTGCTGATAACTTTATTAAAGTATTTCTTTCCATTTTGCTTTAAAGAAATATATATTTTTTTGTTGTTTTTTATTTGTCAACTTAATCATTTTAATGTCACTTACCCCCATTTTCTCAATCTCTGGTTATTTTTTATCGTGACGATAAACTGACAGTTCTCATAAAAAAAAAAATGTTAATTGGAGGTTTATCGTTACGAAAAACGATAACCAGATATTGAGAAAATGGGGGTTAATCACTTGAAATGTAATGTGAACGGCTTTGATTACATAGCTAAACATGCCCAAAACATGCTTTTTGATCGCTTACATATTTTTTTCGTGTAAATCTATCCTTACGGTATATGTATTCATAAATGAAATGTGGCAACATTGTTGAAACTGACGAAGACGTAAATAAATAAACGAAAATTAGCTTATTTTGCGTCTAAAATACGAGAAAAAAATCACTGTTTTAAATAAAAGTAAATAAATTCCAGAAACATAAAATGGCGAGCACCTCCAGGTATTGCAATTTATCATATCTTTTTTAAGAGTTTAACTTATGAAATATTATTGTTACAGAGATACTAACAAAGTATGCTGTTATGCACATCCAGATGCTCCCCTTATAGAAGATTATAGGGCTGGCGACATGATTTGCTCAGAATGTGGCCTCGTTGTAGGTGATCGTGTAATTGATGTAGGTTCAGAATGGCGTACATTTAGCAATGAAAAAAGTGGAGTAGACCCCAGTCGTGTTGGTGGTCCGGAGAACCCTTTGTTGGGTGGTGGTGATTTATCGACAATAATTGGGCCGGGAACTGGTTCCGCATCATTCGATTCATTTGGATCCCCCAAGTATCAAAATAGACGCACAATGAGCAGTTCAGACAGATCTTTGATATCAGCATTTAAGGAAATATCAATGATGGCTGATCGTATCAATTTGCCCAAAACTATCGTAGATAGAGCAAACAATTTATTCAAACAGGTAATTTTTATGTTTTTATTAAAAAGTGCATCCATTTTTTGTACATATGCATCATTTCCATACTAAATACAAAACGATTTTGCTTTTAATTTTTCGATATACCTAGGTGCTAGTTTGATTTTTAAATGAATTGCCGAAATATATTAGTATACCCGGGCAATTTTAACCGATGAAATAATGTTTTTTTTTTATTTTCAATAACCTATCCTATAGGTTATATTCGGTAGCAAATTTTTATTAAAATAAAAAATGTAAACAAATGGTATTCTACAAAAGAAGTTGTGTCTGTAATCTATTAATTACAGAATATCGATTTGAAAAGTGGATACTTCATTAGTCTTGGCGTATTGGTAATAAATTAAGTTTTTAATCTAAAATTTCGCAAATGTGGTTCATCAAACGCTTGGCAAACAAATTGATTATAATATTCACAATGCTATTAATTTTCACGACATTTGTAAGACCAATTTTGGAATATGTTTCTCTTGTTTGGGATCCACAAAACGAAATCCCAGAATTATGCTAACTTCGATCCAATGAGTATCATGTGTGTTTAATTTAACAATTTATGCCCTTTTTTGTTTTACTTTTATTGAATCTCAATAATATTTCGTATAATTAGGAATGCATTAACTTTATTATTGTTATTTAATTTAAGAACTATACTAGCATGTAACATATTGTAACTTCATTAGCAAATTAAATAAATTAAATGTAGCGTACCACCCTGGTAGTCTAGTTGGCAATGTGCCGTTTCCCTCCAGAGTCGCTGGCCTGTTTCAATACAGCGGGTTTTTAAACCTCGTTACTAAGGAGTGAGATCGGAAAAACCTTCAACAAAACCCAACTTGGTCCTACAAAAAGTTTGCCAAACAATCAAAAGTCTGCTATCAAACTGTTTCCAATGTTATTAAACAGTACCGGGAGAACTTGTCCGTTGATAGAAAACCTGGTTCAGGTAGAAGGAATGGTCAACGTGATGTTTCTAATGCCTAAAAACTAGAAAGCATTTTCGAAAAAGCTTCCAACACCTCCGGTAGGAAAGCAGTCCGGTTAGGTCAGTACTCGGACTATTTGGTACGAAAAGTTAAAGCCAATCCAGGTTTAAAAGCATATAAGGCTCAAAACGTTCCTGACAGGAACTCTGCTTAAAATTTAGAGGCCAAAGACAGAGCACGGAAATTTAAGTCAAATTTATACAAAAAATATACCTGTTGCATAATGGATGACGAAATGTACGTATGGAAAATTTTTCGCAGCTTCTGGGTCAATTTTTTTATGTTGCAAATGCTCAAGGGAATGTTGAAGAAAAGTTTAAGACCCAAAAGCAGACAAAATTTCCAAAAAGTTCTTGGTATGGCAAGCAATATGCAGTTGCGGCAAAAAAGCCAAACATTTGTTACAAACGGCTCTATAAATACCGAAATTTACATCAAGGAATGTTTACAAAAAAGGATGTGTCCATTCATAAGACTTCTTAATGTGTCCACTTATTTTTGGCCTGATTTGGCATCTGTCACTATGGTAAGAAAGGTCTTGAGTGGTACAAGAACAATAATGAGGTATTTGTACCAAGAGAGGCAATTCCTCCAAATTACCTGTAGCTGAGGCCAGTGGAGAGATATTGGGCTCTTGTTAAAAGAAAATTGAAGATCACAAAAAGGTGTTCAAAAGTGTGGTAGATTTTAAACGGAGATGGACAACCTGTTCGAACAAAGTGACATAAAGCACTATAAAAACCATAATGGAAGGGTTTTCGGAAAAGGTTCAAAATTTCATCATTAGTGATTAGAATTATAAAAATATTTTTTTTAATTATAACAATAATTTCAATCTAATAAAAAAATATTAAAAACTGTAAGTTTAGTTGTTTAATTTGTATTAGCATTTATGTATGTTAAAAAGTTTCCGACCTCAGTCCTTATACTGAACGTTTAAATAGAGATTGAAGTGATACGAGAAAATGTTGAAAATTTATTAAAAATTAATGACTAGGAGGGTAAAAATATTTTTAATCAAAAATTTATCTTTTAAACAATTATTTTCTTTTGGTTGTAAGCAGAGTTCGAAAATAAACCGTACCTTATTCGTACCGTACATTTAAAGAACACATTCCCTTCACCTGCCTTTAGTGTTTGTACACATGTACATTAGAGTGTCCTAAATTGGCGAATTTTGGAACGCATACCTTCTATTTTTTTAATATATTTAAAGCTATAGTTAAATATGAAATTTTGTTTTTCTATCATGATTGCAACCCAAGGGAAAAAATGCATTTTTTCAGTTTATGTAAAAATTTTGCCATTAAATAATTACTTTTGCAATTTAATTTAAAAGAATCGAAATCTATACGTAATTGTCGTTCTAATAAAATATAAAACACAATAATTGGTTAAAAAATGTTAAAGTTATTAAAAAATCGCCAGGCCATTAACGTGTCTCAGGCCACTAGAACAAGAAATGTACGAACAAAATTAACATATTTTGAGTATTTTGAGAAATATTAAAATAAAAGCTTATTTTTACTTAAAATATATCCATATTTACTTGTATATGAGTTTTTGTCTTCGTAGGATAACGTTAACCTATTCGCAGGTATAACCAAAAAAAATATTTTTTTTAACGGCAGTTTCAAAACTCCAATTTCAAATTTTTAAAAATTTTGTTAAACAAATTTCAGAATTTTTTGATCATCACATAGGGATTTATTTACAACATAATAGGGAATAAAAATGTGAAAAAGTACGTAAATACCTCCTATACTTTTTCCGTACCTGCGATTTAAATTTAGCGATTTTCGAGAAAAACTAATTATTTGGCCATATTTTGGCGAATCAACCGAATTTCCTTACTGTTATGATTTTTAAGTAAAAGCTATTCAGAATATTATAGTCGAGGTAATTTTAAACGTAGTCTGTATGTTTTACTAAAATCGAAAAACGCTAACCCTTAAATCGGTAATTTTTTTCAATATTTGGAACTTCTAATGGAAAGATAGCGAAATGTTATATATTTTTGGGCCTATTTTAATAGAACTTAAGAAAAATATAACATGATGTCTAGTATTTATAATAACATCACAAAAATTAAAATTAACCCTTAATAGCACTTGGGTTAAAAAGACACTCAATTTTTAAAATCACGAAAAACACATTCAATATGAATGGTGCTAACTTTAATGTTTTTCACAGTTAAATAAACTAAATCATTCAGGTTATTTTTTAAATTTAATAAATCAAAAGTACACTAAAGGGTTAAAATCAATTTTATTATTCAAAAATCTTCAATAAAATATTAATTACGTTATTAAAGAAAAATCAGGTATAAATACAATATTTTGACGTTTGAAAAATGTGTGGTCAAAATTGTGAACCTTTTTCAAAATGGCTTCGTAATACTATTTTCTAATACACAACACAATATTTTAAAGTTTGTTTCCTATAATAATCAAATTTTCATCAGCACTATTGAAATTGACTATTTTTTAATGGTTTTAGAAGGTAGGGGTAATTTTAACCCCAAGTGCTATTATGGGTTAATTTTAACTTTTATGCTGTTTTTGTAAATACTAGACTTTGTGTTATATTTTCCCTAAGTTTTATCACAATCGGCCCAAAAATATATAACATTTCGCTATTTTTCAATGAGAAATTCCAAATATTGGAAAATTTTACCTTTGACCTTCTCGATTTAAGGGTTGGCGTTCTCCGATTTTAGTAAAAAAAAAATAGTGGGTATGCGTTTCCCTCCAAAAAATTTTTTTTGGGACACTCTAATGTACTACGTTTGTGAGATGATGTTCGCAAACACTACGAATAAGGTACGGAACATTCTACACATTCACTACCTCGTAGCGTTTATGTACTTTTCGAAATATACACTACGTTTAGTGTTCTTTTTAGCGTACATGTATCACTAAATTTTCAAATATGAGTAGTCATGAAATTGTTGAATCCAAATTCGAAAAATAAAAATTTTAAATATTTTTTGTTATTTTTAATGAAGTATTATTAGGCTTAAGTTTTAAATTAGTGCACAGAAATAAAATTAAACCATTTTGATCTTAAAAATTTAGTGCACAATTTGAAGTTGCACTCAAATTAGTGCAGAATAAAAATTTGCAATAAACTGATGATTGCATTTTTTTAAATCAACTAATTTAATTTTGAGTGCAAAATTTTTTAACTCACTATAACTAATGTGTAGTGAGTAGGGTATTCAATTAATCGGGTTTCTGGTTTAATCGGTTAATCGAGCAAATAATTAATGGAGGTTTAGATTTAATCGGTTAATAATCGGTTAATTAAAAATTATTCGATTAACCGAATAATTTATATTTTCATTTCAAATTGAAAATACAACAAAGAATTTTGTATACAAAAACATAAAAAATCGCAAATAAGGTAAACATATCGCCTATTTGCTGCAACAACATCATTACTCAAAATCCGTGTTTATTGAACTGAGTAATACAAAATATGCGCTGTTCTATAATCTTTCATATAGTTTTATCAGTTTTCAAAAAAATAAATTATTTTTTGTGTGTTTTGTTGTTGTAAACATTGTAAAATGTTTTCTCGTGTATATGATAAGTAAAAATTGGGTTAAATATAGGTTAGAAAGATATTAAAATCTCCTATTTAAATTTCTGAAATCGCATGACTTGTTGAAAATTTATTTAAGAAATAGTAAAATGTCATAAAATATTCAAAGATGTTTTTCTCGAAACGATTTTTTTGGAATTATGATGTTGTTGCAGCAAAGGAGCGATGTGTGAGTTTTTTATAGTTTTAGTGAAATATTCAGTTATGATAAAAGACACATTTCAAAAAAAAAGTTTCGTCTATACATGTAAATACAAAGTTTCAAATACATGTAAATTAAATATGTCAGTTGTTATACATACTCACTAAACATGTTTATTGGATGTTCAAAAAATATCTAATTTTAATTTGAAATTTGTATTTGAATTGAAATGGAAAATTAAATACAAAAAAAAATTTAAAGTGCAAAAAAAAGGAATTTCGGTTAATCGACACAAATTAATCGGTTTATTTGTTATTTGAAAATCGGCAATTTCAAATTATTCGAACAGTTAACCGTCCAAAATTAATCGGTTAATCGATTGAATACCCTAGTAGTGAGGCTGCTAATTTTCAACTCAGCACTAAATATGAACAAAATGATTGCATCTATGATGTACGGTATAGTATTTTTCCATGTTTTTTTGTTTGTCTGTTTCATTTACTTGTATTGCCTATTAGAAATATATGCATGTCGTTGTTAAATTTTTCATTATTTGTGTGAGTAAATTTGCATGAGTACATCATTTGTTTTTAATTAATTTTTCCATTTCAATAATTTTTTGATCTATTTTTGTTCATTATTTTTAGATAGAACAATTGAATTGGCTTGAAAATTATTTTTACTAACAACTTTGTGGACTGCGTATAGGTATCTAGAAAATAATATTTTTTTTTTTTAAAAAATGCATTTTATTATACTACCTGATTCAATCAATCCATTATTTTGTAACCATTTCAAAAGTGTTTTTATGGTACTTGTACAAATTGCCAATGCAAATTTTATGGAAAGTGTAAAAAATAATTTTTACCTGTAATTATGTGTGGAAACCCCCAAAAATGAATTAATGGTATTGATTTATTGCCTTTGTCAAACAAAACTCATATACGAGTTTTGTTATTATTTTCGATAAAAATTATTTATAATTATCTAAAAAATAAAAATATTTTAATGATTTTCGATAATTAATTCCCATATTTTATTCAAGTCCTATTCAAAAGTAAAAATCTACAAACATATTCTCAAAAATTATAAAATTTTTCGCAACATAAAAATACTAAATGAATTTACAATTGAACACATTTAGAAATACATTTTCTTACTTCTCCGTCATTATTTTTGTATTAAATACATCAATTTCTGCCTTCATCAATACACCACATGTTCAACAAAATCTTCGATAAATGTACGCTAAAAAATACACTAAACGTAGTGAATGTGTACAATGTACCGTACCTTATTCGTAGTGTTTGCGAACATCATCTCACAATCGTAGTGTACGGTATATTGTATATGTGCATTAGAGTGTCCCAACAAATTTTTTTTGTTGGAATTTTGGAACGCATACCCTCTATTTTTTTATATATATAAAACTATAGTTAAATATGAAATTTTGTCTTTCTATCATGATTGCAACCCGTGCCGACATGCGATTTAGTTTTGAGGTGCATTTATAAGGAAAAAAAATGCAATTTTTTCAGTTTTTGTAAAAATTTTGCCATTAAATAATTACTTTTGCAATTTAATTTAAAAGAATCGATATGTGTACGTAATTGTCGTTCTAATAAGATATAAAATGTTAAAGTTATTAAAAAATCGCTAGGCCATTAACGTGTCTCAGGCCACTAGAACAAGAAACGTAGGAACAAAATTAACATATTTTGAGAAATATTAAAATAAGAGCTTATTTTTACTTAAAATATATACATATTTACTTGTATATGAGTTTTTGTCTTCGTAGGATACCGTTAACCTATTCGCAGGTATGACCAAAAAAATTTTTTTTAACGGCAGTTTCAAAACTCAGATTTCAAATTTTTAAAAATTTTGTTAAACAAATTTCAGAATTTTTTGATCATCACTTGGGGATTTATTGACAACATAATAGGGAATAAAAATGTGAAAAAAGTATGTCAATACCTCCTACAGATTTTCCGTACCTGCGATTTAAATTTTGCGATTTTCGAGAAAAACTAATTTTTTGGCCATATTTTGGCGAATGAGCCGAATTTCCTTACTGTTATGATTTTTAAGTAAAAGCTATTCAGAATATTATAGTTCATGTAATTTTAAATATCGTCTGAAAGTTTTACTGAAATCTGAAAACTTCAACCCTTAAATCGAGAAGGTCAAAAGTCAAATTTTTCAATATTTGGAATTTCTCATGGAAAAATAGCGAAATGGTATATATTTTTGGGCCGATTTTGATGAAACTCAAGAAAAATATAACATGATGTCTAGTATTTATAATAATTTTTTGGGACACTCTAATGTACATGTTCGCAAACTCTAAAATTTATTTAAGGTATTTCGTACATTTTGTAGCGAATGTGTACTGTACATGAAGATGTACAGTACAATACACTAACGTACGGTATGTTAGTGTTTTTATTCGAACTCTGGTTGTAAGACATATCCAACAAAAAATTTATATTCCATCAGTAGTGCGATTCTCTAACTTTTAACGATCCGACAATAGCAATATTAGTCAAAAAATTTTGTTTGGAATAACGATTGTGTTACTGCACGATCCCTATCTTCTTTTAAACAATAGAAGACAACTGTCAAAAAATAAGCGAAGAGCACAATTAGGAATAGAAATAAAAACAATCGAATTTATGCTATTCAAATACATTTTATTAATTTTACGCAATAATAGTGAAATAAAATGTGTAAATTATTATTAATACACAAACCCGTATAATATTGGTGGCAAAAAAGACGCATCTCAGCTGAAGGCTGGCTATTGTCGATTTAGTAAATAACACAAATATACATATTACGGTATTCATTCGAATAATGATCGTTCGATTAATCGAATAATTTCTTACGATTAATTATTCGAACGACTTAAAAATTACCATTTTCGAATAACGAATAATTCGAACAATTGTCTACCGTAAAACATGACGGTGGGTCTTTGATGGTGTGGGCTGTATGTCAGCTGCAGGATCTGGCAATCTTGTATTCAGTGCAATTACAGTGAACAGCCGAGACTACTTACAAATTTTAAAGGACAATCTGAAAGTAAGTGCTGAAAAATTAGGTCCTGTAACACTATGGGTCGTTCAGAAAGACAATGACCCAAAGCACACCGCAATAATTGTTAAGGATTGACTATTATATAACGTGCCTTAGCTGTTATATTCAGGCCTTAATCCAAAAGAGTTAGGTTAGGTTTTCCAGGCAGCCACGAAATGAGGAAGAGAGAAAGAGCAGCTCACATGGGTCCAGCAATGGTCCTTTTGTGTTACCTGAAAGTAGAAGATAGAAGAAGAAAGAGGGACAGATATAAGTGAAAAAGGGAGTAGTAGAAGGTTGAAGAAGTTAAGGAGGAGATGTAAGAAGAAAAAGAGAGGGAGGAGATCTTGAAGAATTTACATGCCAATGAGTCGGCGATCATTGGGTCACTCTAAAGTGATCCCCGTGTCTGGTCTTTTCTTTCGAGAGCTCAGAAAGACTATCTAGGGAACGATGCCCCAGAAACCTTAGGCGTAGATCTCCTAATGCCGGACAATGACAAAGAAGATGAAAAATAGTTTCATCCTCCTCCTCATTTTGACAACTTCTGCAGAAGTCGTGGTACGGCAAACCAAGTCTCCTAGCGTGGTTACCAAAGGTGCAGTGTCCAGTTATGACCGCCACTACACCACTCAATTGTGAGCGTGTAAAGCCAAGAAGATGAATTGTCCGTCCCCGATTTAGTCGGGGCCATATCGTCCTGGTCATAGTGCATGTGGGTTCACAGTCCCATCTTGCCTGAGCGAGCTCATAGTAGAAGTTACTAATTTGTAGCTTGCATTTGGATAACGGAATCCCACATAGGAAATCTATGTCTCCGTCAGGTAACATGGCGCCTTTTTTCGCCAGATCATCGGCAACACAGTTGCCCGTAATAGTAATATCCCCGTGTCCCCGTACCCACTTGAGTACGACTGTTGAATGTCTCGCCATCCTGTTTAAGGATGCCCGGCATTCCTGGACTAAGTTAGATGTTGTGTATACACCTGTCAGGGATTTTATAGCTGCCTGACTGTCAGTATATATACAAATATCCCTGTCAGATATCTTGTTATAACTAAGCCAGTTAGCCGCCCTTTTGATGGCCGATAATTCAGCCTGAATAATGCTACATTCGTTCGGAAGTCTGAAATATAACCTAATATCGAGTTCCCGAATATAGACACCTACGCCAACTCGATCTCCCTTCACAGAACCGTCCGTATAGACTGAGAGACCCGTTGTGTCATGTAAGGGCCCGTTCATTGCTTCCGTACCGCACGGAATTGAGAAATCGAAATTCCTCGCTATGAAGGGCCTAGAAATGCAGTAATCGATATTCTCCGGAAGAGTCTGAATACTACCTATTATGCTGGCGTGACCATATGGAGCGTGTTTCCACGCACCAATCGCGTTTAGCCTAAAGGCAGAAGTAAATGCCATTTTTCTTGCCATAAGATCCACAGGGATCCAGTTCAATATAGTAAAGAGCGACTTTGTTGCGGTCGTTCTTAAAGCTCCTGTTATCAGGATTGCCATTCTCCTTAACACTCTCGAATAGCATACACGTCGAGCCACTGTCTAGTGCCTTCCACCAGACAGAAACTCCATAAAATAGTGTCGGCTTAATGACCGCATCACATAGCCAGTTGACAAACTGGGGTCTAATACCCCATTGCGTACCTATCGCCTTCTTACAGACATACATAGCCGTCAAGGCTTTTGACGTCCTTGAAAGGGTATTGGGTTTCTAGGATAGTTTACTATCCAGAATAACTCCTAAGTATTTTGCACTGTCCGATAGTGTTAGTTCAACACCATTTAATCGGGGAAGCGAGAAATGAGGAATCTTGTACCTCCTTGTGAACAGTACAAGTTCAGTTTTGCCTGGGTTTACACTCAATCCACTGTCCGTACTCCACCGACTCAGTATACTGAGTGCATGTTCCAGGCGTTGTGATATCGTGTCCAAGTGGATCCCTGAGACTGCCACCGCGACGTCATCCGCGTAGGCGACAGTTTTATAACCTAAGAGATCCAATTTCCTGAGCAGACAATTTATGGCCAAATTCCACAGAAGTGGTGATAAGACGCCTCTCTGAGGTGTACCCCTAGTGGCCATTCTCGTGATCACTGCCGTTCCCTTTTCGGAGCGAATGATCCTGTATCGTAGAAGGTTTGTGATGAACCTTACAGTTGATTGGTCTAAACCAAGATCCTGTAGAGCTGAAACGATAGTTGCAGATTCTACGTTATTGAAGGCTCCTTCTATATCCAGAAAGGCCACTAACGAGAAATTACCAAATTCAAGGGATTTCTCAATATATCCCACTAAGGAGTGAAGTGCTGTCTCAACGGATTTGCCTTTCATGTAGGCGTGTTGAGAGGGAGATACTGATCCTTGTTTCAAAGACACTCGTATGTGGATGTCGATGATTCTTTCAAGGGTTTTCAGCAAGAATGATGATAGACTTATCGGTCTGAAATCTTTTGCTTTGGTGTGTGACACTTTCCCCCCTTTCGGAATGAATGTCACAGTGCATTCGGTCCACCGTTTTGGTATGTAGGACCATGCAAGACAGGCATGATAGATAGTTATCAGCCAAGGAGTGACTAGATCTATATTATTCTGTAGATCAGCGGGTATTATGCCATCTGGGCCCGGAGACTTGTAAGAGTCAAAACTCCGTATGGCCCATTTTATCAAATGTTCGTCAAGTATAATTGACGGAGTTGTCCGATTGTTCGGTTGGGATGCACTAGCAATGTCTGGAGGCAAGTTCCCCGGAAAATGAGTGTCCATGAGTACTTCTAGTGTCTCACGTCCATCAGTAGTCCACCTACCATCCTGTTTCTGAATATAACCTTGAACAGTTGGTGTTTTCGATAAGATCTTGCGCAGACGATTTGTCTCAGAGGAACTTTCGACGCCGCTGCAGAAATTCCTCCAGGACTTACGTTTCGCGCTCCTGACCATATTCTTAAATTTGTTCAACATAGACTTGTACATTGACCAGTTGCCTGATCTTTTCGCCTCGTTGAATAGTTTACGACAATTACGCCTAGTGTTCGCTATGTCTAAAGACCACCATGGAGGTCTTACCTTTCCTCTGCGAGCAGAGGGAGTGCATGTACGTCTTGTGGCCTCACTGAGAGAAAGTGTGAGCTTTTCCACAGCGCTTTCAATGTCCCTAGTGTCACCTATAAGAGGGGGTGAGGGAAGTAAACCATCAAGGATCCGCCTGTGATCATCCCAATTGGTTTTCCTCCTATTTAGAAAAGGCTTTTCCTTCTCAACTTCCAATTCTATTAAGAATGTCAGATACCTGTGATCAGACAGAGAGCAATCATCTGAAACCTTCCAATTCCTTATGAGTTTCGAATGGCTTGCACTGACAAGCGTAATGTCCAGAACTTCTTGCCTATTTGCTACCACAAAAGTAGGTTCTGAACCTCGATTGACAACTACCAGATTAAAGTCTAATATGAAGTCTAGAATGTACTCACCTCGTTCGTTTATATCTGAGCTACCCCAGATTGTGTGGTGAGCATTTGCATCAGCTCCGATAATTACCGGAGTTCTGGCCCGGTTATTCGGTGGTGGTTCAACCTGGTCGTGCGCCATATAGCTCGAGAGCAGCCACACCTTACCTGCACCTGTCTCCCAAGCAGCAGCTACTGTATCTTCATCGCTGTAATCAGGAAGAATGAAGATATTAAGATGGTTCTTAACCAAAATGCAAGATCTTATTTTACCTGTGCGTCTTATGTACAAAAGTTTGTACTTTTTGGCGTTGAGTCCACGAATTTCGCCATTGTGTATCCACGGCTCCTGGACCAACGCAATGTCCTCCCCATATCTAGCAATGTGGAGGAGCAGGGCAGCCGAAGCTGCCTTAGAGTGGTGAAGGTTCACTTGGATCGCCTTCACCATGGTCTGGATCATATATGACCGTAACGTCGATGTCTTCTGGGTCTGATTCCAGAAGAACATCTTCATCCTCCACATCACCCAGAGCGCAGAATAGGTCCCCAACCATACTGGAGTGTGATTGGGTCTCCATTTTGTCCTCAGAGCTTGCGGGGTCATCCAGTTTAATTTTGCAGTCCATATCCTGCGGAGCTTCCAGTTTAACACCAGAAGTTTCGGGGTCGAGCTTGTCGTCACCACGGTAGATGCGCAGCTTGATACTATCGAAACCATAGTAAATCTTGCTTTGCCTCTCACGTAGTGGCGCCAAGGATTCCTTGTTAAGGACTACGACCACCTTTCTATGCGCACCTTCAGGAGCGGAAACCTTAACCACCTTCCAGTTATGGGTTGGTAGATCGGGATTACCGCTCTGAATGTATGCCAGAATCTCCTCAGGTTCATGTGGTTCCGCCGGAATAACTGTGACTGATCTCGATCACAATTCCCCTAGGGACGCAATTGCTAATTTTAGCAGTAGAGCTGAGCGGTCATTGGTACACGCTAGCAGTTTTACATGGCCTTGATACCAGCCAGCATCGTCGTTTTGCGGGGATGGACCGGGATTCTCCTTGAGAATCTTCCAGTATACCCCAGCATACCCTGACGGATTTTCAGCCATTTCTCCTGGGAGATAGCTCCGTCATCAACACTCCTGTCGATAATAGCCCTTACCAGTGGATTGCGAGCAACTTCACTGTAAGGCCTTCTTATCACACGAGCCTCTTGCTTCGGACGTTTAGTCCTCGGCTGTGGGTTTTGCTGCTGGAGCAGCTCCTCCTCTGAGCGTTGCCGTTTGGGCCCAGCAGATGCGCCTTGGTTCGCTGCATCTGCGCTTGGAGGAGGGTTTGAGCTGTCCAGCTCAGCCAGTTGGGCCTTAGCCCAACTTAGTTTCGACAATTCGTCGATGTTAAGCGCATCGGCCGACTTGGATCCAAGCCGGTCGATAATGCGCATGGCGGCACGCCTTTGCACGAAAGCCCTCCTGGATGGTTCTTTGCGAATGGGGACGTTCGGTTCTGCCGTAGTGGCGGGTGGGGCTACGGTGGTTGGACCCGACTTCTGGTTCGACGATCCAACCTGTAACATTTTCGCAGGGACAACTGTCTTCTCGACAGTGTCCAATGCAGGGGCTGTTGCTGGTATATTACCAGCGAGGGCTAATGCAGCTTTTGAGGCGCTCGGCTTAAAGTCCAAGGCTACCTCGCTGCTTTTAGTCAAACTGTCACCAGAAGGTTGGACAGTTGACTGTTTGCAATCAGCCAGCATAGGTTTCCCCTGCTGGCCTTTTGCTGTTTGTTTTTTGTTATTATTTTGTGTTAGGTTATTCATTTTTGTTCCCACGAGTGAGCGCGTAAGGGGATGGACACTCCATGCAGGGACGGCGTACATGGATTAGGCAAAAACTGTATTACAACCGACCCGTGCCCTGGCGTCGGAGGGGAGCTGTTAGCGACTAGTTATCTTTAACCACTTACTAGCCATTCAGGTCTTCGGCACTGCTACCATCACCTTGACCTTACAAGTGGGGGGAAAGAAAGAGTAGAGAGAGAAAGAACAGTTTTGGTCCGCGGGTAGTAACACTAAGAAGAGAGAAAGAATGTGTTAGCACTAGGTAACCATTTGTCAAAAATGTATCACCAGTAATAACATTATCCTAACACCAATTACATCCTACTGTGACCATTTGTTATAAAATGCATCACAGTATTATGATAGTCGGCTGACGCAGTTCCGTTTACCGACCTAGCTATGTCAAGAAGTTCAGACCATTTGTTAAAAATGCATCTTAAGATATTCACATCGCTTGAGCATTTGTCAAGGCTAGTGACCTGTTGTCAAAACAGTATCACTAGACTAGGCAGTTGCTCCCCCTATCCGCCACCTGGGACGCGTCCGATGGGAGACTGAGAACTCCACACGGACTGAGAACTCCACACGGAAAGAGTTCCTGTCGGAAATTTTAGACCGGAATATTGGAAAATAAGCATTTCATCTTAGGACGAACTCCGTACCCTCTTTAACGGAAGAGAGGGGGGAAATTACTAAAGATATAACTGAATATCTTGGAAACTCTATGAAAATGCAACTAGAGGCTAAATGGGGACCAACAAAATAGAAACATTTTATTTTCGGCTTTTGGTGATAAAAAATAGAGCGCTACTATTGACTCTGACTATATATATATATATGTATTAAATTGCTTAAAATTTTTAATAATTCTAAATTTAAGTAAGTAATAATGACTTTCAAAAATTGTATTGATTCTGAAATTCAACAAATAACTAAAGATAAAGGGAGTCTTTCGATCACTGTTGATGAGTGGTCCGATAGCTACATCTATAAATATTACTGCACGAAGTTAAAATTCTAAAAACAAATCTTTCAAAGTGTTAATTTAGGACTTGAACCAATGAAAATAAAAGGTACGGAATAAAATATTTGTTATTTAGTAAAAAAAAAGGCTGAATGATTTTAGAATTGATTTCGAAACCGAAATTTTAGCGTCTAAACATGAACACATGCTGGCGAAATATCAGAATCGCAATTAAAAATCAAAATATTACCTTAGATTAAAGTGGTGTTGAAGTGATGGCGAATGTGATTTTGAAACTGTCGTCTACAGTGATATTGAGGATGACATTTATAATGATTACGTTGAAATAGACGAAGGCCGTGATCTTAAAATATATATGTGATGTTATTAACCGCGTACGTAAGTGTTGCAAAATATTTAATAAATCTAATGATAAACACAATATATTGCAAACTTACGTTTTGTTGTTAGAAAAACATTGAATTCGTCTTGTACACGATGTTAAACATCGTCGGACATCTTTGTCTAACATGGTAATAAACTTTTTGCGTATTTATAAATACGTCAATCATGTCTGACTTCAAATTAGCATACGCTAAGTACATTCTAAAATTTAGTAAGTTAACTTAGTACACTTTGGTATGGAACTTTTTGAATTGTTTTGAAATCAAATTTAATGTAGAGTACCGGAGTAGGCAGTTTGCAGTTTTTCTCACCATTTTGAATCATTTTTAAACAAAATATAAAGCCGAGTGCGAAAAAGATGGTATCACAAACAACTTTGCCATTTTTCAGCAAAAAGTCGATTTTCCAACATCATATTTTTTAAATTTTTTTTATGACGTTCTATTGCCAACATATTGGAAAGAAAAAATAGATACAAATAATGACAGTTGACAACCGATAATTATACATAAAATGCTGATAATATATAAATTTATTCTAATTCATTTTATTAATTGTGAAGCCGTATAATTTTTTATTAAATAAATCGTCGTTTTCCAAAATATACTTTCAATAAAATAAATCTTTGAATATGGATTCAATTACTCGAGGTGTGTATTTTTAACTGTTGTAAAGATATTTCGTAAATGTTTGTATTTAGAATTTATTTTGAAGTTTTTACAGGGTCGTCTTTTTTGTGAAATTGTGAATAGTGTTGGTTGATCCATAACTGTCCTAAACATATAGAAACACCTGCACAGAGTCCAGACTTTAATGTTGTTGGAGTTTTCCCTAAAATGCAACTCTGCATATTTCCTTAAGTTTCTTTTGTTATCTCTTTTCTTTTTATCTAGTTAAGTTTAAACGTTACTTTTCTGTTGAATTCTTTTATAATTTCATTCTTAATAAAACTTTTGGATCGACAGGTTATGGGCCCAGAAGAGCTTAAGTTTATTTTATGAAGAGTAACAATTTAATTTGAAGTTTTCGAAGTTTATTTTAATTTGTGTGATGATGAGTTCGTCAATGTTCCAAATAGACAAATTAGACAATGGTAATTATGACACATGGTGTGTGCAGATGAAGTGTATATTAGTGCACTCAGATTTGTGGTCCATTACGAATGGAACTGTTGTCAAGCCAGAGGACACAGCACAAGCCGAATGCTGGAAACAAAAGGACGAGAAGGCACTCGCCACGATTATTCTATCAGTGAAGACAACTCAGTTAAACTACATAAAGAACTGTAAGTCAGCTTTGGAGGCATGGAAGATGCTTGATGAAGTCTACAGACCAAGTGGCCCAATACGAAAAGTTACCCTCTACAAAAAACTTTTAAATCTACTTATGCTGGAAACAACGACCATGTCTGAATACCTGAATTCATTTACGGAAATATCTGAAAAGTTGGCCGAAGTTGGCATTGAAATTGCTGAAGAGCTATTGGTAATTATTTTACTCTCCATCCTACCCAAGGAGTTCGAAAATTTCGTCATAGCTATAGAGACACGAGATTCCCTGCCGTCGTTAGATTTGCTGAAAATAAAGTTAATAGAAGAAGGTGATCGACGCATACAACATGGTGATGGTGATGTGGCTGTAGTTGTAAGTCAACAGGCTTTTGTAGCTCGATCAAAACAACACATGAAAAACAGGAACAATAATAGCAGCAACAACCCTAGCAGTGGCAACAACAACAACAATGTTAACGGTCGAAAATTTAAATGTTATAATTGTGGCAAGCGTGGACACTTTGCAAAAAATTGTAGGAGTACGAAACAAAATGGCGACGATACGAGAGATCAACACCGATCATTTGCAATGCTTGCAGCTGGCAACAATAATACTTTTGACAAAAACTCTTGGTGTATTGACAGCGGCGCAACGTCTCATATGTGTTGCCAACGTAACTTATTTGTAAATTTCGTGGAAACCAACGAGAAAATTGTATTGGCATGTGACAGTTACATAGAAGCAGAAGGTAAAGGAGATGTGAAAATAAAAACTCAAGATGGCGACATAACTTTGAAAGAAGTGCTTTACGTTCCCAGAATGGTGGGAAATTTCATATCAGTTGGAAAGGCGATTGCAAATGGCTGTACCGTACATTTTAATGGTGATTCAGCGAAAATAAAAAATAGAATGAATGAAATTATTTTTGAAGATGAAAATAAAATTAATTTGTTTATATTCTCCCAATACCGTCAGTCAAATTTTCTACTTTCAAACGAGGCTTCTATACGTTGGCACAACCGATATGGCCACCTTAATTTCAAGAGTATGGGTGATTTAATTAATGAGAATGCGGTAAGTGGTTTGAATATTAAGGATGTTCCACAGAATTTAAGTTGTACAACATGTATGAAATCCAAAATTTGCTCGCAACCATTCCCATCAAATCAGCACAGAGCAGACAATTTATTGGACCTAATTCATACTGACGTTTGTGGTCCTATGAATGATCCATCGCTTGCTGGCTCCCGGTATTTCGTCACTTTTATTGACGATCACTCCAGACATGTATTTGTATATTTTATGAAGAACAAAAGTGAGGTTTTCGATAAATTTAAGGTGTTTAAATCTTTTGTTGAGAAACAACTAGATCGGACTTTTTTCTTTCCCGGGAGGAAATTATGTATTGAAATCAATAAAAAAAAAATAAATAAATAAATTAAAAAATCGTTTCATTCCCGGGAATGCCCGGGAATTTTTTAACACTAAATTAAACCAAAAACCAAAAGTTTTTTTCGAATAAATTGACTTATAATTGCACCAGGGTATTAAAAGATGTATAAAATAATTATATTTTGTTGTACAATGTTGGTCCAGCCTTTATAAGGGTTTCTAATTTAATAGTGGCATTTTACCGGTATTGTCACTGTCGTAGTTTTATTCAGTTTAACATCAATTCTTTGTTTAATGAAAGAATTTAAGAATTTCGACTATGTCAAATCTATAAAACATGCGTAGTTTATATCTGATTGTATATAAACAAATCTGAACCACTATTATTGTTATTATTTTCTCTAAATATGAATAATATTCATTGAATATCCCTAAAAGTTGTAATGTTAGGCTTCTTAATAATTCCTTTAAGAACATAAACTTTTTCCCGCGTAGGAACCCTAATTCGTAGTGAATCCATCTCACGTACTAAGGAATGGGTATCGAATTTGCCCCAATATAACAATTCATTGCATAATTCTCCCAGTCCGAAAACAAATGTGAACAAATTAACCAAGATAAAGGGGCGATTCCGTAGATACATTCACAGGATACATACATACATACATTCACAGGCCCTTTCTACCAATTTACCTGTATTTAACCCATTTTCGACTGTTGGTCGAATTTTCGACCAGCAACTTTGTAAATGAATATCTAAGAAAATGAACGTATTTTTTTAAATATTTTTTAACAGAAATGAAATTTAATATCTTCTAAACATATTTGAGATGTTTTTTTTTTCTATCTTTAAGTAAAACTAGAATTTTTGCAGCAAGGAAAAAAATGCAATTTTAAGTCACTTTTCTAAAATGTAAAAAAAATAAAAATTAATTTATTTTTATTACGTCTCCGTAAAGACAAAATACTGATGAAATTAAAGAAATAGCAGGTACTGTAGAGTTACAATACTCTTTGGAAAAAAACAGTAATCAAGATGTATACGATGACATGGATATTGGGCCATCAACTTCTAGTGCAGCTAAAAAAAACTCGAAAACAAAAATAAAAAGAAAGCCAAGAAATTTTGAATACACAAGAAAGCCAAAAAACAATGAAGCTAACAAAATGGAAGAAATTCTAGTTAAAATTGGTGTTTTTTACGGGGTCTTTTGACATGGGATTATCAATGGTGAAACAAGCTATGAACCGCAATCGGTTTAAAACTATTAAAAGGTATTTACATCTTGCCGATAATACTAATTTGGATACATCAGATCGTTTTGCTAAAGTTCGCCCATTTGTTGCAGCTCTTAATAAAAAATTTATGCAGTTTGGAATTTTCAGTCATGTTCTGTCTATAGATGAACAGATGATTCCATACTTTGGCCGGCACTCATGTAAAATGTTTATAAAAGGAAAGCCAATTCGATTCGGCTTTAAGTCATGGTGCTTATGTTCAGAAAGTGGCTACTTATTTTATAGTATTTTATATAGTGGTTCAGGCACACCTTATGATAAGAACATAGGTCTCGGTGCCCAAAGAGTTTTAGATTTGCTTGCAAACGTAACTGATCCTGACTTTCATATTGTTTTCTTTGACAATTTTTTTTCTTCTTATCATCTTATGTGTCTTTTGAATGAGCGGAAATGTTATGCAACTGGAACTATACGTGAAAACAGAATGGAAAATGTTCCGTTACAAAATTTAAAGAAACGAAAGCGAGGAGAATTTGATCAATTAGTTGATTCTCAACAGGAAAAACTCATGGTGAAATGGAACGACAATTCTGTTGTTAATGTTATAACAAATAACTCCACAGTTGAACCAGTGGTCAATGTAAAAAGATATTGTCGCAAGCAGAAGAAAACCATAACAATTCCACAGCCGAAAGTGATAAAAGAATATAACCAAGGCATGGGTGGTGGTGTTGATCTTCATGATAATGCCGTGGCCAACTACCGCATATGTATAAAAGGGAAGAAATGGTGGTGGCCAATATGGACAAACGCACTTGGTAATGCAATGGTTAATGCATGGAAAATGCACTGCATGTTAGAAAAGCTTCAAAACAACAAACCATTATCGCAAATTGATTTTCGATCTGAAGTCACAAGACAACTATTGACTTACGATAACGTTAATGAATCTGAAATTGATAGCTTGGAATATCCCACGAACCTTCCTCGAATCAATGAGAAAGTACATGCCGTATCAAAAAGCGTGGAAAATAAATATCGTCGGTGTAAGCTATGCAAGAAGCACACTATATTTACATGTAAGAAGTGCAATATTTATCTACACACCAAATGTGTTGATGAATACCATAAAGATTTTTAAATGTAACGTATTCATAAATAATATTTATTTAAAATAAAACCGCATTATTTTAATATTTTCCTTAAAAAAAAATGTTTCTCTTTTTAATTACAAATATTTATATTTCTTAAATTATATCGTTTTTGGCCAATGTTCGATTTTTCGACCAAGCCATACTAGGGAAATGGCAACACTGGGGGAAAAAATTTTAATTTTTTTTTCTTAATTGGAGCTTTTAAACCATACCTTTAAAAGGAATTTAAAAAACTCCGTCGGATTCTGGTAGTGGCCGATAATGGGTTAATGGAAAGCCCGAAGAATGGCCATTATTTATCAGCTAATTTATAGAAAGAACAAAGCTGTGTGGATACTCCAATTCCGAAAACCTTTTACGCTTACAAAAATGCTTAAAAGGTAAAGCTTTCGAAGCTGTAAGTTGTCATCTCTTGCTTAAGATGACGTTTGGTCGCCCAGAAATAATAATTAATACGCTTTTAGAAAAAATTAAATCAAAATCAAAATCTTTGTTCTACCTTGGATGCATCTGGTTTATAAGCTCATATGAACAATCCCTTGCTTCTTCAAGAACTCGTAGAACAGTTACCAGCTCAGAAAAAACTTAATTGGGCCATGTATATTGCATTTAAAGATGCCAACATATCAGTGTTTTCCAAATGGTTGTTTGATATTGCAGAGGCAGTAGCTAAAGTCAGTCCATCAATTATTTCATACAAATCAACTGGTGAATGAACATGAGATGGAGAAACCAATAGAAAATCATAAATGTGTTATTTGTAACAAAAATCATTTGGTCGACGAATGCGAAAAGTTTTCCCAAATGAAACTGTCCGATCGTTGGGATAAAATTCATCAGTTTAAACTGTGTCGGTTGTGCCTTCAGAAGCATGGTTATTATCGTTGTTCCGATGTTGAAAACTGCGAAGCTAGACATCATTAATTGCTGCACAAATTTAAAACGTATAACATAATGACAACCCATTGAAATTTAGATGTCTCCAAAACCTTCATTAAAATTTTACCAGTTACTTTGTATAACAAGGGTGTTTCCGTAGAAATTTTTGCATTTTTGGATGATGGTTCAAATGTTACCCTTATACAAAATGATATTTGTGAGCAGCTTGGTTTAGAAGGTAATGTTAATAGCATGTGTCTAAAATGGACTTCAGAAACTCGTCGCACAGAAGAAGAATCTATGCAAGTTAATGTTTGAATTTCGGGTTGTAATGAAAATTCAAAAAGGTATGAACTTTTTAATGTACGAAGTGATAAAAATCTTTCTTTGCAAAATGTCTCCAAGTGTAATTTAGAAGCATATCGCCATTTAATGAATATTACATTATCAACATATAACAATGTTTGCCCAAAAATTCTTATTGGATTAAACAATTGTTACGTGTGCAATTCATTAAAGATCGTTGAAGGAGCTATAAGTGAACCCAGCGCATCCAAAACAAGATTGGTATGGGTTATTCATGGCGGATGTGATTCGAATATTGATAAAACTCTGGGATATCACAAGATTGAACTCTGTAACTGTGGTTACGAAATGGAAAAATTAAAGATGATAGTATCTGAATACATGTCTTTAGAAAACGTTGGACGGAAGTACGAATTATCCTTACCAGAAGAAAAACGTGCCAAATTCTTACTTCAAACATCCACTAAACGTACCGGCGATAGATTTGAGACTGGGCTACTTTGGAAAGAAGACGTAACAAAAGTACCAAACACTTTTTCAATGGCAATGAAACGACTTCAATGTCTTGAGAAAAAGGCAAATCCTGAACATATTCCAATTATTACACAACAAATAGATGAGTTGGTAAAAAAAGGTTATGCTCGAAAATTCCCAGAAAATTAAGTTAATAAAACAAATGGCGTTACTTGGTATCTTCCCATATTTACGGTCACAAACCCGAATAAGCCAAATAAAGTTCGATTGGTCTGGGATTCAGTAGCCAAAGTGAATGGAGTTTCATTAAACTCCATGTTATTTAAAGGTCCTGATTTGATGGCACCACTACTTTCTGTTCTGTATTTGAAAAAAATTGCGATTTGTGAAGACATCAAAGAAATGTTTCATCAGGTGCTAATTCGAAAGGAAGACCAAAATGCTCAGCGATTCATCTGGCGAAATGGCGAAAATTTTAGAATTCCTGATGTGTATGTAATGCAAGTGATGACTTTTGGTGCGGCATGCTCTCCAAGCTCAGCACAATATGTTAAAAATACATATGCGTTAGAATACAAGGATCAATTTCCAAGAGCCGTAGATTCAATCGTAAACCATCATTACGTAGACGACCTATTAGACTGTGCAGATACTGAAGAAGAAGCTATTGATTTGGCAAAACAAGTGGCCTTTATTCATAGTAAAGGCGGATTTTTCATTCGAAATAGGAAATCAAATTCAAAAATTGTTAGAGAGTCTTGGTGAATTTGAAGAGCCAAATAAAGTGCCAATTGGATCCAAAATGATTGAGATGACCACGGAAAAGGTACTTGGCATGTGGTGGTCAACAGCTGATGATAATTTCACATACTCTTTAAAATTAAATCGCGTTAATAAAGATGTTTTATCTGGTTTATTGAGAACATTAATGTCTATTTTCGACCCTTTCGGTTTCCTGTCAGCATATGTTGTTTACTTAAAGATATTGTTACAAGAGGTTTGGAGAACCACTGAAGGATGGACCGATGAAGTTAATGATGATATCTTTAATAAATGGATAATCTGGATTAAACTTCTACCTAATATTGAAAGTGTAAAAATTCTTCCCAATCTTCAATTAGAAAAGCGTTATTTTATGTCTGACTCTAATACAGTCCTATCATGGATAAACGCAGATCCTCGGAATTACAACCTATTCGTTATGTATCGGATTGGAGAAGTCCTTGATTGCATCAAACCATCAGAGTGGAGATATATACCTACAAAATACAACGCTGCAGATGATGCGACAAAGTGGAAGACAGAATATAAATTTAACATGAAAAATCGTTGGTTCGATGGCCCACCTTTCTTAAAAAAAGATGATTCCGATTTCAGAAGAACTTAAAACTCATATTGCTATGATGCACCTAGAGGTAATTGATGCTAACTTAATTGATTTTCATAGATTTTCATCATGGAAGAGACTTCTTCAAACTGTTGTCAAAGTTTATACATTCATTCACAAATTGAAGATGAAATTTCATAAGTCAAGAAATCAACCATATTTATTCCCAAAAGCATCTAAGCTGAATGCTATGGCTGAAAACATAATTTACGAATTTGCTGTCTTATCAAACAAATTTTAAAATCAAATGTCTTATACAAATGTTCCCCCTATATAGATGAAAATTTGGTAATTCGAATGAACGGAAGAATTGGTTTGAATCCTGTTATTCCAAGAAATCACTATTGCACTGGGTTGCTGATACAACACTTTCATACAAAATTTTACCACATTCACCATGACACATGCCTCAATGAATTGCGTCAGTATTTTTACATTCCAAGATTAGGAGTTGAGTTAAAAAAGGTACTTAGAAATTGTCAATTTTGTAAGAATTTAAATTCAACACCTGTAGTTCCTGAAATGCCCATGCTACCAAGAGCCCGACTATCACCCTTTACACGTCCATTTTCCTATGTCGGTAGTGACAATTTTGGACCGTTATATATTAAAGTTGCGCGACATCAAGAGAAACGTTGGGATGTACTCTTTACGTGTCTAACTATAAGGGCAATACACCTAGAAGTTGCATATGATATGACAACTGACAGTTGTATTATAGCAATTCAAAATTTTGTTGCTCGGAGAGGTACACCTATTGAGATATATTGCGATAATGGCACAAATTTTAAAGGAGCTGAGACGGAGTTAAAAAATGCTCTTAAAAATGTTGATTTCCAAAGAATTACTGTTAAATTCACGTCTTCATCAACAACCTGGCACTTCAATCCACCAGCGGCACCACATATGGGAGGCAGTTGGGAACGTTTAGTTCAATCGGTAAAGAAAGTACTGAAACAAATAATGCCCATGTTCGTATTTAAGGACAACACGTCTTCATCAACAACCTGGCACTTCAATCCACCAGCGGCACCACATATGGGAGGCAGTTGGGAACGTTTAGTTCAATCGGTAAAGAAAGTACTGAAACAAATAATGCCCATGTTCGTATTTAAGGACAACACGCTGTACAATGGGATACTGGAATGTGAGCGAATTATTAACTCTAGACCTCTAACTTATGTTGATCTAGAATCAAAAACTGATGAAGCCTTAACTTCAAACCATTTTCTCTTGGGATCTTCAAATGGTGACAAGCCCTTGGGCGAATTTTCTGTGGATGACTGTTGGAGAAAAATGCAGCATTTTGCTGATCTATTTTGGAAACGGTGGATACAAGAATATCTTCCGACATTAACGAAACGTACAAAGTGGTTTAAAAAATGTAGCCCCCTTCAAGTTGGTGATATTATCGTCATATTTGATCAAAATCTACCAAGAAACAATTGGCCTAAGGGAATAGTTTAATCAGTCTGTAAATCACACGATGGTAATGTTAGAAGTGACGAAGTTGTTACCAAAAATGGTGTCCTCAAAAGAGCAGTAGCAAAGCTAGCTGTATTGGATGTTAGGCGAACAACAGATTCTCAAAATTGTGATGGTTAAAAGAAGGTTTTAACGAGGGGGAGAATGTTACAAATAAATAATTGTTTATATGTTTTTAACTTTATGTTTAATTAATCTTTATACCCTAATTTAAAATGTTAACTTTGAATATGATATCAAATAATTTGTATAAAACTTCAGTTGTTATTAATATAGTTTTATTTCCAACACAGGCCATTCTAGGCAACAAAGGATATACAACTAAATATTGATCAAACACTTTGGAATACTAATTTTACTTTGTCCGATTATGTGTTGAGCGCAAGAAATTGAGTAATTTTGGTTTTTCTGCAAAAATTTACAGTTTCAATTATGAAAATTTTAAATTTTGTTATTTTGTAGATATATACAGTTTGTCAAAAATATCTTTGTACAGTAAACAAATTTTTAAAATTTTATTTTCATTTAAGAATTCCAAGAATAAATTCATTACATTTTTGTTTTTTTTTCACACATTCCGTTATTGGACCTCTTACGACTATCTGACACCACCAACATATTTAAAATTGACAAACGCGTTACAACACCAACAACAAAAATATATGTTTTTATACCCTTCACCTTCGTGAGAAGGGTATATATAAGTTTGTCATTCCGTTTGTAATTTCTACATTTTTCATTTCCGACCCTATAAAGTATATATATTCTGGATCCTTATAGATAGCGGAGTCGATTAAGCCATGTCCGTCTGTCTGTCTGTCTGTTGAAATCAATTTTCTGAAGGCCCCAGATATCTCCGGGATCCAAATCTTCAACAATTCTGTCAGACATACTTTCGAGAATTTTGCTATTTATAATCAGCAAAATCCGTCCATAAATAACGGAGATATGAGCAAAAATCCGAGACAACCTCTGAAAATTTCATCAAAAAACACAATGTATTGCATGCTTTGACAAAAAAGCAACAAAACGTATGTTTTTGGATGTGCATGTTTTGCGTATTTTGTTTTTTTTGTGTTTTGTTTCTTTTGGCGTTGTTGTTGTTTTTTATACAACTAAACGTTTGTTTGGTTGGGTGTTGGTTTTTTTGACAAAAAAGCAACAAATCGTATGTTTGGATGTGCATGCTTTGCGTATTTTGTTTTTCTTTTGTGTTTTGTTTCTTTTGGCGTTGTTGTTTTTTATACAATTGAACGTATGTTTGGATGTGTGTTGGTTTCATTGGCTTGCGTATTTTGTTTTTGTTTTTTCTTTTGGTGTTTTGTTTCGTTTGGCGTTGTTGTTGTTTTTTGTGTTCTTGATAAATTTAGGATGCTGTACGCTGAATGTGGGCAATGTACATATATATATACTAATTTTTTTTCACAGTCTATGTCAGGCAATCGCCGCGTGAACATCAAATTCTCTCGTGACGGTTAACTAACATTTGTCTATAGTTTACGTATCGAGTGTTTTATCGAACTTATTTTTTCGGGGAATTTTTTTTTTTTACTTGCTACCTTATTGAATTATTTTGAATAAGTTTGGCATTTCGGGATTATGAACGGGGTTCACCCCCCCAACTACAACCGGTTTCGTGAGCTTGCCGAGACCGGGAGGAACAATAGCAATAAAAGCAAACGACCACGCTCTGAGGATTTCATATCTTTACCGCAGACTACTCAACATGAACAACACCTTCCCCGCTACTTAGTTGCATCAGCAAATTGTAATAAGGATGGTATCGAATCCCCTCCTCTCTCCTCATATAATGTTTTTCAAGTTGAGAATGGTCTAAACAACATTTCACGAGACCGCTTGGAAGTTAGTGAAATGAGAAGCGGAGATCTTCTCATAAAGGTACCAGACAACAAGATTGCAGACAAATTTCTAAGAGCTAAATACATTGATATCATCCCTGTGAAAATCACATTACATAAGACACTTAACACTGTTCAGGGACGAATATTTTCTAGAAAAATCATCAATATTCCAGAAGATGAAATTTTGGAATGCCTCAAGGAACAAAAAGTAGTCGAAGTTCGCAAAATTACTAGAAAGGAAGGGGACAAAATTGTAGCCACTGGTGCAGCTGTCGTCACTTTTGATCACGTCCATCGCCCTGACACTTTGAAATTGGGTTGGGAAAGAGTCCCTGTGGACGAATATATACCTAACCCCATGAAATGTACCTCTTGCCAGAAACTGGGACACACAAAAAACCGCTGTAAAAATGTTCAGTTGTGTAAAGAGTGTGGAATTCAAACTCCGCATGAATCGTGTACACGTAAATATTGTGTAAATTGTCAAAATGAAACACATACATCATATGATCCTGACTGCCCAACGTATTGGAAACATAAATACGTAAACTATCGTAAACTATTACAAGAAGATGCACTACATGACAAGCTTGGGAAATATTCAATGACAACCCGACTGTTAATACTTTAAGGCCACTTCCAAGAAATACGAGAAAAGGTCCAACTTATGCAGAAATTTTAAATAACAACAACAACAACCTGTCTATGAACTCAACAACTCTTTTACACGACAAACCCAAACACGCAAAGGTACGACTTTTCAAAGGTATGTAACTCAACAAACACTCAAAACTTAATTTCAATAACAAATTCGCTCTCTCCCCTTGAAAATACTCAAAACTTAAACTCATCATCAACAAAAAACAATTTTACACTTAACTCAACACAAGATAACAGTCAAATTCAACAGGAATCTCTCTCAGATAACTTAACATCAGATCATTTAATTTCACTCAATAGCTCTTCAACATCATTATTAAACTCTTCAGATGTCAACACGAACTCAAAAACTCTGGTAACAGAAAACTTTTATGTTGATGACTTATTTTCAGAGAACTCTAGCCACGATACTTTGCCAATGAACATGTTAATCGATGAAAATATAACAGAAGAAATTATTTTAACGGAAATCAATGAAGGCTTGGGTTTAAAAAGCCCATCGAGAACCGACACAATGGAATCAAACGGTGACCTAACACCGGGTACACAATTGTATGCTAAATTTCCAGATCTAAATGTAATAATTACACCAAATACATTACGAAAAGCAAAGCAAGAAACGAAAAAGGGCAAAAAATAATTTAATTTTTTTTACAATGAATTTTGGTCTCAATATAAATTTGCTTCAGTGGAACATTCAAGGTTTTATAAATCATAAATACGCATTGGAACTATTAGTTGCCAAACATAAACCAAATATTCTGGCTCTACAGGAAACTCATATCATTGAGAAAAATTTACACCTTCTACATCTACCCGGATACAGGGGTTTCCATCACAATAAGGATTATTCTTACGCTAAGTCTGGTATAGCAGTTTTCATCAAGAACAATATAAGGGTCACTCAACATACGAAATCTTCGGGTGATTTACTTTACCAAACTATCACAATAAGCTGCGGTAAGGATCTATGTATAACCAACATATACAAGGAATGTGATTTAAATATAAATCCCACGATGGTAGGAGATATCTCTGTTAAGAATGATGTGCATCATATCTTACTAGGAGATTTTAATTCACAGAATATTTTATGGGGCTCCTCTCATAATTCACCTAGTGGACGAATCTGGGAGGATTTTGCTGACGACAAACACTTGGTTATTTTAAACGACGGTTCTCCAACCCTACTGAATACTAGGAACACACTGACTTCTGTTGACGTTTCTATGTCCAGTGGTGATATTGCTCGATGTCTGACTTGGACATGTTTACCCATGCCGGAAGTTGGAGATCACTTTCCAATTAAAATTTCAAATAACACCAAATCTCATTTAAAACAGTTTTCACCCCGTTTTCAAGACAAAAGAGCGGATTGGCATAAATTTATGGAGAAAGCTTCAGTAATTAACTCTCAATTTAACAAGTCATTGAATATCAACAGGGAAGCTGCCCAAATCAAACGCATATTTAGAAAGACAGCAAATGAAACCATCCCTATTAGTAAGAGACCCAGGGATAAGTATAGCCCAGTTTGGTTCAATACGGAAATCGCTAAATTGATTTGTTTACCGCAACAGTCTTGGAAAAATTTTAAAGGCCATCGGAATAAAACTAACATTCTTGAATACAGAAGAGCATGTGCTAAGGTCAAGAAGGAGTGCAGAATTGCAAAAAGACTTACATGGGAAAATTTTGTAAATTCCTTAAATCCAACGATGGACACGAGATACCTGTGGAGTAAAGTTAGAAATTTAAATTCTAACAAATTTTGTAATTTTCCTAACATGATCGTGGATGATTGTATTTTTTCACATCCTAAGGACATAGCTGACAAATTTGCACTTTTTTGGAGTTCAATTAGCTCAGATAATGCTTTTGATCCGACGATAATTTCAACCAAGAGGTATTTTGACATTGATAAACTGCAACAAACTAACCTGGAGTATGGTATAATGGATAGCAAAATAGAAATTAATGAACTAAATGAAATTTTGAGGACATTAAAGGGATCCACTCCTGCACAGGATAAGATCACGTATGCAATGGTTAAGAATGCTCCTAACGGCATTAAATCTCTCATTTGCGATCTTTATAACAACATCATAATCAGCGGAGTTTTTCCTCATGATTGGAAAACTGCCATTTTGACACCTATACCAAAACCTGGTAAGAACCCAAATCAACTTGAGGGTTACCGGCCTATTTCATTATTGCCAGTACTATCTAAAATACTTGAAAAAGTCTTAGCCAAACGTTTCTGGAGGTTTACCGGAAAAAATATTTCTAAATTACAACATGCCTTCATCCCAAGACACGGTGTTCATAGTATATGCCATCAATTGGAGGAACAATTGCGGCAAAACCTGAAATACGGCAAACATTCGGTTGTCCTCTCTGAGGACATTGAAAAAGCGTTTGACAGAGTTGTGTCCACACATGTCATATTGGAGCTTCATGAATGGGGTATACCTACCACATTTCTGAAAATGTTGATGTCATTTTTTCGAGATCGAAAGCTAAGGGTAAAAGTCGATGGCTTTTTATCCTCAACCCACTCATTGGACAATGGGGTTCCTCAAGGTTCCCCGTTATCAGTAGTTTTATACACAGTATATGTTAATTCTTTGGCTAAGGCTATAGAAAATCTACCGGGTATTGATTACGTCGGAATTTATGCCGACAACATTTTTGCTGTCGCTTCTGGTAAACCTGAAGAGGTACAATTAAATTTGGAAAACTTGGATCTCAAGGTACACCAATGGTCTGGAAGCAGGGGAGCTGTAGTTCCTGCGGAAAAGACTGAATTACTTCATGTTTGCAGAAAGCGAAATTGCACAACAAACACATTGTCCATCAGAAATATCGAACTACCGGTAACGGAACGAATGAGGATTCTTGGATTAATTTTTACTAGAAACCTTCTTTGGAATTATCACATAAAGTATATAGTATACAAACTGAGTAAGATCAACAATTTGCTTAAGCTAATATGTTCCAGGAACAAGGGTCCTCATATCGAAGTGGCCTTAAACATCTGTCGCACATTAACAACTGGTGCGATTTTGCATTGTCTAACGATATATGGTTGGACCTCAAAAAGGAATATCTCGAAGGTAAATACCTCACTCAACAACTGCTACAGGACTGCATCTGGTTTGCTTCGACCAACTCCTATATTGAAACTAAGAGAGGAAGCTGGGTTTTTGGACTTCAAAGTTTTTCTTGAGAACACTTCAATGGCCATGGCGTCCAGGTCTATCACTATACCATCGGATAGCCTACATGAACTTTTTTGGAAACATATTTCGGATCACACAAATAAACCACCATCTTCTATTCATGAAGCATCTGCCCTTTTAAAAAGGAATAACATATCTATTCCACAGAAGCCCGTGATGGACACGCATTGTAGGAATGACACTTTAATTTCCATCGACGTTAGTCTAAGAGTCTACAACAAGAACATGATAAATCCTAAATGCTTTAAGAAATTGCTCGCGGAGAAAATTTCAGATTTTAAGCCCAATTTAATACTCTACACTGATGGATCATTTCAAAATGGGGCAACTTCATATGCAGTGGTAGAACAGACGACAGCTATTAGCTATGAGACTATAGGAAAATCGCGCCTACCCAACAATACAGGAATTTTCACAGCGGAAATCGCTGCTATAGAATCAGCCCTATCATACTCAATTGCTGAAAATCGAAGATCCATGATATGCACTGATAGTCTTAGTGCCGCAATGGCTTTAAGGAAAAACCGAAATGGAAATTATGACAATATTTTGCTACGGAATATGAATGAGCCAATTTTGATTCTCTGGGTTCCCACACATATTGGAATACAGGGAAATGAACATGCTGATATGGCTGCTAAAAGGGTATTGAACATTGAAGGAATCACAGAAACTCCGTGTTTTCCTAAGGCTATAATAAAACCGTTTAAATCGCTGCAAAATGATCGGAATCCTATAACCAGAAGACATAAATATAATATAAATCTTACCAGAAGCCAGTGCGTAATGTTAGCCCGCTTAAGAGTGGGTAAGGCTGTTTTTAACACCAAACATTATTACGAGAGAATGGACCCACCTAAATGTACTCTCTGTGATATCATACTTTCAATTCCTCATGTACTTGCCGAATGTCCAAAATCCAAGATTGATGCACCATTGGAACAGATTCTGGACTGTGCGGATGCATCTTTTCTATCCAGGATACAGAGAAGTCTACTGGAGCACAATATTAAGGACATTTGAGACCATTTCATTGATTTTTTTTAATTATTTAAAATTATTCTTATAACTTAAAACATTTTATTCAAAATTTTTTATATTTTTTCGTTTGTCATTTATTTTTTATAATTTTTTCAACACTTGAATTTAAATTGTCATTAACTCTAATTTAGTTCTATATTGTTACTTTTTTATACGCATATGGTCTAATTACCCGGCGTATTCATTGTATATTTTATAAATTTATTTTATAAAGTATATTTAAAATAAATAAATATATACTAATTATAAAAGATAATAATGCATCCACAACAAAGGTGAAGGGTATATAAGATTCGGCATAGCCGAATATAGCACTCTTACTTGTTTCAATATGAATGGTGTCAAAAAAATCTTTGCATACTGAGTGAAGAAAACAAAAAATTGGTTAAATATACTCGAATTTTGTGCAAATAGGGCTTTTTATGAATGTTATCGCATTTGAAAGAGGTTGCTTAGCGTTTAGTTAAAAAATATTTTTTTTAAGTTCTACAAGTGACTTTATATTTAAATAATAATAATGGCAGGAATTCGCATTTCGAAAAAGATTATACTTTTTGTATTTTAATTATTATAAAGGAACATCTGCAAGTGGAAAATGATTATGGGCTAAGAGTATCACATGAAACACTCCGAAATGTGCTACTAAAACACAAATATTCTTCAGGAATGGCTAGGAAAAAACCAGAGACAAAAAACAACTGTTATTAAATTTTTTGAGACTGAAAAAGTTAGGCATAAATCAATAAATAATTTTTACGTTTTCAAATAAGAGTTATTCATAATATATATGGGGCATTTCACGTCAAGTGAACCAACTTTTGAAATCGATGTCTTCCGATCGCGATGAAATTTGCACCAATGTTAGTTCTATTGGATAGTAATTCGGACACCATTTTTCAACAAGATCGGTCAAGAACTCTCTGAGTTATAGGAGGTCAAAATTTGACATTTTGGCCAAACAGGGTTTTTTTTATCCATATAACTTATTACCTATTGTTCTTAGCAAAATGTGTCCCAAATAGTTTAGATAGCTATTTATGCAATCTTTCGAAAAAAAAAATTAAAAAAATTTAATAAAATATTTTTGATTTTTTTTTTAAATCAAAAATATTTTTGACTTTTTTTTTTCAAAATGGGCCCTTTTTATTTTTTTTTTATTTTTTTTAAGAAAGCTTAGGTCTTTTCCTAAGCGACCTATATGGTCGCTTAGTGGGATGCGAGTTGGATATCAAAAACTTTGTTGACTTTTTTTTAAAAAATGGACCCATTTTTTAATTTTTTTTTTGCTCAGAAGAAAGCTTATGTGTTTTCCTTTAACACCCTTTTTGTCGCTTAGTGGGATGCGAGTGGGATATCTATAAAAAAAATGTTTTGTAACTCAAGACATACAATTTTTTACTTTTTTTTGAAAAATCAAAAACCTTTTTGACTTTTTTTTTCCAAAATGGACTCTTTTTTTATTAATTTTTTTTCTCAAAAGAAAGCTTAGGTCTTTTCCTTTAAAACCTTTTTGGTCGCTTAGTGGGATGCGAGTGGGATATCTATCAAAATAAATGTTTTGTAACTCAAAACAAAGGTTTTTAAATTTGCACTATTTTAATTTTTTTCATATTTGTGTGTAAACCTTAAAAATTTAACTTACGCAGAGAAACTAGACACATTAGCCTTTCCGATGGTATGTAACATACCATTTTCAATCGTTTTGACAGCGTAGGGAATTTTTTTAATAAGCCGTCGGAAATATTTCGCATATCTGATGATCTGTGCTTCATTTTGTTAAAGGGATTAAAACAAAAAGACGAATAAATTTCATTTTTAACCTTAGCCTTTTTAGAAGTCGTAGACATTTTGAATTTTGTAAGTATTTATGTAAATAACACACGTCTTAACTTTAACGCTGTTTCTAAAAAACTGATTTCCGTATGTCTTCAGAATGACAATAAATAGTTTTTTAAGATCATATAGGTAGTACGTTTTAATGAATGAGTCTAAAATCTTTTATTAGGGTCAAGAAGGGCTTACATACTAAAGTACCTAGTTTAACCAAATGTTACAAATAATAATAAAAATAAACCACCATATAAATAACCTACCTGTCAACTTCTACCTCTCCACCCACTTCTTAAAGTCAAATGTCATAAAATAATAAATAAACTGGTACTTCGGAGAAGGGCCATAAAATATTTCCACTTGATTCCAAAAATTTGTTTCTGGGGCACCTGATATTTTAACAATGAAAATCACGTGCGCTGAAAACTACCTCTAGGATTGACTAAAAAAGCCGCAAGATACAAAACTCAGACAAATTTTGGGGGTGGAAAATTAATAGCGGTCGGCCTCATATTGCACCCCTCCAGTGGCTATTATCGGTCAGTTGTTGTGGTTTTTATTTTTTGAAGGTTTTAGAAACACTTACACACAAATATGAAAAAAATCAATTTAAAAACATTTGTCTTGAGTTACAAAACATTTATTTTGATAGATATCCCACTCGCATCCCACTAAGCGACCAAAAAGGTTTTAAAGGAAAAGACCTAAGCTTTCTTTTGAGAAAAAAAATTAATAAAAAAAGAGTCCATTTTGGAAAAAAAAGTCAAAAAGGTTTTTGATTTTTCAAAAAAAAGTAAAAAATTGTATGTCTTGAGTTACAAAATATTTTTTTTGATAGATATCCCACTCGCATCCCACTAAGCGACCATATAGGTCGCTTAGGAAAAGACCTAAGCTTTCTTAAAAAAAATAAAAAAAAAAATAAAAAGGGCCCATTTTGAAAAAAAAAGTCAAAAATATATTTTATTAAATTTTTTTAATTTTTTTTTTCGAAAGATTGCATATATAGCTATCTAAACTATTTGGGACACATTTTGCTAAGAACAATAGGTAATAAGTTATATGGATAAAAAAAAAACACCTGTTTGGCCAAAATGTCAAATTTTGACCTCCTATAACTCAGAGAGTTCTTGACCGATCTTGTTGAAAAATGTGTCCGAATTACTATCCAATAGAACTAACATTGGTGCAAATTTCATCGCGATCGGAAGACATCGATTTCAAAAGTTGGTTCACTTGACGTGAAATGCCCCATATATAAAAAAGTAACGTTACTGACTCACTGACTGATTCATCATCGCACAGCCCAAACGACTGAAGCTAGAATCATGAAATTTTAACTGTGGGTTCCTCCCTCCCCAAAAAGATCCGATAAGAAGGGATTTTTGGAAATTCGAAAATTTAGGGGGTAAAAATGGGTAAATTCGGTAACCTTATATCTTAAAAACTAATAAAGATACAAAAAAACTTAAAATAGCATGTTACTCCATTTAAAAAATAAACTGACAGGTGTTTCGTACTTTTTCGAAATTCGAAACTTTTAGAGGAGAAAACGGGTAAAAACTGTATTTTGGTACTTTTTTGGCACCCACCATTTAAAAAATAAACTGACAGGTGTTTCGTACTTTTTCGAAATTCGAAACTTTTAGAGGAGAAAACGGGTAAAAACTGTATTTTGGTACTTTTTTGGCACCCTATGTGTCTTTTAAACCAATAAACATAGAATCAAATTTTAAATCGTATTCTTTACTTATCAAAAAATAAAAAATTTAAGTTAGGTACTTTTTGGAAATTCGAACCCTTAAGGGATAAAAATTGTGTTTATTTTTGGTACTTTTTCATAAAATACGTTTTTCTATAATTTGACATAGACATATGCATATTTTATTATGAGCTCCCCCACGTTACAGAAATTTATTTGAATAAAATTGTACCCCTCAATGGGTATAAAAAAGGTACCAAAAAAATCGGGAAAAACATTATATTTGAAATTATTAAGCCAATTTTGATAATTTTTTAACGTTGGTTCCTGGATTCATACAAAAATTAACTAATAGGGTGTTATTTGGAACTCGAGTACCAAGGTGTATATTGGGCCAAATCCAGGTAAAAAGTTTGGTACTTTTTTTAAAACATATTTATTCTTGGGCACATTACAGATTACATTACAACACAGATTTTAATATTTTGAGACATGCCTGTAGCATAAACAATTTTGGCAAAATGGAATATTTTTAAATTTCAAACTTGACGGGTGTTCAAGGAAGAAAAGGGAAATTGGTACTTTTCTCCTAATGGTACTTTTTTAACATTTTAAATTATTTCAGTTATCGACATTAAAGTTAGCTCATATGTATCTGAGTGAAGTTAGTGTTAGGAATAGAGGATAATATTTAGGTACCAAAATGTGTGAACTGAACTATAGGTACTTTTTTGTTCTTCTAATGGTACTTTTTTGAAATTTCTATAACAATGGACTTAGAAACATGAAATTAAACATATATGGTCCTAAGTGAGTGAGAATTCTAGGGGGAGACTTTTTGGTACTTTTTCCTAATTGGAATGGTACTTTTTGTAATTTCTTCACCAATGAACCTAGAAACATGAAATAAAGCTTATATATAAACCGAGTGAGTGGGAAACCACAAGTGTGGGTTTTTTGGTACTTTTTCTATATTCTAATGGTACTTTTTTGAATTTTCTATAACAATGAACTTAGAAACATGAAATTAAGCATATATGGTCCTAGGTTAGGTTAGGTTCCATGGGCTGCTGCTCCTCAAGCAGCTCACTTGGGTCCATTTAAATCTGATCCCATTGTGATACCCAAGGGGTAGACAACAGGGTATTTATAATACTTCCGTTGCCTCCAGGTTAAACCAGCCAGATTCCCGGATGAAGGAGTAGATTCGTCTAAGATTCATCCTCGATAGCTCGTCCAAGCATGATAGGAATGGAAATCCAAGGATGCGTTCCCTCAGGTTTGTAAGAGCCGGGCATTGGCAGAAAAGGTGATATACAGTCTCTTCCTCTTCTTCATTATGACAGCTTCTACAGTAATCATTGTACCGTAGGCCCAATCTTCTAGCATGTGTCCCGATTAAACAGTGCCCTGTAATAAAGGAGACAATTAGCCTTATTTGCTCACGACGGTATTCTACAAGTAGATTCGTCCTGTTGGCATCATATACGGGCCAAGTCGACCTCGCTGTGGCACAGGAAGGTTCATTAGTCCACCTGTTTTGTGCAGTCTCATACAGTTTCTGCTGAACAGCCATCTTGCATTTAACAAGGGAAATACCAGAAAAGGGGTCGATCGCCTCCTCACTCAACATCGCACCCCTTTTGGCCAGATCATCTGCTATACAATTACCCTGATTTCCATCGTGTCCAGGGACCCATATAAGCGTTATCCTAGAATGTCTCGCTATCTCATTTAGAGATACCCGGCATTCCTCGGTTAACCTAGATGTCGTAAAGACACCCGCTATTCCGTTAACAGCAGCCTTGCTGTCAGTAAATATACATATATCACCAGATATTCGATAATACCTCAGCCAGTTGGTTGCGCGTTTAATGGCAGTAATTTCCGCCTGAAGAACAGTACAGAAGTTAGGTAGCCTGAAGTAGGATCTTATCCCAAAGTTTTCAATATAGAAACCTCCACCGACCCTATTACCCCTATTAGAGCCATCCGTATATATCCGTATGACATCAGCAGGAGGGAAGAGTCCGCGCTGCCATAGATCCCTATTCGGGATCATAATATGGAAATGCCTATCGAAAAAAGGTTTTGCGATGCAGTAATCGATATTACCATGTATAAACCCATAGTAATTCATTATCCTAGAGTGTCCAAGATCCTTACCAGACCACGAACCCCCCGCATTTAGTCTCACAGCAGAGTTGAGAGCCATTTGTATCACCATCAAATCCACTGGTAGCCAGTTTAGAATAGTAAAAAGTGCCTTAGAGGAAGTAGACCTTATAGCGCCTGTAATCAGTATCGCAATAGTCCTTAGAACTCGTTCAACGGCTTTCCGGTGAGTAACATTATCCAATGCCTGCCACCACACCAATACTCCATAGAACAAGATGGGTTTGACGACTGCTTTGAAGATCCAATTGATACCTTTCGGCATAATGCCCCAGTTAGTACCAATTGCCTTTTTGCAGGAGTAGATGGCCACGTAGGCCTTGTTAATCCTATTCTGAATATTCATATTCCAGGACAATCTCTTATCTAGAATGATGCCAAGATATTTTGCATTATCCCTAATTTCAAGACTGATTCCATTCAGTCTAGGTGGTCTAAAGTCATCGATCTTATACCTCCTAGTGAAGAGAACCAGTTCCGTTTTTTGGGGGTTCACACTAAGTCCACTCGATATACTCCACTCACTCAGTGTACTTAATGCTGATTCCATACAACTAGATATTGTATCCAGAAATTTACCGGATATAAAAACTGCTACATCGTCAGCGTACGCGACTGTTTTAATCCTTCTGTTGTCCATCCTGACCAACAGGGTATTCATAGCCAGGTTCCACAGAAGTGGAGATAATACACCACCCTGTGGGGTTCCGCGATTGGCCACTTTTGAAACACTTGTACCACCTAGGGTAGAACATATGACTCTGAAGCCGAGTATCTTTCCGACTAACCGGCGTATACAAATGTCAATCCCAAGTTCCTCCATCGCAGATAGGATGGCGTCGGGTCTGACATTATTAAAAGCTCCTTCAATATCAAGGAAGGCAACAAGTGAATACTCCTTATGTGATAGCGACTCTTCAATGGAGCCAACTAGCGAGTGTAGAGCTGTTTCCACAGATCTGCCCTTAGTATAGGCATGTTGGGATTTAGAGATGAGTTCAGTCGGAATGGTCATTCTCAGGTATACATCAATCACCCTTTCTAGGGTTTTCAGCAAAAAGGATGCGAGACTGATTGGCCTGTAGTCCTTTGGTTTAGTATGAGTCGCCTTGCCTCCTTTAGGAATGAAGACTACTCTACACCTCGTCCACCACGTGGGAATATAGGTCCATTTGATACACGCTGTGTATATGTTAATGAGCCATGGTACAACTATTTCTTCGTTCTTCTGAAGATCAGCAGGAATAATGCCATCCGGCCCAGGGGATTTAAATGGGTCGAAGCTCTTAATTGCCCATTGAATTCTTTCTCTGTTCACCGGAACAGAGTTTTCACACGGAGCAACAGAATCAGCAGCCCCATTCACAGTTTCAACATCAACTGGGAGGCAGCCCGGGAAATGAGTGTCCAGAAGGACCTCAAGTGTTTCCTTACAATTCAGAGTCCATCTACCGCAGGGTTTCTGAATATAGCTTGGTACAACCGGGGAGGTTGATAAGATTTTACGTAATCGGTTAGTCTCAGAGGATCCTTCCACGCCGCTACAGAAGTCCCTCCAGGCTTTCCTTTTCGCATTCCTCGTAAGGTTCTTGAAGTGATTCAATGAAGACTTGTATGCCGGCCAGTTACCCGACCTCTTAGCCTCGTTGAACAATTTACGACACGTCATTCTGGCGTGTGCTATTTCAGGATTCCACCATGGAGGCTTGTTCTTACCTCTGCGGATGGTCGGCCTACAGGCCAAGTTAGTAGCCGATTGAAACGCTTCTGTGAGTGTCTCCACTGCTACCTCAATATCTTCCCTATTCTCAATAGAGGGTGGGTTTGGCAAAGACCGAGAGAGAGCGTCACGTTGCAACTCCCAATTGGTCTTTCTCCTATTTAGAATGTTATTAACACTCCTAATAGTTACACTAATATTAAAGTCAATATATTGGTGATCGGAGAAGGAGCAGTCGCTAGAGACGGCCCAATTAGTAATCATGCTGTGATGTTCAGCACTTACAAGTGTTAAGTCTAGAACCTCACTTCTGTTAGCGATAATGAAGGTAGGTTCTGAACCTCTATTTACTACTTCCAAACTACTATTAAGAATGAAGTTGAAAAGACTCTCACCTCTTGTATTGGTGTCACTGCTACCCCATATGATGTGGTGCGAGTTAGCGTCAGCACAGATAACTAAAGGTATCTTAGACCTATTCGCCATTTTAACAGCACTGCGGACAGCATCATTTGGCGGATGCTCCCCATGATCGTGCGCCATATAGCTGGAGATCAGCCACAACAAACTGCCTTCATTGGTTTCCCATGAGACTGCTACTGTATCTTCATTGCTGTAATCAGACAGAATGAAGATATTCAAAGAGCTTTTAGCCAGTATACAGGATCTAATTTTACCTGCGCCTTTAGCGTAGTAGAGCTTATAGCCCTTCAGACATAGTCCACAGATACGATCCTGGTGGATCCAAGGTTCCTGGACCATGACTAGCTCCTCCCCGTTCTTAGCAATTCGGAGGAGCAGTGCAGCAGATGCTGCCTTAGAGTGGTGAAGGTTTATTTGCGTCACCTTCACCATGCTCAATTTGTACAACGGTGACGTCGGCGTCCTCCTGGTCAGAATTCAGGAGGGCGTCCTCGTCCACCGCCTCGTCCATCCGTTCAAAGAAGGTACCAACCAGTTCGGAGACAGAGTTGGTATCTTCAATGTCGATTGGACCAGCGGCGTCATTGCATTCCATGTCCTCTTCCGAGGGCATGGGTTTTACATCCTCTGAGGAGGTATCGTCCTTGTTGTCGCTACGGTAGACACGCAGGATGATCGTACCAAATCCATAGTACACCTTCCCTTGTGTCTTCCTTAGCGGCCCCAAGGAGTCCTTATTCAGGACGACGATCGCCTTTCTGGAAGATCCCTCAGCATCAGTAACCTTGACAACTTTCCAGTCGTTAGTTGGAAGCTGTGGGTTACAGCACTGGAGGATCTCCAAGATCTCCTCCGGGCTAGATGGCTCAGCTGGTATTTTAGCTATGGACCTAGGCTTTCGGGGTATCTCACTCACCGATACCACCTCAAGCCTAGATCCCGGCCATACTTCGCCCAACGATGCAACGGCAGTCTTGAGTAGCAACGCTGAGCGTTCATCCACACAAGACATGAGTTTAACGTGACCCTGGTACCAACCAGCGTCATCGCATTGAGGAGGAGTGCCTGGGTTCTCTTTGAGAACTTTCCAAAACACCCCTACCAGTTTTTGCTTCACCATATCCCAATTTGATTGAGATATGGATCCGTCATTGACACTTCGATCTATAACCGCCCTAACGAGATTGTCTTTGACAATCTCGCTAAAGGACTTAGCTAGAGATCGTTGTGCCGCTTTAGGCCTTTTCGGACCCGGTTGCTGGCTCTTAATTGTCACGTCCTCCTCTGAACGTTGCCGTTTAGGCACCGCTGATGACTCAGCAGAAGGAGGGCCGGATTTGAGACCAGCAATGTGAGCTCTCGCCCAAGAGAGGGAAGCCTGTTGCTCCTTTGTGAGTTCCTCGGCTTTTTTAGAGCCAAGAGCCTCAATGAAGCGAATGGCGGAACGCCTGGTGGTAGCAGCCCTTCTGGCAGGATTTTTATGCCTTAGACTGCTTTCAGAGCCGGAGTTGGCAGGGGGTGGTGCGGCTTCAGGGCAGGAGGATTCCATCACAGACCCTGATCGCACAGTTGGCATATGGGAAACGCCTGAGAGGAGCGACTTAGTCGCTTCCCCCCCAGAGGCACCCGAGGCAAGGGTTTTAACCGTCTTGACGGTTAGGGCTTTAGCAGCTTTGGAGGTACTTGGAGAGAAGTCCAGAGGTACCTCGCCGCTTGTGACACTACCACCAATTGCTTTTTGTTTTTTACATTCAGCCAATCTGGGTATACCAGATTGACCTCCTGCGACACCAGTAGCATGCAGACTAGTCTGGCCCGGTGTTATCACCTGACTAGCCTGGGTCACGGTAGCATTCGACTCACCACAGCCCGTTACCATCGCTGTGGGAGTAGGGTCCCCGGAGATTATGAAGCCCCCGACCGGGTACATGGGGCATGATTCCTTTTTATCCATGGCGTCCTTACGGACAGGTAAAGGTCCTTACGGACAGGTATACCTGCTGCCAGGTGTTGATTAGCTGCCGCCCCATTGGGGATAACAGACGCAGACCATCAGCCGCCCAATGTGGGAAACAGACGCTGATGGATTTCGGACGGACAATTTAAGAGTCCTTTCGGACCAGCCGGACAATAACCAACAAAGCCACCCCTCTCAGTGAGGGGAACATGGCTTGTTGGAACATCTGATAGCCGCCCCAAAGGAGAACAGACGCTATCAGACAGAGGGGGAGGGTAGTTCTTAGTATCATGCTCACCGCGTGCCCTTCTGGAATGGGAGACCCTACCGGAGACAGCCAACTCAAGTTAAACTGTCCCCTCCAGCATGACCAACACAGATCATCGCATTTAAGCCTCTACATCGCGTCAAGATGACTACCCATCGTAGAGGAACTACCCATCGTAGAGGTGACTACCCATCGTAGAGGATGGTCCTAGGTGAGTGAGAATTCTAGGGGGAGACTTTTTGGTACTTTTTCTTTATTCGATTGGTACTTTTTGTACTTTCTTCATCAATGAACCTAGAAACATGAAATAAAGCTTATATGGAACCGAGTGAGTGGGAAACTACAAGTGGGTACTTTTTCTATATTCTAATGGTACTTTTTGAATTTTCTATAATATAATGGACCTAGAAATATGAAATTAAGCGTATATGGTCCTAAGTGATTGAAAATTCAAGCGGATTCCTCATGGTACTTTTTGTTTATTCTAATGGTACTTTTTTGAATTTTCTATTGCAATGGACTTAAAAACATGAAATTAAGCATACATGGTCTTAAGTGAGTTAGAATTCTAGGGGGAGACTTTTTGGTACTTTTTCTTTATTCGAATGGTACTTTTTGTAATTTCTTCACCAATGAACCTAAAGCCATGAAATTAAGCTTATATGAACCCGAGTGAGTGGGAAACCACAAGTGGGGGATTTTTGGTACTTTTTATATATTCTAATGGTACTTTTTTGAAATTCCTATAATAATGGACCTAGAGTTTCCAAAAAATCTAAGAATTTCAAAACCGCGGTTTCGGTTTTAAAAAATTAAAAACCGATCGGCTTTCGGTTTTGTGATAATTTATTAAATATTAAGTATTATAGAAACAAAATTAGTTGATAATATAGGAAATGATATACAAATCTAAAATTCAAACTTGACTTGGTTTAGTGAATGCGAATTTAAAAGTGATAATCAATGGTACTATTTCCTTATTGCAATAGTACTTTTTGAATATTTTATAATAATAAACCTAAAAATTTAAAATCAGGAACACATTTTGCATTTTCTGTAATAATGGACCCAGAAATATGAAATTAGACATTTACAAATAGATTCACAAAGTGAGACTTGATAGTACTATTTCTTTCTTTTAATTGGGGTGGCGATGCGCACCGGGTCAGCTAGTAATAAATATTTTTTTTCGTTGCTCATAACTTTTATTTTTGATTTATATTTTTTTACGTTGCATAATAAGTGTTATTCATAATATATATTTTTTTACGTTATTCATAACTTTTATTTTCGATTTATATCTTTTTACGTTCGTTGCTCATAACTTTTATTTTCGATTTGAATGTTTTTAAGTTACCTAATAAGAGTTATTCTAAAGAATATATTTTTTCGTTGCTCATAACTCAAAAGAAGTTTCTTTCGTCACCTTGCTTGCATTTTATCAGTACATACATTGTATTTAGCCTTTAAAGTCGCAAAAAATAAGCTTGGTATGAGGTTGGGGTTGCCAGCCTGGCTGGACTTGGCTGGATTGTCCAGCTTTTTTCATGCCTGTCCAGTTTCAAGCTAAAATTTCATTTGTCCAGCTAAATAGAAATTTTCGACAATTATATCTATATTATTTATTACTTCAAATTTACTTACTACTAAGAAGAAATGAAAAAATGAATGCCAAAAAGTTTTAGGGGAATACGTGTCATATGGAATTTATGATATGGAATTTATGAATGATGAATTAAGGATTATCAGAAGCATTTTTATATTTTATGCAAAACATAATGCAGAATTTTCATACAACTGTTTTAGCTCTTGAGAATGACTCTTGTACAGTTTTAGAGTTGCTCGATATAATGACCGTACTTATAAATAGCCTCAAAAGTAGAAAAAATTAAAAATTTGTTGGCACCAAAGTTAACAGCATTTTGAAAAAAATTTCGCCTAATGAACAAAAACTTTAAGACTGAAGTAGAAGACTTTAAAAAAATATATTTTCTTGGGTAGATTTACAAAAACTTCCGCAAAAACTTCTAAAAAGCATAGTTAAATAAATTTTAAGGAATGAAATGAAAATATTTTATTAAATTTATTTCAAAACACTTTTTGTAAAAACTATAAGGCAACGTAAAAACATAAAAATCAAAAATAAAAGTTATGAGCAACGAAAAAAAATATTTATTATGAATAACACTTATTATTTTCATTGAGAATAACTATTATTTAAAGAAACAAAAATTTATTTCTACAATATACAGTTATGGCTAAATTTTTTTGGATATTTCTTATAACAGTTATATCTCTGGAAAAAACCCCTGCTCTAAATCAAAAATATTGAGAAACGATTAAGATTTTCTATAGAGCACATTTCACTCCCTCCAGAGTGCTGGGACGACTAAATTTTTTCTGATGAGACAAAAATAATGTTGTACTGTCATGATGGAATCCAAAAAGTTTGGCGAAAACCTCTGACAGCTATAGAAAACAAAAATTTAATTCCTACAGTTAAGTTTGGAAAGCTTTCAGTTATGGTATGGGGTTGTATATCCAGTAAGGGTGTAGGGGTAATCAGGATTTTGGATAAAATATTGACGAAATAAGTTTATCTTGATGTTTTAAAAACCGATTTAACCGCTATCATTCTGAAATTCGGTTTTGTTGACCCGGTAAATTCAAACAAGTTTTAATACAAATATTACTAGACAATGATCCCAAACATAACTCTTATTTATTTGGTCGTGGTTACTATATAACTGTACAAAAGTTATTGATACCCCTGCCCGAAGTCCTCATATTAACCATATCGAAAATTTGTGGGTACTTTTAAAGAAAAAAGTGGGAAAAATATCACCAAAGAATCAAAACGAATAAATTAAAGAAGAGTGGGACGAAATATGGAATATGATATCCCTAAGCTAATTAACTCAATGGGCAGCTGTAATTGATGCTCAAATTGGACACACAATATATTAGCAGCTAAAACCCTGGAAATGTATCACAAACTTAATATTTTATCGAATGTGCAAACATTTATTTGACAGTATAAAAATTTATTTTTTTTGTCCTTTTTTATTATAAATATGAATGGTTTTATTGAAATTGATTTTTTTTGTTATCTATTATATTAATAAACATATGTTTATAAAAAATGTGTTGAAAATAATAATGAAGTTGATTATTTATATTAGTAATCAATGTTTTCTTTGAAATTTTGTTATTTTTTTTCTATGTGCAAAGAATTTTTTGACAAACTGTAGGTATGTGGAGTTTAAATGGAAGCGAAAAAACTATTTTTTTGGTACATTATTTTGATGTTTAGAGCACATGTATGCTTTGAAGCCACTGTATATGAATTTTTTGATTTTGAAAAATGAAATTATCATTCTAGGTCCATGATGGTAAAAATCTTAAAGGTCGTTCAAATGACGCTAAAGCATCAGCTTGTCTTTATATTGCCTGTCGTCAGGAAGGTGTTCCACGTACATTTAAAGAAATTTGTGCTGTTAGCAAAATAAGTAAAAAAGAAATTGGAAGATGTTTTAAGTTAACGCTGAAAGCCTTGGAAACCAGTGTCGATTTGATTACTACAGCTGATTTTATGTCCAGATTTTGTGCCAACCTTGGTAAATTATTTTCAACATCCTTATTTATATTCGTAAACTATTACATATTTTTATAATCGCAATTTATTTAAAAAAATTAGATCTCCCAAATATGGTTCAGCGTGCCGCTACACATATTGCAAAGAAGGCTGTTGAAATGGATATTGTACCTGGAAGGTCTCCCATTTCGGTTGCTGCAGCTGCTATATATATGGCATCACAGGTAATTGCAAATTTTGATATATGTCTAATAAAAATAAATGCTTATAATGTTGTAAAATTGTATGCCTTTATTATCTTTGATTCATATACTCGATGCTTAATTTTTATCATAATTGTCCTATTCATTAACAGTGCTGTAGCAAAATAATAAAATTACTCGGTAAATTCTAACAATTTTTTCAAAAAATCGAAAAAATTTGGAAATAATGTGGCGCTGATGTAAAATTTTCCAAGTGTTTTCTAAAATGAAATTAAAGATTAACGAAAAACTAAAAACTTGTAAGAAAAACCGATTATAACCCTGCAAAATTGTTTGAACTTGTTTCAAAATCACTAGATCTAGAAAGACTATAACCAGAACCAACTCAGATTCTTTGATAACAACAGATATCGCAACTACTTCTAGTACGATTCTCAAGAACAATGTTGTGATTTTTAAGAAATTCTATAGAGTTTTATATGAACTAATTACACATTAATTCTAGACTAGTTCTATAGAACAAAAACTAGTTCCGAAAGAACTTAATAGAATCATTAAAAAAAACATTGAACTTAAGGAGTGAGATCGAAAAATTCTTAACATACATATATGTTTATAAAAAAGAAACCACTAAACTTACAGCTTTAATTTTTTTTTTATTTGATTGAAATTATTATTACAATTTACAAAAAAAATTATTTTTATAGTTTTAATCACTAGTGATGAAATTTTGAACCTTTTTCGGAAACCCTTCCATTAACGTTTTTATAGTGCTTTCTGTCACTTTGCTCGAACATGTAGTCCATCTCCGTTTAAAATCTACCACACTTTTGGACACCTTTTTTGTACTCTTCAATTCTCTTTTAACAAGAGCCCAATATCTCTCCACTGGCCTTAGCTCCGGGCAGTTTGGAGGATTTGCCTCTCTTGGTACAAATACCACATTATTGTTCTTGTACCACTCAAGGGCTTGTTTGCCATAGTGACAGGATGCCAAGGCAGGCCAAAAATAAGTGGACACATTATGAAGTCTTATGAATGGAAGCAGCCTTTTTTGTAAACATTCCTTGATGTAAATTTCGGTATTTATAGAGCCCGTTGTAACAAATGAGTGGCTTCCACTCTTCTGCCATACCAAGAACTTTCTGGGAAATTTTGTCTGCTTTTGGGTCCTAAACTTTTCTTCAACATTCCCTCGAGCATCAGCAACATAAAATTTTTGACCTGGAAGTTGCGAAAAATCTGCCAGAACATACGTTTCGTCATCCATTATGCAGCAAGAATATTTTTTTATAAAACTTGACTTCAATTTCCGTGCTCTGTTTTTGGCCTCTAAATTTTTAGTAGCGTTCCTGTCAGGAACTTTTTGAGCCTTGTATGTTTTTAAACCTGCATTAGCTTTAACTTTTCGTACCAAATAGTCCGAGCACTGAGCTAACCGGGCTGCTTTCCTACCGGATGTGTTGGGAGCTCTTTTGAAAATGCGTTCTATTTTTTTGGCTTTAGAAACATCATGTGGACCATTCCTTCTACCTGAACCAGGTTTTCTATCAACTGACAAGTTCTCCCGGTACTGTTTAATAACATTGGAAACAGTTTGACGGCAGACCTTTGTATGCTTGGCCAACTTTTTGTAAGACCAAGTTGGGTTTTGTTGAAAATATTTAATAATTTCAGTACGCACTTTTTTCTGGTCACTCATTTTAATCAGATTAACAAAAAAATTAATATAATTGACATTACACATAATAACTGACATGTTTTTCAAAGGTAACTTGATCAAAAAAAAATTCAAATAATACTTGGGTTAAAAAATGTAATGAAAAACGTGTGTTAAGAATTTTTCGATCTCACTCCTTAGTTTAGTTTATTTTATTTATTCAAGTAATACAAAGCCTTCAAGGCCAAACTTTTGGAAACAATTAAATTTTATTTAAATTGAAGAAAAATGTGATATAAAATGTTGCTCTTTAAGAACGATGAACCAAAACAGAACATATGATGGATTTTGACAGATCCGTTAATCTTTATTAATTAATATCTTTATTGATACATTTATAAAATAATTAATTACCATATTTTGAGGATTTACTTAAAAGTATTGCAGCAATTAACAACTAAATAATTAAATAAGGAAACTACTACCTTGTAGAAAAATAAATGTTATAAGAAATTTTAAAAGCAACCACTAATTATCACTCTTTAATTACAAAAGTGTCTTATTGGTTATTTGGGGGTCAGACGGCATGTATTGCTTGTGTTTTGTGCCATGTATTGGGACATTTTTCCACATGTAAACATATCCATACCGTGTGATCCATATGAGACTTTGTGTATGTAAAATACATGTGTATTACTTGCGACATTTTTTGGCAATTAGAGCATGTTCTATTTTCGTGTGTAGAACAGTGTTGTATTTTGAAATACAACACAATGTGAGTGCAAAATAAAAAACACAAAACATTTTATTGTGATTTAAAAATGTTTTAAATAAATATATTGTTAAAAACAACAAACATATAAACTAATAGAGGTTATGTCACATGCAATTACATATGTACATGTGAACGTGGAAATTATGAATCGTATGTATGATAAATAAACCAAACAATTTTAAATGAACACAAATATTGATTTCAATATTTAAATTTAAAATTAAAAACTAAAATTTTATAAAAAAAACACAAAAACCTATTTCATAGCACAGATAATTATGAGTACTCTAAAAAGAATATTAATGCTGTTTCGGGACGTTATAGAGCAGCCATTCTTTGACAACAGGCGAAGTGTGCTTGGGGTCGTTGTCCTGCTGTAAATACCAGGCACCACTAAGACCCAAAACACATGCGGAATATTTCAAACTGCTTTTAAAAATGTCTAAATGAAAAAATCGGTCCATATTTGTTTCCACAAATCGCAGTTGTCCAACTCCATTCGCCGACATGCAGCCTCCAAACCAGGATCGAACCACCACCATGCTTAACTGTTGGAATAAGGTTCTTCGGAGGCAGCTCTTCAATAGGTTTGTGCCAAATTTTTTGTTTCCCTTCACAACTGAATAAACTTTCTTGCTTTCATCACTAAAAAGCATATTCGCCCAGAAATTTTTTGAATTGTCCGCACATTTAAGTGCGAAGTCGAGTCGCTTTTTTCTGTTTATTTCGCTTATTAATGGTTTTTACTTGATACGCGGCTATGGAATCCGCTTTTTTTGCAAAATACTTCGCACTGTTTCTGAATGAACATTAATATTGTGGACGTATTCCAAAGTGTTTCGAATTTCCACGGCTGTTGTTTTAGGATTTTTACTAACAACACTTTCTATAAATCGCTCAAATCGAGGGAAAATTTTGGGTGGACGTCCTGTTTTTGGCTTGCCTTCTAGGGATTGACTATTTTTTCAGGTTCAGACTATTTTTTTTACAGTCTGCACTGTATAGTTGGCACGTCCTACAATTTTAGCAATTGAACTTAAGGAATTTCCCACCTTTCCTCAATTTTAAAATATGTTCACGCATTTCGATACAAATGTCCTTTGTTTTCTTACCCATTTTAACAAAAAAAGTAAAACTTTTTCTTAAAATTACTGTTGTCTTCAAGAATAAGCTTACAAACTAAGCTTTTAACACTTTCCGTATATTATTTTTACTTTAAATCTACTAATTTTTAAAAAGTACCGATCTCTACTTGGTATCGTACGTATAATTATCTGTGATCAAGTTTTAACAGATCAAGTTTTAGCTGTAGTAGTAGTAGTAAATTTTATTCGAGACTTTCTTTCATTTTCTGACACTACGTGAATCTTATACAAGTCTTAAGTCTTAAAATAGTTCAAATCTTAGAACTATTTTCGTCTTATTCTAATACACAGTAAAATGGAACGGCTACTTGCCGGCAAAATGGGATGGATAGTGTAACAATTACATTATTTCTGGGAAAATCTCATTAACTAACCACCCACATTCCTCATAAATTGGTATTAAAATCAGATAAATATTAAAGTATATAAAAATATCACAAACATTTACAATTATACCAGTATACAGTACAATAAAATATCACAGATATATTCAAAAGGAATCTAGCCCATAAAATATCAGCCCCTATGTGTCCCTGGGACAGATTTCCCTTAGAAATCCGTCGTCAAGAGTAATCTCATTAAGTATCCCAATAGGAGATAGATAATAGCGGCTATCCGGCAGTCGATATCTTTTTGTGACTCATAGATCTCATTCATTAGGTGGTTCTCATGTTCCGAGAGTCGCTCTGAATATCCAGGGAATACTTGCAAAATGGAGTCTCATAGATGAATGAGTTGGAAAATCTTTCCGTACGATTTTTAAAGTTAAAGTTTATGCATTTACGTAGGATATTTCTTTCCAATAGTTCCAACTCTTTCGCAACCGTTGGAGATATGGTAAACCATATTGGGAAAGCATATGTTAAGATAGATCTTATTGCCACTTTGTACAGGAGGAGTTTAGTCTGTTTGGGAAGATAAACACTATTCAGCAACCTAGAGAACATCGCAGTAATACGTTTAGCTTTTGTTAGGAGAGTTCGTCCATGGCAGTTGAACTTAAAGAGCTTGTTGAAATTAACTCCAAGATATACTACGTTGTCCTTTATGGGTATTTCAATCCCGTTTAATGTAAGAAGTAGTCATTTGCTTTGAGGAACTACGTAGTCAGCGCATTTACCCGATGCGTTCCTAATACATATGGCCTTCGATATTGCAGCGTTTATTTTAATTCCCCATTTATTGTAGAAACTACAAATGGAAGCCAAATGTGAGGCAGTGTTTCTTAGCGCTTGTAATAGTGATTCATTGTGGCTATAAACCATACAGTCGTCGGCATACAAAATAGCCGTAGAATTATCTTTTGTGTGTGGGAAATCTGATAAAAATATGTTAAATAAGTATGGAGCAAGATACTACCCTGAGGTACACCACTGTTCACAAAACCACATGAGGAAACATTGGCTCATATTCATAAACGATCACCAAGTGTTAACTTTTTTAAGTACCTATTTAAGTTATTCACAATTGGTTACTTTCAGCACAATTAGTTAGCACTTAATCATGGGTAAAGTTGTAACTAAATGCCAACTACTAATACATTAAAAAAAAACAGCTGATTGATTTAATTTTAATACATGTATACAAAAAGAAAATAATCTAGAGATGTGTTTTTTTTTTTGTCAACAACATTCTATTGAAAAATTTCATTCTACATACCCTTATTTTAATTGATTTACATACAAACTATAACTATAAATTTTTTATGTACTTTTAGAGAACAAAAATAGTCTCTTAATAGCTTTATAAGCCTTTTAATTAATTACAGTATATATCGATCAAAATATTATCGATATTTTATTTTCTCTATATGTCAAAGCAGTAACTAAGCTAGTTATGAATTGTGAATAAGATCTACAACTATCTATGAACTATTTTTTAGTTTCTGTTTTACTAGTTCCGACTTTAGTTATGATTTCTGAATATGCGCCAATGAATACGCCGGGTAACTAGACCATAGCGCATAAAAAAGTAACAATATAAAATCAAGTGTTGAAAAATTAAGAAAAAAATAAAACAAATTTAGTGAAATAAATTAGTGCAAGCAAAAATAATAAAATTTAAGGATAAAATATTTGAAATCATAAGAATAATTTTAAATAATTTAAAAAAAAGTCAATTTGAAATGGTCTCAGATGTCATCAATATTGTGCTCCAGTAGACTTCTCTGTATCCTAGAAAGAAAAAATATTTGATTTTATCCTTTAGAGGGATAAAAACTCCCCTATAATATACATTTTTTGTAGGAATACGTTTTAGATATGGAAATATAATAGCTTGTGTTTTACAATCAATTACTTTTATTTTAAATTTATCAAAGTATTTGAGGGAACATTTAAAACTAACTTCCATTCTTTTGATTATTGCGTTTCACACTTTACCGCAGCAAATAAAATGTCTATGTCTATCATTAGATAACATGTTATCGATAGATAGGACAAATGGTACAACAATTACAGCAACGTCGTCAGAGTAATCGGCTATTTGGATTCTTTCATAGTCATGTTTCACAGAAGTGGTTATAGTTCACCTCCTTGAGGGGTTCCCACTATTTGCCACTTCTGAGACACAGACGCCACCGAACGTAGCACATATGACCCTGTTACTGAGTATTTTTCCGACGATTCGGCATATACATACGTCGATCTAACCCACCATCGGGGATAGGATATCATTGCGTCTGACATTATTAAAAGCATATTCTTTATCAATAAAGGCGACAAGAGAATATTCCATATGCAATAGCGACTCTTCAATGGAGCCAATAGCGATTATATAGCTGTTTCCTCAGATCTAGCCTTGGTATAAGCATGTTGGGTTTTAGAGATAAGTTCTGTAGTGTCTACTTTAAACATTTACTTTTGAATTTTTGTTAAATTTGTTCATTAAATGAAAAATATTTTTGTCGTTAGAAGTTTTTAATAAAAATAAATTTTTATATAAAAGAAAACCTCTACAATTTGGTGACGCCGATCAAAAAGAAAAATCATGCCGTTGACGCCACGAGAACAAAATGTACAAATTTCTCATTCTGTAAATGATGATCCACAGATTTCTGGCCTACAACAACAATCTTCTCAACATTCAAATATTTCAGATAATGTAGAAATATCACATCCTACAATTTGTGCTGCACGTATTGCAAAGTTACCTCCTTTTTGGCGTAAAGAACCAGAAATTTGGTTTCTACAGGTTGATTCCACATTTAATTTAAATGGAATTACTCAAGATTCTACTAAATATGAATATCTCTTAAGTCATCTTGATTCATCTGAAGCAAGATGTTTAGCTATGAAAACAAGAATAATCCAGCATTTTGCAGAATCCGGTGAAGGACAACTTTTTTTTTAACGTTTATTTATTTATCGAATCTGCCTTACTTAGGCCTGACAATAAGTAATAAACTCTTATAACTAAAATTAAAACTAACTGCTCTCTGACGGGAGCGTTGATGTTCATATGGGCCACATCTTAGCGGGGTGGTAGATCGGTTCTACGAAGCCTTGATCTTGTTTGGGTCTGTGTGAGATGTCTTTCTCACAGACATTCTTGAATTCATCTTTAACTAACGGTACTTGTAGGTCTCTATGGATGTTCTCATTTCTTATGTACCAAGGTGCACCTTTCATTATCCTAAGAATTCTTGATTGGGCCCTCTGTATAAGTTCAATACTGGAATTACTGGCCGTTCCCCACAATTGGATTCCATATGTCCAGATTGGTTTTAAAACACATTTATACAGGATGACTTTATAGTCAAGGCTTAATTTTGATTGGTGATTGAGTAACCAGTGAAGGCTAGAGGCTCTTAACTTCATGTGAAGTCTCTTGGCTTCTATATGACGACGCCAAATAAGTCGTCTATCCAAGTGAATACCAAGGTATGTAACAGTATCTGTCTGTGGAATGTTTATGTTATTTAGTGTGATAGGTGGACAATCACCCCTTCTGAGAGTAAATGTGATGTGTTTACTTTTGAGTTCATTTACTCGTATTCTCCAGTTATTCAACCATATCTCCACGAGTCTCAGATAATTGGCCAATTTCGTAGAAGTTACCTGCGGATCTGCATGTGAGCTAAGTATTGCCGCATCATCAGCGAAAGTTCAGTTCTAGTTCAGTTCGGACGTGTTTATTTTAACTCCGAGTTAACTCGTTATTTTAATGTATCTATCGGAAAATAAATATAAATATCACCTGTTTATTATTTACGCGAAAGGACGCTTTTTTTTTTTTTTAATAATATTATTAAATAAAAAAATCAAAACAACAACTAAAAGACAAATAAGTAAAAAAAAAATTCTTTATATTTTTTTCTTTTTTTGAACCTTTTTTGTGCATTGACTATTAAATAAAGATCAAGAGTGTTAACGAAAGTAATTACAAATACTCTTAAATGAGTCTCTTCAACGAAAACAGTGAGCGAAGGTTAAGTGTAAACGGCAGAAATGCATACGTTACAGTTAATGTAGACGAAAAAAATATAAACAAAACAAACAGAAGAATAGATGACAACTTGTTTTTAACCGCCAAACCTGTTAACCGCGCTCGTTCTTGTTCCCCCGCATTGACAACAACTAATGATTGTCAAACAAAAGAAAATTCAACTCAATCAGAAAATAAAAATATTTTATCTATGCCTGAAAGTATGCTAGCTATATCAGCTTCAGATACGAAATCCATCACACTAACTACAAATAAAATTAACCCATTAAGCGGCGCTGTACCCAAGATTAGTCAACCATTAAATAATGATAATAAATCCCAAATACAGGTTGGAATGGATCGGTATATTACAATATTAAAACGGGCACGAAGTCCCAAGTCCTCGAAAGCGGCACCCTTGGCCAAATTATATAAGGATAGTGAACCTCATAGACTAAACAATGAAAATCGTTTTTCTATTCTGGAATGTGAAACTAATGAACCAGAAAATAAAACCCATTCTACAAAACCACCCCCCATTTACTTGAGAGAAAATAATTCGAATCCACTGGTTCAGAGCCTGATCTCATTAATAGGAGAGAACTCTTTTTACGTAATCCCAATCAAGAAAGGCACGATTCATGAAACTAAAATACAGGTCAATAGTGAAAACGATTATAGAAAGGTTGTAACATATTTTGAAACTCAAAAGAAAAGTTTTTACACTTATCAGCTGAAAGGAAGCAAGGGTCTACAAGTTGTAATAAAGGGTATTGACTGTAATGTTGAACCACTCGAAATAAAGCAAAGCTTAGAAGATAAAGGCTATAAGACAAAAAATGTGATAAATATTAGAAATCGCGAAAAAATACCCCAACCACTCTTCCGTGTTGAACTTGAACCCGGTGACATAAACCTGAAAAAAAACACATCCCATATATAACTTGAAGTACTTATTGCATCGTAAAATTACGGTAGAAGAACCACACAAACGATTTGGCCCCGTTCAATGTATGAATTGCCAAGAATATGGACACACCAAGGCATATTGCAAATTGCCACCAGTATGTGTCATTTGCGGGGAATTGCATAACACATCCCAATGTAACAAATCTAAAGATGATCCTAAAATAAAAAAATGCAGCAATTGCGGAGGTAACCACACAGCAAACTACAGGGGTTGTCCTGTCTACTCAATTGTTAAAAAATCACAAAGCCAGAAACCAAAGATTTTCCCCGCTCAGCCATTAAATAACATCAATTTGAACTACCCCCCTTTGCAACAGACATATGACAACAAAGTAACATATGCAAATGTACTTAGAAACAACCAAACTCAGCCGCAAGTCCGTCAACTCCAAAACGAAAATATGAACCCAGAGGTAAGAGAGCAAACGCCAATTTTCAATTTTACCCGACTAGAATCTACAATAGAAACTCTTGTGCAATCGGTAAATAACTTTACAAACTCAATGAGTAACATGATGCAAGAAATGCTTAAGATGCAATCAATGTTATTGCAGGCTGTGCTTAACAGACCATGAACTGCCTAAGAATATGTTTTTGGAATGCAAACGGCATACGCCAACACAAAAACGAACTCGAATATTTTTTAAGAAACCAACAAATTGATGTAATGCTGGTTTCTGAAACTCATTTGACGTCCAGAAGTTCCTTTCGAATAAATTGATATGTAATATATGACACCAAAGATCCCAGAGGTAGAGCATGCGGAGGCTCGGCAATTTTAATAAAAGCTCGAATAAAACACTACTTAATGTGTGATTTTTGCGAAGATTATCTTCAAGCTACTACAATCTGTCTTGAAGATTTTCATCGAAACTTAGTGATTTCATCGATATACTCACCCCCAAGATTCTCAATTACAGAAAGTCAATATAATAGATTTTTTAAATCACTAGGCCCCCGTTTCCTGGCTGCTGGCGATTATAATGCTAAGCACACATTCTGGGGATCACGACTGATTACCCCTAAAGGTCGTGTTTTGTTCGACTCAATTTCTAAAATGGGTTTGCATGTGCTTTCGAGCGGCCAACCTACTTACTGGCCTACTGACCCACGAAAAATACCGGATGATATTGATTTTAGCGTGATGAAAAATATCCCTAGAGAAATGATTGAAATTGAATCCTTGCTGGAACTATCTTCAGATCACTCACCCACTATTATTACTTTATTGAGCCCCCTAGAAATTGTATCCCCGATTGGTAATTTAGCGATGGCAGGCACAAGAATAAATTGGCTCAAATATAAAAATACCTCAGTACACATTGCTCGGAAAACATACCGGTAAGAACACCAGAAAACATCGATCACTCTCTTATCAATTTCGATAAAAATCTCAGAATGGCTGCTCAACATGCTACCCAAACCCCCCGACAATTCAGATATAATATAATTAATTCTGCAGATGTCGAACGGCTCTTAAATGAAAAAAGAAGATTTCGAAGAGAATGGCAATTGCACAGATCCCCCAACTAAAATCGAAGCTTAAAGATTGTATAAAAAGACTTAAAAAGCTCTTGGAATTTCGAAAAATGGAATCATTGAATAAATATTTAGAAAGTCTGGACGCAACCCCGCAATCGGATTACTCATTATGGCGAGCAACAAAAAATCTTAAAAGACCCGTTATATGTAAGTCCCCCTTGCGAAATTCAAGTGGTGGTTGGGCAAGAAATGATACTGAAAAAGGGAATCTGTTTGTTAATCATTTAAAAAAAGTATTTACTCCGAACACATCAAACGAAGCAATTGAGTTGCCACCTGTTGCACCCTATTTTGGAGCAGCCGTACCCCTACGTTTTGAGATTCGAGAGATCGAAAATGCTATTGCTGATTTAAATCCCAAGAAAGCGCCTGGTATGGATAAGATCAGCAACAAGATGCTTATGGAGCTACCCCGGATAGCAATAAAAATAATTCTTTTTATTTTTAATGCTATATTACGACTTGAATATTATCCTCCAGAATGGAAGGTTTCACTGGTTACCATGATACCCAAGCCGGGAAAAGATCACACAAAAGTAGAATCATACAGACCCATCAGCCTATTGTCTAATATATCAAAGCTATTTGAGAAGATACTTATGAACAAGTTGTACCCGATGTTAACTGAAAACAATTGTATTCCGAATCATCAATTTGGATTTAGAAGAAAACACAGTACTATCGAACAAACCCATAGACTTGTAAATATGGTGAGAAAAGCGTTTGAAGAAAAGAAATACTGTTCTGCACTCTTCATCGACATCTCTCAAGCGTTTGATAAGGTATGGCATGCTGGATTAATATACAAATTGAGTCAAAATTTACCGGCAAACACACATAAGCTGTTGGAAAGGTATTTAACTGGTCGAACATTTAAGGTTAAAGAGGGAAACTTTTTAAGTACTGCACAACCCATTGAAGCTGGAGTCCCCCAAGGCAGTATCCTGGGACCTTTTTTATATTTGATATATTCGTCTGATATGCCAACTAACAATCGCACTCATACATCAACATTTGCTGATGATACTGCTATTCTGAGCATCCATGAAAACCCTCAAGAAGCGTCTCGTTACTTACAAAACCACATATTTGAATTAGAAAAATGGTTAAAACAATGGAAAATTAAAGTCAACGAGCAAAAATGTACACACATTACATTTACATTGCGTAGAGAATCATGCCCCCCTATTCATATCAATAACCAAACAATAATTCAACAATCGGAAGTGAAATACCTCGGAATACATCTCGATCGTCGCCTTACATGGAAAAGTCATATAGATGCAAAGTTGACTCAAATGAAATTGAAATCAATTCAAATTAATTGGCTTATTGGCAGAAACTCCACGCTTAGTTTAGATTGTAAACTTCTACTTTATAACATGATTGTTCAGTTTTGTGAAACTGTACTTTTTAGTCTGGTCTTTTATTTTTAATAGAATGATCGATCTTTGACATACACACACAAGCAGGTAGTGAAATGTGCATTGTGTGTGGAAAATATAAGATCAGAAAGTATTTTCCCTCTCACTAATGTTAAGTGTGGGTAAATACAAAATATAAATAGTTTTAGGCAAACACATTTCCAACACGTGTTTAGTCTAGTTTAGTTTTAAGAATTGTATAATTAGTACTTAAGAAAAATATTGTGTAAATAAACCTAGTTCCCTAATAGACACGAAGATATCAAGTTGTCTTCTTTCTTTCTAAGCGGCTTCCGCCGTAGGCTGTGGATTCAACATTTGGTGACCCCTAAAAAACACCAGTGAAGTTACAATTTCCCCCCACCAGTGGTAAGGAACTTGTAACCCTCACTGGTGGATATGAGACGACGCCTTGGAAGATGTCAGAAGATTGAGAGTAGAGTCGAAGACGCAGAGCGACCTGAAGCAGAATTGGGTAAGAAAGAATAGGGAATTCCTTCAGAGACAATGAGGTCCAATAAGTGGAACCTTTATCTCTGAAGAGAATGGTTTAAGCTTCTGGGACATTGAGGGCACGCAGAGATATGCATGTACCTTAATATCAGAAGTTAAACCCAAATACTTCTTTAGAGACAATGAGGTTCATTAGTGTAACCTTAATCTCTAAAGAAGCCTTCTCAGACAATGAGGGCATACCACAAGATGTATGCACCTTAATCTCAGAAGGAAATGGGGATGTTGTGAACTCCTCATGTTTTTTGTTGATGTATTTGGTTCATCATTGTACGTTTTTTTGTCCGTTTTTTTTATAAACTCCTTTATTTTGAAAAGCAAAATTGATAGGAGAGAGCAATATGAAATTTTCAAAGTTACCATCAAAGGATGAGCAACTGTGCGTGAAAAGATCGTCCAAAAGTAGGTCATGAAATTTAAGTTCTTTTACAAAATTTAGTACTCCTTAGAGGCAATTCAAGATACCACAATGGGTGATTAAGGAATAATATATCCTCTAGGAGTAAGACGAAGACTTAGGAGGCACGCCAATATTTCACAAAGGGTGATAATAGAATGGCAAATCCTCTAGGTTAATGTCAAAGGTCTTTGAAGGTAAGCCAAAATGTGGTAAATCCTTAGAGAAATTGAATGAAGGGAAAACAAGTCTTTGAAGGCAAGCCAAAAAGTGGTAAATCCTTCGAGAAATTGAAAGAAGGGAAAACGAGTCTTTGAAGGCAAGCCAAGAAGTAGTAAATTCTTCGAGAAAAATAATTATAGTAGGGATATTTTGGAGTGCATGGATTGTTTAAACGTTCCAAAAAGTAGTGAACACAATGTGGGCTCAAAATATACTACTATTATGTCCTTAATAAAGAATAAATTAAATAAAGCTAACAAAAAGAAAAAAAAATGACAACAATGATTTTGAAGTTCATAGGATAATCTTTTTCGACATTTGTTGATTCAGTAGGTAAACGTTTGGAAACATTGGTCCGTGTTGTTAAAAGATTAAAACACTCCTCCCATTTGCTGGAGGCGGGGGAGGGTCATCCGAACTATATTAGGTTCGGATGGATTATGCAGAATGGTGGACGTAAGGACCAGCAATGGGGAAACGAAAATATCGAACCACAATGTTTGTCCTTTTCCCACTGAAGAAAACGAAAATGAAATTCTGAACTAATCATTCAGGAACATTTCGTATTCTGCAAAAGATAATAGGATGGACAATCCATCTATAAATAAAGAAGGTGGGGTTACTCATCATCAACTAATAAGAAAGTAGTAATAACAAAAAATAAAAATATGATTTTATAAACATAAAAATAATATAAAAAATAAATGAAAATGAAACGAAATTTAAATAACAATAATAAATATAGTAATTATATGAAAATTGTAATAATACAATAATTATAAATAAAATAAAAACAAATTCAAAATTAATATGTACAAATATATTTAAATTCCATTGATTATTATTTACAATATATAAAAGTATTTAGAAACCATAAATATGTTAAAGTAAATAAATAGTTATAAAAGTTGTCAGGGACTCTCATCGAAGGTGGAAACATGTGACCAGTTGAAGAAGTGTTGCCGAAATCCAAGAACGAGTATGCATTGATCGTTGATGAAGAAGCTTAAGCCAAAATAAGAAGCCAAGAAAGCGAAGAGGCGGTGAAGGTACAAAAGGGCAAAGGATTACATGGTCTTAGGCAACATTGTCAAATGCAAAGGTAAACGCATACAATGACCTAACCATACAAATATCTGCAAGCCATTCTATTTAAAGGCAAGAAGGTGGCTGAATTCTAATCGAATACATGGAAGAACAAACCAATCTTCTCAGATGGATTGAGATGAAAGGCAGCCTTTGCAATTTGCTGCTAATCGCATACATAGAAGAACAAACCAATCTTCTCATATGGATTAATACAAGAGTGTAACCTTTGGAAATATATCAACATACAAAGTAGAACAAACCAATCTACTCAATTGTATTATTATATAAAGGTGCCAAAAGATGTCAGTACCTCTCACCATCTCTACATTCATACCAATATCAAACAGTGTCCTGTGCAGAACGTGTCAACCAACCGCTAGCTGCAGATGTTGTTTACCTTCTTTTGTAGGGTAGTTATTAAATATGTTTGTACCAATTTTTGAAAGAGTATGATCTTTCAAGGCCGGCAGAATGTTCAGTTTTGTGAAACTGTACTTTTTAGTCTGGTCTTTTATTTTTAATAGAATGATCGATCTTTGACATACACACACAAGCAGGTAGTGAAATGTGCATTGTGTGTGGAAAATATAAGATCAGAAAGTATTTTCCCTCTCACTAATGTTAAGTGTGGGTAAATACAAAATATAAATAGTTTTAGGCAAACACATTTCCAACACGTGTTTAGTCTAGTTTAGTTTTAAGAATTGTATAATTAGTACTTAAGAAAAATATTGTGTAAATAAACCTAGTTCCCTAATAGACACGAAGATATCAAGTTGTCTTCTTTCTTTCTAAGCGGCTTCCGCCGTAGGCTGTGGAATCAACAATGATCATAAAACCGATATGGTGTTATGGCATACAGTTATGGGGCACGGCCTCAGCGTCAAATGTAGAAAAGATCCAAAGACGCCAAAACAAGTTTCTAAGAATGATCACAGTTGCCCCCTGGTATATCAAAAACGCGAATATACACAAAGATCTAAACGTGCCCATTGTAAAAACTGAAATATCGAAAAACGTACAAAAATATTTAAAAAAACTTGAAGTTCACCCAAACCCGCTGGCCCGCAACATATTAGATAACCGTGGCCACACTCGATTAAGAAGGAGGGACACAGCAGACCTAATCTAGAAGGAAGAATGCCAATTTAACCAAAACAACCATGAACACAAAATTTTTTCGTCCGGCACTGGCTGGACTAATTAAATAATAATATTAGATATAAGATTTGAACCACTTATTGTTAGTTCATTAAATAATGAAGATACAATAAATAAATGATGAAAAAAAAAAAAAAAAAATCAGCGAATGTTGATATGGTAAGTCTATCACACACAGGCAAGTCAGAAGTATATATCAAATAAAGTGTTGGTCCGAGAACACTTCCCTGTGGAACACCAGCTTTAATTTCATAATTTCTTGTTACATAATCGCAATATTTCACTCTAAAAACTCGGTGTGATATGTATGACTCCAGCAATCGATGCGTACTTGGTGGCAGTAGACATTAAATTTTGTGAATTAACCCCTTATGCCACAGCTTGTCGAAGGCCTGGGTGATGTCCAAAAAGATAGCACAGCAGTATTTTTTATTTTCAAAAGATTTTCTGATCTCTCCAGTCAATCGATTAACTTGTTCAATGGTTCCATGTTGTTCACGAAAACCAAATTGATGAACTGGGATAATATTTTGGTTATTTAAGTATGGAATAATTTTACATTGCAATACTTTCTCAAATAACTTTGATATGCATGGCAGTAGACTTATAGGTCTGTATGAAGACGTCATTGTTAAATCTTTTCCTGGTTTAGGTATCATTATGATCTGAGCAATTTTCCAATTAGTTGGGAAAACGTCTAGTCTAATGATCGCAGAAAACAATACAGATAGCACGATTATAGCTATATTCGGTAGGTTTTTAATCATGGATGGCGTAATTTTGTCATATCCTGGAGATTTTTTTGTATTTGTGTTATTTTTGAGAACTTTTCGAACGTCCTCGGGACTTACTCTGATATGATCATCCGCTGTCTCGTGAACAGGAGGATTTTCCAGTACAAAATCATTGTTGGGTGGATTTGGCTTAAATACATTACGTAGGTGCTCGGCAAAAATTAGTGCTTTGTCCTTATCATTTCTTGCCCAATTACCGTCAGATTTTCTCAACGGAGTTTTTCCCTCTACCGGTGGTTTGATGTTACGTGTGGCTTTCCAAAGAGAAAAGTTCGTATGTTTAGTATTCGTCAAACTCTCAATGTATCTTTCGTTTCTGCGATCCTCTTCTAAACAAAGGGCTCTCTTCAGTCTTCTAGTAGCGATGGACAGCCTCTGCTTTGCAGCAGGTGATCTATTTGCCATTCTCTTCTAAGCTTTCTCTTTTCGAGAAGCAATTGTTCAATATCTGAATTGGAAATATGCATTTTTGGCTTTCTAGAGATCTCGATCCTTGAATGATCCAGAGCCGAAATAATTAATGACGTGAAGTCTTTGACGCATTCGTTTATCTCTCCCTCACACTGTATATTTGGATTTGTGTGGATATGGCTACTGATAAACTTCTTGTATTTAAGCCAATTTGTTTTGTAAAACGGAATATTTTCAGGAGATTTTGGTATATTTGATAGGTGACTATTACGGGTGAATGGTCGGAAGATAAATCAAAAGATATTTCCGTAGATATTGAATTTCGGTCTAAATTTCTGGATATGGCAAAGTCTATAAGGTCAGGAATTTTCCTAGGATCAGTAGGCCAGTATGTTGGTTGGCCAGGGGATATGACATCCAGGCAATTCTTACTGTCAACTATTGACAACTAAGGACAACTAAAAAAAAATATTAAGTGGCCTCGATCAGAAACCATCTCATCTCCTACAAAAAATGAAATGTTTATCTGGTTCTAGAGTAAGTAATGAAATGTTGAAAACATTATTTATGGAGCGTCTTCCTGAAAAAATCAAATGTATCTTGGCTGTAGCAGAATCTACTGATTTAGAAAAAATAGCTGATAGCTAGTTTAGCTGATAAGATATGTAAACAATATTCATCAAATTCAATTAAAATATCGGAAATTGTTGCTGAAAGTGACAACCCTCAAAAAGTAGGTGACGTATTTCAAAAGCTTGATACTATTGTAACACGAATTGAAGCTTTAGAAAGACATTCACGTCAACGTAGTAGAAGTAAGTCTTCTGAAAGATCCAGTTCAGGCAACCGGAAAAATTCAGGTATGTGTTGGTATTACTGAAAATTTGCTGAAAGGGCTACAAAATGCATCAAACCATGCAATTTTGCAAATTCAAAAAAATAAAATATCCATCGTCTCAAATTGCGGCGTCTAACGACGATGGTAAACATAATTCTCGTTTATTTTTAACTGAACGCCGATCAAAAATTGCATTCCTTATTGATTCCGGAGCAGAAATTTTAATTTTCCTTGCAAAAAATCAAAATCACTCTCTAAATTAACGCTATATGCTGCTAATAATTCCCCAATTCATACATATGGTGAAAAACTGATTGAATTAGATCTAGGACTGAGAAGAGCATTTAAATGGGTCATTTAAATGCTCTTTTAGCTGACATCCCTAAACCAATCATAGGGGCAGACTTCTTAAAATTTTACCAATTATTACCAGACCTTCAACGAAAATGTTTAGTTGATGGTAATACATTGCTTAAATCACCTGGTTTTACATCAAATAAAGAACAAATTAAAATAGTTTCTGGTGAATCACGTTTTCATTCTTTATTAAAACAATATCCACAACTGCTTTCTCAGAATAATGTAAATTTTGAAACAAAACACTGTGTAGTTCATCAAATTATAACAAAAGGAAGCCCTGTTAAAGCTCGCGCACGTAGACTTGATCCACAAAAACTTGCTATCGCCAAAGCCGAATTTCAGTACTTATTGGACAAAGGCATAATACGTCCTAGTAATAGTCCTTGGGCAAATCCTCGATTGGCGATTATCGGGCACTAAATAAAATTACGGTTCCCGATAAATATCCCATTCCATATCTCACAGATTTTTCAATGGTTATGGCAAATGCAAAAATCTTTTCAAAATTTGACTTGATGAAGGCTTACCATCAAATACCAGTAAATGAGGAAGATATTCCAAAGACTGCAATCATAACTCCATTTGGCTTATTTGAGTTTGTGAGAATGTCATTTGGGCTATGTAACGCAGCACAGACTTTCCAACGTTTCATGGATGAAGTAGAACGTGGTTTAAATTTTGTAATTGTATAATTGGACGACGTTCTAGTTTTTTCAAATTCCCCCGATGAACATCTTAACCACATCAAACTTTTATTGGACCTTTTCCAAAAGTATGGCATCGTTATTAATGCCGGAAAACGTGAGTTAGGCGTTACAGAAATATCGTTTTTGGGACATAAGATATCTGATAATGGTATAAGTCCAATGGAAAAGAAAGTGGAAGCTATTCTTCACTATAAACAACCTGAAACAATCCATTCTCTTCGCCAATTTTTAGCTTTGATAAATTTGTATCGTAAATTTTTGCCAGAAGGTGCAGAAACTCAAGCCCCACTTAATAATATGTTAGTTGGAGCCAAAAAGAAAGATTTGCGCCTTGTTACTTGGACTAATGAAACAATAGCAGCATTAAATAAGTGTAAAGAAGAGATAGCTCAAGTTACTATTCAGTCTTTTCCACTTCCAAATGCGACAATTGCCAGTTCTTTTGCAATGGGAGCTTCTTTAGAACAATTAATTAATGGTTGTTGGAAACCCTTAGGATTTTATTCAAAGAAATTTAACGATGCTCAATTGAAATATAGCACGTACGATCGAGAACTGCTTGCTATATATTCAGCAATTAAATATTTTCGGTATTTTTTAGAAGGAAGGCCATTCAAAATTTTTACTGATAACAAACCATTTATTTTTGCTTTTGAACAAAACTTAAAAAAAGCCACTCCAAGACAATGTCGTCATTTAGATTATATTGCACAATTTTCTACGGATATAAATCATATCTCAGGTGTTGAGAACATAGTAGCAGACACATTGTCAAGAATAGATGAAATCACGGTTAAAAGTCTCGATTATCAAAAACTCCTACAATTGCAGAAAGAAGATGATAAACTTAAGCAGTTAATTGACAATAATAATTAATATTCGTCAAAATTAGTTAATTTTCCTAATACAAAATTGGCAATATACTGTGAAGTTTCAACGGGAACAGTTCGTCCTTACGTTCAACCTTTTTTTCGAAATGATGTCTTTATTAGTGTCCATAATTTGGCGGTATTAGAAATAATAGAAAGATGATAACACAAAGATTTGTCTGGCCTTCCATGAATAAGGACATTGGTATAATGGTACGTAAATGTATTTCATGTCAAAGAAATAAAATGTCAAGACATACATGCAATACAACAAGACATAACAACAATTCCTGTTAAAAGTGGTCGCTTTAAAGAAGTGCACATTGACATAGTTGGACCATTGCCACCATCTGCATTGATCATTTGTTAACCTGCATTGATCATTTTAGTAGATGGCTAGAAGCGTTTCCATTATCCGATATAAAAGCTGAAACTATTTGCAAAACCTTTTTTAATGGATGGATTTGTCGATTTGGATGTCCAAATGTTTTATTATCAGACAGGGGACTACAAAAATCTGGATTACGATGTGCTGAAAATCCGAAATAATCCTATTTCACTGGGTCCTGTTTTACTTGGTATTCGGGCATGTTTTAAAGAAGACCTAAAATCTTCTGTTGCTGAAATGGTTTACGGAGAAGTATTACAATTGCCCGAAGATTTCTTCATTTTCGTTCGTTTTATCTTTACGTTATGCAATGTCTCAAATAAAACCTGTACCTACAACTATCCATTCCCATGTTTGGATGAAATAACAAAAAGTCCATATGAAATAACAAAAAGAAACCCTTAATATTTCACGTTAAATATCAATAACACATTACATTTTTAGATTCTAATAATTAATTTGTATCCATAGTTTAAATTCAGAGGGGAGCAATGTATTGTCTACTTTAAACATTTAATATTATTTTTTCTAATCAAATTACTTTTGAATTTCTGTTAAATTTTTTCATTAAATGAAAAATATTTTTGTCGTTAGAAATTTTTAATAAAAATAAATTTTTATATAAAAGAAAACCTCTACAATTAATTTTCAAGTGTAAGTCAATAACCCTCTCTAGAGGTTTCAGCAGAAATGATGCAAGATCTTTTAAAATAGTGATAGTGATAATTTTTCACTATCACTAATCGAAGATTTATTGCAAAAATCTGCACTACAATTAATTAGTGCAAAATTTTAACCTGCAATCAAAAAAAGCTACATTAAACTAAATTTTCAAAAATGAGTGGTCATGAAATTGTGGAATCCAAATTCGAAAAATAAAAATTTTAAATATTTTTTGTTATTTTCAATGAAGTATTAGTCTTAAGTTTTAAATTCGTGCACAGAAATAAAATTAAACCATTTTGAACTTAAAAATTTAGTGCACAATTTGAAGTTGCACTCAAATTAGTGCAGAAAAAAAGTTGCAATAAACTGATGATGCATTTTTTTTAAAACAACTAATTTAATTTTGAGTTTAATTTAAGAAAAAATTTTTAACTCACTATCACTAATGTTTAGTGAGGCTGCTAATTTTCAACTCACCACTAAATATGAACAAAATGATTGCACTTATTTTGCACTATCACTAAGTATTAGTGCAAACTGCAAAATTATTGCACACCCCCATTTATGATATGTATTCGTGACTAGTTTTATATCGGATCTTTTATATGACTACATTTTTAAAAAGCAAATAAGAACCAGTAATGGTTCAAATAAAGTTTTTAATTCTAAAAACCAGTTAACCGATCCTGTCGGCCGAACCCGGTCGGTTATTAAACAACAAAAAACCGGTTAACCGGTTTCGGTTTTTGAATACTTTAAAAATAAATTATATTTAACACAAAATTTATTTATTTACAGGCTTCGGAGCACAAGCGTAGCCAAAAAGAAATTGGAGATATTGCTGGAGTTGCTGATGTGACAATAAGACAATCGTATAAGCTTATGTACCCAGAAGCGGCTAAATTGTTTCCAGAAGACTTTAAATTTACTACACCAATTGAACAACTTCCACAGATGTAAAATATAACAAAATACGTTTTAATGTTTTTTTTTTATAAAACATGAAAAATTTTATGTTTTTTTTTTAAGAAAATAATAAATATAAATACATAATAATACCAATAATAAACGATTATAAGGTTTCATACAAGGTGTATTAATAAGGTGAAGTTACGAACACAGCTGATTTTTATTTATTTGTTTATGTATGTATGAGTTTGTCAAACTTTCTTTATATTTTTGTTGGTCATAAAAATATTTCAAATAGAAAATATTACAAAATTTAAAATTTCGAAAACTGTGTAGTGGGTAAGTAGAAGTGAAATTTAATCCTCAAAATTCCAATGGATGACCAAAATAACTTCATTTGTTTGTTTTTAGAGTATTCATGTGCCTCAGCATATTTTGAAAAAAAAAAATATTGTGTTGTGTATGCTTTAAAGCTTTTAATTAATTTTATTGTATTAAAAAATTTGGTTGCAAAGAACAATATAGCTTTTTCCCAACTTTGAAAATTAAATTACATAGATATTTGTTACATAAATTGACAAAAATAATATTTTGTAAGAAACTAAAAAAATTATTACATATAATATTGTTACGAAATTGTACTTGAATTCAAATATAACGATTTTAAGGGCTGATTTAAAAGTAGCATAATGCTTTCAAATAACAGTGGTGTAATAGCAAACTGTAACATATCTGTGGGCATTATTAAATAAAAGCTTTCAGTTGACCATTGATCGTAAGTTGGCAACACTGTATATTCGAATTTTCAGTTAAGGAACATTGTAGAAAGTACACCACAGATGGCGTATGTATTAGTAAGATCTAGAATATTCGAACTTTGACAGTTAAAGAGCAATCTAGAGTGCAGATGGCAGTGTTATAAATAGTGGCAGAGGTTGCAGTCGTGAGTCAGTTTATCAGAGACTATTTTCGAACTGAGTGCCTTAAAGTGTGTTGTGTTTTTCAAGTAAATTCGTGTACATTATAAATTGTGTCTGTATTTCTGAGAATTTATAAACGTGTATAAAAAAAAACATTGAGTGACTATTTAATTCTGTAGTTGTACATTTTGAATAAATAAAGAGTTGTTACAATTTTTAAACTACTAAACGGCTTTTATTTGCAATCAAAAGTATCCGGTTTATTTAAAGGAAATAAACCAGCGTTTTGAAAGGGTTAAAACGTAACAATTGGTGTCAGAAGTGGGATTGCAAAATAATAAGCATGAAGTTTGAGGATCTAAAAGTTGAACAACTCAAGAAAGAACTGAGTTGGAGTTACCAACAGCAGGTAATAAGGCGGAATTGCAGAAGAGGCTCATAGATGAATTTAAGCGCCGTGATATTGACATCGGTGCTTACGAATTCGAGTATAAGGAAGAAATGGAAGTTTCTACACGTTCAACAACAAGCAGCTTAGATTTAAGCACAATGTTCGCGGCTATGATGGAAAAAATGGAAACAGCCAACGAGAAACTTCTGTCTGAAGTTAAAGAAGTTCAAGAAACTTCTAAAGAAAACAACGAGAACCTGGAAGCGAAATTGAACGAAAATTCTAGAACCATCTTAGAAACTACTCGAGTAAACAACGAGAAGCTTTTAGCTGAAGTTCAGGTCAACAATGAGAAGCTGGAAGCGAAATTTCAAGAAACTTCTAAAGCTACAGACGAGAAACTTCAAGAACTTTGTGTGGTTATAAACAGCAGAGTAGATAACTTTGAAATGCAAGTATCCAAATTTGGCAAAAAGGTGTCCGAATTAGAGAACGGCCTAGAAAAACAATCCCAAGAAGTTGATAATAAATTTCTCGATCTGGAAATGAAAATTAATAATCTTCAATGCCAAGACGGATCGGTGCGAGTTATTTCAGAAACATCGAGTTTCTGTGTTCAAGTTCCAGTTTGATACGGTTGCCATTAGAAACATGTGGAAAGACGAAGAAAAAGCTATCGAATTTATTTTGGCCTTAAAAGGAAATGCAGCGGTAGTTCTTGAAAACGTGCCAGTGAGCAACAGAAATTGTTATGATGACATAATGGAGGCGCTAAAACGTAAGTACGGTGGCGAACATAAAAAATAATTATACCGAATGGAATTGCGTGGTAGAGTGCGGAAACCCAATGAGACGCTACAAGATTGTGCGTTGGAAATCGAGCGTTTGCTACAGCTCACTTATCCAGGGGAAAACAATCCATTTTTGGACCATATCAAGATAGAGGCATTCGTCAATGGCATTCGCGATCCTGAAATAAAACATGCGGTTTGTGCTACACATAAACCATCATTTGCAGAAACAGTCTCATTTGCACTGGCGCAAGAAACGGCGAAAATAATTTCAAAGCCGCAAATATGCAAGGTGCGCAATATCGAGGTTGTTGCTGAAAACGAGAGAAATATAGTCGACGAATTAAAAAAGGTCTTGGAGGCGTTTAATGATAAGCATAGCAAAGCCAGAGTAAAATGTTATAATTGCGGTAAATCTGGTCATATTCAGCGAAACTGCAAAGCACCGAGAAAACGAACCAGATCTGTTTCGCCTCCAAGAAACAACCAGCCACCAACTAGTACTATGGGGCAAGAGCTAGCTCCCACATCTGAGGGCCCCACAATCTCCATATCAGTAATGCAGCAGAAAAATAGCAATCTTACGGCTAGTGGATACATCAACGGTCAGAAGCACATTTTTACTATAGACACAGGAGCGTCGCAGTCCATCGTCAAGCCCGATTTAGTGAAGAACTCAATTGAACCATTACGTGGGGTAAGTCTGCGCACAGCTACTGGGGAGCCAGCCACTGTCCATGGTAAAGTAAATGTGAAATTAACCATTGCCAATGTTAGCGTCATTCATGTATTTATTGTTGCCGATATTGTGGATGAAGTAATCATTGGTGCTGACAAAAAGTTATGATTTGGTGAAATGTGGAAATACCCCTTGAAGTCGGATATGAAAATAGGACTCAAGTAAGAAAGCTAGTTACCGTCGAGCATCAGAGACTACCACCACAGTCAGAAACTTTAGTATGGGCATGTATGGAGGGAGATTGTGAGGACAACAGCTTGTGGGTGGTAGAACCAGCAGAAATAAAAAGTGATCTTATAACAGCAAAATCCCTCGTTAAACCCTGCAATAACAAAATAGTTCCTGTAAGAGTGCTTAACCTGTCCAGCTCTGAAAAAGTCGTTAAGCCAAATTCCGAAATAGGTCGATGCACTTCAGCAGAGGCAGTTATCAATTGCGAGAAAAACCCGGAACATGCCAATAAATCCACCAAGGAACACGAGCTACTAGCGGAATATGTGGGGAAATGGGTAGGAGGATTAGCGCCGCCTGACAGAAATAAGGCCAAACAGCTTCTGAAGAAACATACCACGGTCTTCGCCTTAAAAAGTCAAAGCCAAGGTAGAACGGCAATTGTAAAACATCAAATAAATACTGGCGAAGCGAGGCCCATAAAGCAGGCGCCCAGAAGTATTCCTCTAGCAAAACGAAGTGAGGTGAAGGATCTGGTTAATGAAATGGAGCGGGATGGAGTAATCGAACCATCTTCAAGTCCTTGGAGCTCGTCTGTTGTGTTAGTTAAAAAGAAAGGCGGCAGCACTAGGTTTTGCGTCGATTATAGAAAGCTGAACGACGTTACCAAGAAAGACAGCTACCCGCTACCAAGAATTGACGACACCCTGGACACATTAGCTGGAACAAAATGGTTCTCCACATTGGACTTGCAAAGTGGTTATTGGCAAGTAGAGATTGCAGAAAAAGACAAATGGCAGTTTAATGTGATGCCCTTTGGACTCTGCAATGCTCCAGCCACATTCGAGCGTTTAATGGAACATGTGTTGAAAGGACTTCACTGGAAGACATGCTTGGTGTACCTCGATGACATAATTGTCATGGGGAAGTCTTTCGATGAACACTTGAAAAACCTTGAAGAAGTCCTTAAACGAATAGCTGCGGCTGGACTAAAACTTAGCGTAAAGAAATGAGCATGGTTCCAGAAAGAAGTTAAGTATTTAGGGCATCGCGTAACAGCAGACGGCATATCAACAGATGAGGATAAAATACGAGCCGTAAAGGACTGGCCTCGTCCGAGAAATCTTCACGAATTGCTCAGTTTTCTAGGCCTTTGCACGTACTACCTACGATTTGTACCGAATTTTGGCAGTGTTGCCGCAAGCCTACATGAGCTAACGCAGAAGTCGTGAGCGTTCCTGTGGAGTGAATCTCAAGAACAGGCATTCCTGCGTAACGCGACGTGAACTCCTGGCAGTATTATAGTGTGTGAAGCATTTCCACAAGTATTTGTATGGTCAGTACTTCCAACTGAGAACCGATCATTCTGCCCTCAGGTGGTTGTTGCAATTTAAACAACCTCAAGGGCAACTGGCTCGTTGGATTGAGCGGCTTCAGAGCTATGACTTTAGCATCGGCCTTGCAACGTGGAATGCAAGCATTGCGCAAAAGCCGAGGAAAAGGAATGTGTCATTGACGTTCGACTAATGCATATAGAGTCCAATGCAGATTGGTCTGTATTGCAGAGAAATGGCCCCATACTATCAAAAATAATATCGGCAAAAGAAGAAGGCAGAAGGCCAGCCCGCAATGAAATATCTATGGAATAGTCTACAATTGTTAAATGGCTGCTTATACCGCATATGGGAAAGCACTGACGGTAAAACAGTGACAAATCTAATTGTTGTACCATCCTCTAAAATAAACGAAGTAATGAAAGAGTTTCATAAGGTACCAAAAACCTTAGAGAAGCTAAAACAACGTTTTTATTGGGTGGGTTGTCAGCGAGCAGTAGCCGATTGGGTAGCCAATTGTCCACAATGCATAGCAGCGAAGGGCCCAGTAAGAAGAAGTCGTGGGCAACTTCAGCAGTATAACTCAGGTGCGCCATTCGAGAGGATTGTGATGGATGTAGCAGGCCCTTTCCCTGTCAGTGATGCTGGAAACCGTTACGTTCTAGTGGTTATGGATTATTTCAGCAAATGGCCAGAGGTATATGCAATACCCAATCAGGAAGCTAAAACGGTTATAAGCGTATTTGTGAACAACTGGGTGTGTCGCTATGGTGTTCCACTGGAGTTGCACTCGGATCAGGGTAGAAATTTTGAATCCGCCGTTTTCAAGGAAATGTGCGACTTATACGGAATAAGAAAAACCAGAACAACGCCACTGCATCCTCAATCTGATGGCATGGTCGAAAGATTCAATCGCACCCTGGAGGAATATTTAAGAAAAGTGGTCAGTGCACACCAGAAGGACTGGGATGAACACATACCAAAATTTCTATTGGTATACAGGTCAGCTGTACATGACACGACCTCTCGAACACCTGCAAAAATTGTCTTCGGGACAGAACTCAAGTTGCCTGGTGATTTAGAATTCGGTATTAAGCCCTCATCAAATAATGAAAACACTTCCCAAGAGCAAGATGACCTTAACGAACTTCACGAATTCGTACGCAGACGAATAAAAATGACCAGCGACAAAATGAAAGCCAGATACGATCGAGCAGCGAATTCTGAGGGATTTAATGAAGGCCAACTTGTACTGCTGTATAACCCACAACGCAAGAAAGGACTGCCTCCCAAACTACAAACCCATTGGGATGGACCATACAAGGTGATTAAGAAATTAAACGACGTGGTGTACAGAATACAGAAAGAAAAGAGCCCGAGATCTAAAATGAAGGTCGTACATCTAGAACGACTAGCCGCCTATGGGAGAAGTGAATCTATGCCTATTCGGGACGAACAGGCTTAAGCGGGGGGCAGTGTTTCGAAATTGTACTTGAATTCAAATATAACGATTTTAAGGGCTGATTTAAAAGTAGCATAATGCTTTCAAATAACAGTTGTGTAATAGCAAACTGTAACATATCTATTGATCGTAAGTTGGCAACGCTGTATATTTGAATTTTCAGTTAAGGAACATTGTAGAAAGTACACCACAGATGGCGTATGTATTAGTACGATCTAGAATATTCGAACTTTGACAGTTAAAGAGCAATCTAGAGTGCAGATGACAGTGTTATAAATAGTGGCAGAGGTTGCAGTCGTGAGTCAGTTTATCAGAGACGCTTTTCGAATAAACATCAACTGAGTCCTTAAAGTGTGTTGTGTTTTTCAAGTAAATTCGTGTACATTATAAATTGTGTCTGTATTTATGAGAATTTATAAATGTGTATAAAAAAAACATTGAATGACTATTTAATGCTGTAGTTGTACATTTTGAATAAATAAAGAGTTGTTACAATTTTTAAACTACTAAACGGCTTTTATTTGCAATCAAAAGTATCCGGTTTATTTGAAGGAAATAAACCAGCGTTTTGAAAGGGTTAAAACGTAACAATATTTTTGCCTTCAACAGAAAGACAAATGGACGTAAGATGGTCTTTAAGTTTCATAAGATACCAATATACATTACAGTGGGTCAATTTTTTTTCGATAAAGCGGTTATCAAAATCGTAATCTACGATGAATTCTAAGAAGTTTTGTCGAAGAAACAATGGGTCTAAAATCAAATTCGAGCTTCCCATTTTTAACGCGAAACTTTTCCTTTCGTATTTTATATTTTTGTTTAAATATGCTAACATTTTATTGAGCTTTTTAAGAAACTTAACTATGTTTGGGCTTTTTCGAAATGAAAGAAAGGCAGAAAAGATGAATCTTTGCAAATGGAGAATATTAACAATCAACTTCACCCGAGGATGGTTAAAAAAATCTCATATCGTAGTTGTAAAAACTTGAATAAGAAAACAAGTGTGTACTGTTTGAATGTTTGTAAGACATTAAAGATTTATTAAAAATTAAAACCTTAGGAACTAAACACTAAAATCTAATATCTAATCTAGAATACATGTGTACGTGATAATACACATGTGACTTATCTATTATCCTTATCAATGCGTGGTAAACATATACCCACGAGTGATAAGAATATTTCACTTAACCACATGTGTGAAATGAAAGGGTTGTTTTTATAATTTACTCATTATACGCATGTGTAGCACAGAAATTATTATTAAGAATAGTACACAAACATAAACTAGTTTTATAAATACCATGTTCAATAATTTGAACATTCTGCCAGGGGAAACATAAATACTTCCTAAATACAACTTCCTTCAATAGCTTCTTCAGGAATCGGCAGTTTAGTATATTCTTCCCCATCTTCGTAGCATCTTAATTGTTTTCATTAACATCAATAACTTCAGCATCAATTGTAACCAATATATATTCTTTTTATCTGGCTCCTTCATCTTCGTATAGTGGCTTTTTACCGGTGACGAATTCTCCTCATTTGTGTCTGTACATACATATTTGCCGCTATGTATTTCTGCAACTCTCGCAAGCGGCCAACTAGAAGGATAAGTATTTTCATTTTTAATTAGTACAACAGTACCTTGTTTCAAATTCTCTGATGGAAACTCCCATTTGTATTTTGGTTGCAGATTCGTAAGATACTCATTTTTCCATCTGATCCAAAAACCTTTTCTTAGTTTTTGGATTAACTTCCATGACCTGTATGATTCTCGTCATCTACCCCTTGAAAACTTCATGTGTATAGGATCAGCATAATCTACTCCGACATGTTGAAATGGGGCTGATACTGACAAACAAGACTCTGGAAGATTGTCCATCAGTTGTATCGCTCGTTCTTGGCTATATCTCCATAAAATATGTTGATATTTTTGGTGTTTTGGTTCGAATTTAACTTGTCGATACATTTTCTCAACATCTTCTATAATAACGAATTTCCACAGCCTCCATTTGGTAGGAATTTCAAAGATTTTATCTTGTAACCTAAGATTTTGTAACATTCCATTTGTAGTCTTTATGGATGCGCCGAACACTACTCTCAATTTTCGCTATTAACTGCTTCGCTAATAACTGCTTGTTGAGGTAAGTAATATTTGCTCTGTCTTTCTTTATTGGATTTGCTCCTAGTTTCCTTTCCAGTGAAAGAAGTCTTGCTAGCGCCTGGTTTCTGGAGTCTCCAAGTTCATTTTCATCCTTTTTTATAGGTAGACTAGATAAAACCCGTATCGTAAAGATTTACGGTCTAATTCATAATAACTTAAAACAGCTTTATAAGTCGTTAATAAGAAAAAATTAAAAAAAACAGTATTCATAAACGTTTAATAGTGTTATAATTCTGTTATAAACCATTCATAAATTTGAATTATTTATTGTTCAACACTACTTTAAATCTACTTTAAGGTATTCTTTTTACATTTTAAAGGTTATTGTTTACAAATTTGCAATAATAGACGATGGTATTGCAATTGCTAAACATAATTTTAACTCCGCCGGGGAATAAATTCCACTTTAATAATACATATATGATTTTGTTTCATATTCCTCAGGCAGTGAGCTACCAGAGGCCACAAAGTATTCAGAGGCGTCACGAGACAGAAAATAATATCGTTTTCTATTTGTCTCTTTCTTTATAAACTGCCCTTTTCATCGTTTTGTTTTGTTTATTTCTTTGTTTTGATTACATTACTTTGTCTACCATATTCGCGTTGTGTATAGCATTTTGCTTTAACACATCACTTATATTGTAGTACAAAATATTTGCTATCCCTTTTTAAGAGAACTGCCCTATCATCTGACATTGAATTCTTGAAACGTCAAATTTGACATCTCTGTATACTTTGTGATGAGGTTCGCAAGTGAGTTTGATTGCCATTTTTGTCATTTTCTTTTTTACTTGTAACGCCATGTTGTAATAAAATGTATAATCATTGTGGAAGAAGGTCCACACAATCTAATACACCCACTCCGGAATTAAAATTATGTGTTTCCTCATAGAAATTCTTTAAATTTTGTTAAAATTTAACAAAAGACAATAAAAATAAATTAATAAAGCAATTATAAAATAGTGATGTTTATTTTATCACAGAATACTCGTCATTCGAATACTTTTAACAATAATTGAAATAAAATATTTAAAAACGTTTGTATATTAATACATTTTAGCTTAATATACATCTCTGTATACTTTGTGATGAGGTTCGCAAGTGAGTTTGATTGCCATTTTTGTCATTTTCTTTTTACTTGTAACGCCATATAGTAATAAAATGTGTAAACATTGTGGAAGAAGGTCCACACAATCTAATATACCCACTCCGGAATTAAAACTATGTGTTTCCACATGGATGTTGCCCGCGTCATTACAAGCGATGTGGAATAAATGGCGCCAAGAGCTAAGAAATGTTGTCCATGTAAAGGTTCCACGATTTTATTTTGGAAATGGTTTGCCCTTGGAGTTAGAGCTGCATATTTTTGTTGATGCCAGTGAAGATGATTGCAGATGGTTGCCTACAGTTCTCAATGTTGCCGATGATACTACAAGAGCTAAAAATGAAGTTGATTCTTCTATTGAAACACGTTGGTTCCAAGGGCCACAATTTTTACATGAAAACGAAGCTGACTGGCCGAATAAGAATTCTGAGAAATCTGATGATTTGTGTGAAGAAGAACTACGCCCCAAATTTGTCATGCTGGTTAGTACAAATTTAGTTATTGATTTTAATAGTTTTCTTCATTTCTCAGGCTTAAACGAACAATGGCTTGGGTTCTGAGATTTATCAATCGCTGCCGAAAATATGATAAATGTAATGGTTCGAGATGCCTGTGTGCTGAAGAGTTATGGGTTGCTGAAACTAGTCTGTGTCGTCTGTCCCAAGAAGAGTGTTTCGCCTTTGAAATAAATGTTTTAAAATCTGGTGGTTCTTTAAAAAAGGACGAGTTATTTTCCCTTTCGCCTTATTTTAATGAAAATAATCTACTTCGAGTGAGCGGTCGTATTGATGCTGCGAGTTGGTTGCCTTTAGATGACAGTCACCGATTTACACAAACGCCAGAAGGTATTGAGATTACAAAGCCAGTGGTACTGAAGAAGCAGTGGCGAATTGCTCGACTGCTACGAGATCATTTTTGGAAAAGATGGATTGTGGAATATTTTTTTGAATTATTTTGCTTGATTTTTTAGTTGTTTTGATTATTATTATTTTGATTTTTTTTATTATTATTATTTTGATTTTTTTTTATTATTTGATTATTTTATTTTTTTGAATCTTTTTATTTTAGTTTTGCTTTTCCTTCCATGAAAAGGCAAAATTGTTTTTTTATATACTTTTTTTTCTGCGAAAGATTCTGTGTGTTTGAATTTGGTGCGAAATTTTATTATATTATAAAAACTTTTTCATTTAAAATTATTCACATATAATTTAAAGTTTTTGATTTACATGGTTGTAACACGTAGTGCGAGTCGGTTACAGCAAGACAACGCCATGGCTACGACTATTTCCACCAATACTCCTACCACCGAGTCTATCGCTACTGTTAGTAATCCCGCAGTCAGTACGATTACTACATCTGCATTCAGCAGGACAAACCTGGTATTTAGCACACAAACCTCACATGATCTGTTCATTAGTTCTGAGGCAGATCAGACGGTAATTTCCCCGACGTTCGTGAGTGAGACAGCTCAGAACATACGCAGAGAAGTGAGAGAAGGAAGTCAGCGAGCGGAACAGGCACTACAGGTGAGAGACGTGCAAAATATTGTGAGTGCTTCAGTCGGTTTACAACAAATACAACTGATGAAAGAAGTGGCACTCAAGAACCTCGCAAGAAGCGAACACATCGGGGTATGTGCAGCCAGAGGTACCACATGTGCAACAAAGTTATGCCCAGCCACCTCCACTGATACCAGCACCAAATTGCGTAACAATTGGGCAACATGCACCCCAATTTCTTGAAGCATATACACGCCAAACTCCTGCAGTAATACAATATCAACAGCAACAGTCACTACTGCAGCAGCAAAATCCTTTGCCATATCAGAGACTTCCAGCTCAGCCGTATGTCCAGCCACTGCAGTTACCGCCGCCACAAGCCCAAGCTCCATATCAAGGGTATCAAAGGTATGAGAACACCCAGCCTGGGTATCCACAGGACGCCTGGTCTGGGTCAGCAGCTCAACCACCGCCACAACAGCCACAAAGCTACAACTTGGCAATGTCGATGCCAAGGCAGGAGCCTTTAGACAAATTTAAGTTGGCCAAATGGGGGGTGAAGTTTGATGGCACAAACAAGACAATGAACGTGCATGAATTTATATTTCGAGTGGGAGCGCTGAGGAGGGATTATGGATGTACGGATAACGAACTTCTACGCAGTTTCCATCACCTGCTAGAAGGTCCAGCCCTGGATTGGTACTGGGACTACCGAAAAATCGTCCATATAAACACCTGGGAGGAACTCGAGAGAGCTTTATTAGCTCAGTATCGTCGGTTCGAACAAGAACATGAGATACAGATGAGCATTCTAAATCGCCGGCAGCTACCACAAGAGTCCTTTGAAGAGTTCTATAATGCTGTGATAAAATTGCGAAACCAGCAGCAAAATCCATATATCGAAGAGCAGATTGTAGAGATCATGAGAGGCAATCTAAAACCATCGCTGGCGCAGATGATGTTCTCAGTGAGGTTGAAAACTCTGTCAGAATTCTGCAGAGAAGTGAGGCGAGCTGAGAACTTGTTAGCCAACCAGAGACAAATGTATCAACGGTCAGCTCAACGGGTAAACGAATTGTACTGTGTGGAAGATGAGCATTCGTTGATAGACTTGGAGGTAGATGGTATTCTGTCAACCAGTCATTACACTTGCTGAAATTGCAAGGTCGTTGGCCATAGCTTTATGGATTGTCCCGAACCCATAACTAGGACATTTTGTTTTAGGTGTGGTAGGGAAAATGTGGTGGCCCCTAAATGTCTAAAATGCCAGGGAAACCGGCCCAGGAACCCGTATCGATCGGAACCCGGAGTGCGTCGCAAAAATCGGTGAGTTCAGAACGGTAATAAAAACAGCAGATGGAACGGTCCATCCCATAGTCGGTCGTGTTAGGGCAGAAGTTTCGTTCCGTAATACAGTAAATGTAATTAATTTTTATTTAGTGCCTAATTTGAATCGAGAACTATTCTTGGGTGTCGATTTCATGAAGGTTTTTAAAATGTTTGACTGCCTAGATAGTCTCACGACAAATGGTATTAGTCTCTGTGAAGAGGCAGAAAATACTCTAGATGTCGTGACCCATAAGCTGACAGTTGATCAGCAACAAAAATTAGATTTAGTCATATCGATGTTCCCCTGCTTTACCAAGAAAGGATTAGGAAAAACAAATTTAGAAACGCATTCGATAGATACGCGTGATGCTAATCCAGTAAAAGATCGTCACTATCCTGTTTCTCCGGCTGTGCAAAAGTTAATGTTAGCGGAGCTGGATAGGATGCTTGTCCTCGGTGTGATTGAGCTTAGTGAGAGCCCATGGAGTCACCCGGTTACGCTAGTCCGCAAGGGCGAGAAGAACCGGTTATGCCTGGACGCTCGTAAGCTTAATGCACTGACCGTCAAGGATGCCTATCCATTGCCGCACATTGAAGGTTTGCTCAGTCGTTTGGGAGACACGATATACATCTCTAGTGTCGACCTGAAAGACGCGTTCTGGCAGATACCACTTGACTCATCTAGTAAGGAGAAACCCGCATTCACGATGCCAGGACGACCACTTTACCATTTTACGGTCATGCCTTTTGGGTTGTGTAATGCTGCCCAAAGGTTATGCCGTCTAATGGATAAAGTGATCCCCGCAGCACTTCGTGATAGGGTTTTCGTCTACTTAGATGATCTTTTGATAGTGTCTCCAGAATTCGAGACACATCTGGATTTGCTGAAACGTGTATCTATTTGTTTAGCAGATGCAGGACAGACCATCAATGTGATGAAATCTAAATTTTGCTTTAAATAATTAAAATATCTAGGGTACATAGTAGGAGGCGGCAAACTAAAACCTGATCCGGCTAAGGTGGAAACCATAACTCGTTTTGCTTATCCTAAGTCAGCAAGACAGGTGCGGAGTTTCATGGAAGCAACAGGCTGGTATAGGAAATTTATATCGGACTATGCTACCATTGCGGCTCCAATCTTTGAAACGCTGAAGAAGGGTAAGCAATTCAAGTTTTCGGAGGAAGCTAAAGTCACTTTTGATCGCCTCAAGGAAGCTCTGATTTCTAGTCCGCTTCTTAACCACCCTGACTTCAATAAGCATTTTTACATTCAGTGTGATGCGTCTGATGTAGGCATTGGGGCAGTCCTTTTTCAGAAAGATAATTCTGAGGGAGAGCACCCAATTGCATACTTTTCACACAAGTTAACATCAGCGCAGAAAAATTACTCAGTGACTGAACGTGAATGCTTAGCTGTGGTCTTGGCGATTAAAAAGTTTAGGCCCTATATAGAATTGATGCCATTTACTGTCATTACGGATCACAGCAGTCTGAAATGGCTCATGAGTCATATGGATTTAACTGGTCGTTTAGCTAGATGGAGTCTACATTTACAATCCTATGATTTTACGATTGAACACAGGCAGGGGAAACAAAATGTAGTACCTGATACCCTGTCGCGCTATGATATGGACGAAATCTCACTAAACGTGCCCAAGCTCGTCGACATGAACTCGGACGCTTTTCGGTCGGAAGAATATTTGAATTTGATAAGTACCATAGAGAAAAACTCGGAACAATTACCCGTTTTAAAGGTTGCCGACTTGTAAGGAAGTTAAACCTGCGAAGCCTTGCCGAAGGCCAACGCTAAAAACGTCATCAAATTTTTAATTTCGGAGGTTTTTCACAAATTCGGTACTCCGGAAACAATTGTACCCGACAACAGAAAACAGTTTGTGAGCAAGGAATTTGAGGATATGGTAAAAAACTTTGGGGTAAAACATATTCGCACGGCTATACACTCACCACAAGCGAATGCGTCAGAACGCGTGAACCAATCGATTCTGGCAGCCGTAAGTTCGTATCTGCAAGGTGACCACACCGAATGGGACAAGCAATTGTCAGAAATTGAGTTTTCATTACGATCTTCGGTGCAGACATCGATTGGTATAACGACATATTTTGCCTTATTTGGCATGAATATGATTGGACATGGTAGTGTGTATAGTTTGGCGCGGAAACTCAAAAGTTTAAACGACGCGGAAATGAACGTTATCCCTAAACCAGCAAGAATTGAACTTATCCGGCAAAAGATACGCGAAAATCTACATGAGGCCTACGCTCGAAACGAGAAAACTTATAGCACGCGCTATCGGCAGGTTAAATTCGTACCCGGTCAGGAAGTGTACCGTCGCCACTTCCAACAATGTGACTTTAAGAATAATTTTAATGCTAAATTGCTCGAAAGTTTCTCAAATGTCGGATTGTAAGACCAGTCGGAAATAGTTTATATGAGGTCGAGGATACTCAGGGGAAATCGTTAGGGGTATTTCACGCCAAAGATCTAAAACAATAGCTTTAATATCTTTGGTGGTTCTAGTCCTAACATTTCTGTCCAAGAGAGTCCGTACGTTTTAGAAAAGAAAATCATTTTCATATCATAATTCAACTTTGTTTTATTGAAATAATTTTAATTTTAGAACTATGCCTTTAAAATACTTTTTCATTGTTTTGCCAACTAAACGCTAACGTTTCTAAACTGGTTACTTTTTGTAACCGTCACCAAACTATAAATGCAATTCCTTAGTAACGCCCTGGGAACTATGCCATTAAGGACTGGGAACTGTTAGGCATTTAGATTGGTAACATTCATTTGAGACCGATCTTACAGCAAGTTGTAGCAAAATAAAATGTTTTATATCATCAGTATTTCATAATGAAATACTAGATGTTCTCATTAAAAAGGCATTAATCTAGAATTTAAAGTTATTTCAGTTAAATAAAGTCGAAAACATATACGGCGATGGTCATTTAATGAAAACATTATCTTGAAGATGTTACGTTTTTTTGTTTTTAGTACCGTCGCGGTCATTAGCTAGATCTAATCTAAACCTATCCAGATAGCCAGTAACTAAGCTTATAACTACATATTATTCTTGAAATTATTTTCTTATTTAATTGCAATGAATTACTGTGTGTCGGGGTTATAGAGGTATCATGAGCAGTATTGGGTTCTGTACTATCTTTCATTCTTGTCATAAACCAGTGAAATCCATAGCTTTTAGAATGAATAATTATTTGTTTGGTTCGACTAAAAACTTACGTTTCTAGCTGGTTACATTTGTAACCGTCATTACCCTATTGTTAGGTGCAACCTCATCAGAACTTTTGGGGAACTAAGCCATACAAAGCTAGAGGTTATTAGATACCTAAGGTAATAACATGTTTCTTAGTCTGATCTTACAGTAAGTCGAAACCAAAGTTAAATAATTGTAATATACATATTGGCAGACCAACGTGTAATTGTTCATTCTTAAAGCAGATTCTCCTGGGCTATGATACGAATGATTGATTGTACAGAAACACCAGTTTTGACCATGATACAATCTATAACCAAGCTAAACACAATTCATTAGAATTCCTTGACAAGTTATTTAGGACCTTGCAATTATAGTTAACTAAATATGTGTTATTACCACAGAATTCTGCATTAATGGAAAAGTAATATGCCTTATCGAATCTTATTCATACTAGCACTACTATCTACTTTGTTAATATTTTATATTTTGCTTTGTTTTACTCACCCAGATATTTCTGCTCACATTTGTTGCTGTCGTCGTTGTTGATGTAGATATCTTGTTGTTGAGTAATTGAAGCCTGAAAAATGAATTGAAAAATTGAATTAGTATATATGCTAATATATGATTGTAATTCGATAAATATTTTAAAATTTTATACTTGCCAGTCGTCAAGACTTTCACTGTTGGTGGTGACAAAAACTGTTTGGTTCTAGCCATTTGAATTCCCATAACCTGTGAAAAAGTTCAAAATTATTTATAACCACAAAGAATTATAATGTATGGAAAGTTTAATAACTATTGAATTAATTTACAATTTTTCGGAGAATTCCAGGGGGTACTACTCGCCAGAGATATAAAAACCTCTGGTGATTTAATCCTTGTAATTCGTCCTCACTTCTATGAATGAGACTAATTTATAGACAAATTAGACTCATTATAAATACTTTATTTTATTATATGTTTTTAATTATATACTTATATATAATACTTTACTTTTGAAATTTAAATTTTTATATATACTTACTTTTTATTTATTTCCCTCTTCTCAAAAGGAAGTTGAATGAGGTCCATGAATTGGTATGACCTGTAAAAGAGAAAATAATAAGTTTAAAGTATAAATATATACAGATTGTTTACCTTTAGTACAACAAACTCCTTTTTCCTTTGGCACTTCGAACAAAATTCTTAAAGCCTGTAAATAAAAGGAAAATCGTTATTTAGTTCAAAATTTCCAAAATTTTAAGATTAAAGGTTCTAAAAGTTGATTTTTTTTGTTTTTACTATTTACGTTAGTATTCGAATCTTAGAATATTTTACTCTTTATATTTCATATGCATATTTTCATATTATCATTTTTTTCCGTTATTTTTTTTCAGATAGAAACAAGGGGTATTTGTTTTTGGTGGACTTAGTCCTTGTCTCTCTTCAATTTGCCTAAAAGTTACTTTTAGAAACTAGGGAAAACTCGTTTAATTACCTTTTCTTTTACATTTTCTGGAACCCTGTATTTTCAGCCATTTTTTTCCTTCTCCCTGAATATAAGGATCTGAATCTGAAAGAAAGAAAAGTAAAATACAAAAATTTTAGTAATTTGCTAATATTATTTTGTTTAAAATTTTTTTTATATATACATAGTCTTTATTCTTTTTATCACTTTATTTGCTTCAATAAATTTTTCTAAACATGTAAAATGGATTTTAAATGAGGCTAATATATTAGTAAAAAGTTTTAGAAAAATTTATGAAGCCAAATTCTTATTTAGATTTATTTTAACTGGAATTTTTAATTTTACACATTTGGTAACGTTTATGGCTTTTGGTAATATTGATTTTATAAAAAAAAAAAATTTTCAAATATTTTTTTTTACACAATTAAATTTTTTTTTGATATTCACTGTAAATATCATTTTTTTTTAGATTTCACATAGAAATAAGTGTGATTCATTGAATTTTGTTAATTTTAGTCACATCACTTTTAAGTTTCACTGTAAAATCTGAATTATTAAAATTTTTAATTTTGCCAAGTATTTTTCAAGAATTAAATCAAAGACACTGCACAATAGTCACTTTTAAATTTTTAACAGTTTTTGTTATCCACTGTAAAATCAATTCTCGGAAAATTTGCTTAATAATACACTTTCACTTCAAAATATTATAAATTTTTAGTATTTTTGATTTTCACTGTAATTTAATTCTTATCCATAATTTTTGTAATAACCTACCAAATAATGAATTGAATTTGAATTAAAGTAAATTAAATATTAAATTAAAATTATCAATAAAGGAAAAAAAATATATTTATAATGTTGAAATGAAATTTATGAGTCTTATCATTTAATATGAGTGGCTAAACTAAATAATAAATCTAGTTTGCAGGTATGGTTTGGGACGTCAATGAGAGGACGTCATGGCGAGGGTCAAACCTCGAGTGGGAGGGACAACAATTGTGTATAAGTATAATCGATAGGGAGATGCAGCAAATACTTCGTGTCCCTATTTTATATAAAAACATACAATGCTGGTATGATTTTTGTGTTAGTGTGTGTCCATGGTCCAGGTTGCCGGCAAGAACCACCCCCATCCGGCGAGCTTCAGCCGAGCTTAACGCGGGCATACCAGCGCCGCTGGGAATCTGGCCACTCTTTGTTTTGTTTTCTTTATGTTTGTATTTCATAAAAATAAATTGACCAACACACCACTACACCAGTGAAACCTTCCATTCTGGAGGATAATATTCAAGTCGTAATATAGGATTAAAAATAAAAAGAATTATTTTTATTGCTATCCGGGGTAGCTCCATAAGCATCTTGTTACTGATCTTGCCCATACCAGGCGCTTTCTTGGGATTTAAATCAACAATAGCATTTTCGATCTCTCGAATCTCAAAACGTAGGGGTACGGCTGCTCCAAAATGAGGTGCAACAGGTGGCAACTCAATTGCTTCGTTTGATGTGTTCGGTGTGCATTTGTGCAATTGCCACTCTCTTCGACTGTGCATTTGTGCAATTGCCACTCTCTTCGAACTCTTCTTTTTTCATTTAAGAGCCGTTCGACATCAGCAGAATTAATTCTATTATATCTGATTTGTCGGGGGGTTTGGGTAGCATGTTGAGCAGCCAGTTTGAGATTTTTATCGAAATTGATAAGAAAGTGATCGATGTTTTCTGGTGTTTTTAGCGGTATGTTTTCCGAGCAATGTGTACTGAGGTATTTTTTATATTTGAGCCAATTTATTCTTGTGCCATCGCTAAATTAACAGTCGGGGATACAATTTCTAGGGAGCTCAATAAAGTAACAAAAGTGGGTGAGTGATCTGAAGATAGTTCCAGCGAGGATTCAATTTGAATCATTTCTCTAGGGATATTTTTCATCACACTAAAATCAACACGACCTTTAGGGGTAATCAGTCGTGATACCCAAAATGCGTGCTTAGCATTATAATCGCCAGCAGCCAGGAAACGGGGGCCTAGTGATTTAAAAAATCTATTATATTGACTTTCTGTAATTGAAAATCTAGGGGGTGAGTATATCGATGAAATCACTAAGTTTCGATGAAAATCTTCAAGACAGATTGTAGTAGCTTGAAGATAATCTTCGCAAAAATCACACATTAAGTAGTGTTTGATTCGAGCTTTTATTAAAATTGCCGAGCCTCCGCATGCTCTACCTCTGGGATCTTTGGTGTCATCAAATGAGTTTCAGAAACCAGCATTACATCAATTTGTTGGTTTCTTAAAAAATATTCGTGTTCGTTTTTGTGTTGGCGTATGCCGTTTGCATTCCAAAAACATATTCTTAGACAGTTCATGGTCTGTTATAGGGTTTTTACACTAGCGCACATCTAACATCTACCATCAATTTGCAAAGATGTCAACATCTTCCCATAAGAATTACACAGGGCTGAGTGCCAACATCTTTCTACATCTTTAAAAAATGTTCCTATCTCATTTCGTTCCACCTAACATCTTTCGATTATTTTAGTTTCACCACTAATAAAATGGCATTTTTATTAAGAAAAAATGTAAACAAATATTTGTATAAAAATGATCTTATTTAATTTGATAGTATAAAAAAGAAAACCAGTCTCAATTCATTTTGTTTTCATAAAAACAATATGATTTTTAATATTTTTGCAATTTTACTGATGGTAGATGTTAGATGTTGCAAGTGTGAACAAATCTTTCAAGTTTTCAACATCTTCCATACGTTTCTCCTAAATGTACGTAAGTGTAAAAAACCTATTAAGCACAGCCTGCAATAACATTGATTGCATCTTAAGCATTTCTTGCATCATGTTACTCATTGAGTTTGTAAAGTTATAACTATAATATATAACTGATACACATGCACCAGTATCAATTAAAAAATTTAATTTGTTATAGCGATCATAAATAAATAGGCGACGTGATGGTTTTGAAGATATCCTATCATCCGTCACCTCCATGATAGGATTATTTAATTTAAATTAGTATCATTTGAGGTAAAGTTACATGGGGGAATACACTTATGAGCATTTGAGCCAAATTTAAAATGGTACCAACATTTTTCAAACTTTTGACGTGATCTACTTCTAGATTTCCTTCGGTAGTTGGGATAACTCATATTTCTTTGTCTAGATGATCTAAGCTCTGAAACCTCTAAGCTCAATTTATCTAAATTTTGACAAATTTGAGATGTAATAGTTGAAAATTGCTGAATTATATCTTGATTATTACAATTGGAACTAATTTGATATATTTGATTCTTACTCAAAACATCCCAAATTTTATCAGCAAGCTTGATTTTGTCATCTAAATTTTCTAAATTCGAAGATGTTAAATGGACTTGTAGTTCCTTTGGAAGTTTGCGTAACCAAAGTTTATAAAGAAGATCATTTCCTATTAATGAAACTGATCCGGCTACATTAGACATATCTCTATAAAATTCTGAAGGTCTACGATCACCAATCTGTTTATCAGAAAATAATTGTTCAAGTCTCTTTTCTTCACTAAGGGAAAATCGTTCGCATAAGGCATTTTTAAGAAACTCATATTTATTTAAAGTAGGTGGTTTTTGTAAAACGTCTAATATCTTAATGATAACTTCCTGTGGAAGTGCTACAATAACATGTTGATACTTTGTGGTATCATCTGTTATTAGTTTTATATTGAATTGTATTTCAGTCTGAATGAACCATGCTTGTGGGCACTGTTGCCAGATTTGCCGATTTATCGGCATTTTGACGATTTTTGATCGGAAAAATGGCTAAGTGCGATTTGCCGATTTTAGTACTCAAAATTACGATTTTATGAAAAGTTTACATTTACATCAAGGTTTTCATATTATTGGGGTATTCACATGGTCTGCAATATGACTGTCATAATGTCCTAATATATTATAATAGTTGCAGTGTTTTAAACAGAAAAAAAGTATTATTTTTTGACAAACCAATAAACATAGTTCAAATAGTGTTATTAGTTTAGAACTTTTTTGTTTGAAACGCAAAAAAAATTTGTTTAAACTATCATATACATATATTAGGACATTATGACAATTTGACCAAATAGTAGACCGTGTGAATACCCCAAATATTTTAATTAACAAATAGAATGAATACAAATTGAACCGTAATTGTTTTTGTAAGAATGAAGATTATATGTAAAAGCAGAATCCAAATTTAAAGAGCTTAAATTACTTGATATTAATAATTTAATGAAACAAAATGTAAAATATTTGTTAAGATTTTTGAAAAAATTTGTGAAATTTTTAATTTTAGTCGGCCGCCAATGTGTATAACAGTTACTTGAAAGATTTCTATAAACCTATACTAAAGAATTATTAAAGTTAATTAAGTCTGATACTTGATTTTCCCGAAATTGAAACATTGTTGGTCAGAATTTTGTATACGTCCTAAACGTTTCTAAATTGTTTTTGTACATGACTTAGTATTCGCGATATATGTAAGTCGTAGCTTTTTTGCAAATCTTTCAGCCTTTTGTAAGCCGATCTTCCAGATTTTAATTAGCATTCGAACCAGAACCATACCTGTTTTACCATTCATGTTTGTAAGATATTGAGAGCCTTCGGAAAGTTTATTTCAACAGACAGACGAACGTCGAAATATCGACTATTCTATTTATAAGGATCGTAAATGAAAAATGTGGAAAATAATAACTTATATATACCTAGAGATGCCAAACGTGGAATCCATTTTCCAAATCCCGTTTTTCATAAATAAATAGTGGAAATTGTCATTTTTGTATGCCTTTTTCATGCATTTTGACATTCTATATACCCAAATATCACAAAATGATGTTCAGCTCAACTCCTGCTACAATATAGTTAATAAAGGAAATCGGTATTTTTGGTTTTCCTTGAGTGGGGCTCAAGAAAGTCAATTCTTCACCTTTTTTTGTAAGTTGTCTAATAAAAATCAATTTAAATCCTCTTCAAATGAAATAGATTTTATCTCAGATGAGGAGCTCAAACAAAATGAAAATATTTCGATTGCTGAAAGATAAGTTACTGTTTTTACCAGTATGTACATTAGGCTAGATCGATTTGTATGGACGATCAAAACGTAAAAAATCGCATAGCAGAAACGCAATTTACGGAAAATTCTGAGAAAGTTTCCTCAAGAAACCATTGGTCTAAAATCAAATCCTATCTTGCACATTTCGTATTTTATCCAATAAAAAAAACTATTAAAAAAATAAATACTGAAATATTATTGGATAAAAGACACAATTCGCAAGATAGGATTTGATTTTAGACTTATGGTTTCTTGGGAAAAATTTCTTAGAATTTTCTGCTATACGATTTTTCGTGAAAAAAGTCGACACACCGTAATGTACATACTTTATTGTTATTAATGTACTCATGCAAGTATTTCATGCTTTTTAGTGTCTAATATAAATTAGTTGCTAAATAAAAAAATTTCTTTCAATTGTAAAGACATAATTATGTACGTTTATTTCTTATAATTTTCGGTCCCCGGGTGGGTATTTCGGGATTTTTTACCAAATCCCAATCCCCGGGATTTTCAAAAATCAGTCCCGATTAGCATCTCTATATATACCCTTACCACTCATGGTAAAGAGTGTGAAAGTTTTTAATTTCTATTTTATATTAATAATTCTTTAAATATGTGAATTCTTTATTGGATTGTTAGTTTTTTCTAAAATTTCGCAATAAAAAAGTACGTATTTTAATGTTTTGACGATTTTATACCAAAATTATCTGGCATCAGTGCTTGTGGGCAAGAAATCCAAAAATGGTGGTAATTTAACATTGTCGTTAACAATTGCATAATTAAACACCTGGTTATTCATATTGGAGTTTTCCATAACTGTTAAATGGTTGTTTGGAGAACTACAAGATAATGGAGTGTAAATGGAATTATTTGAATCGTTCGTAGTGGTAGGTTGTTCAACGTCTAGTGATATATTCTTTAGGGTAGAAGATCTAGTTAGAACCATAATTTATAAAACTGACGAGATTGTAGTTAACAAATTGATAAAACATGAATGTATTTAGATGTTTAACTTATTTAAATACTTAATACTAGAAAATGTGTGTTAATAAATGTGTTAATGTAATATTTACGGTTTAAATGAATAAAAAAAAATATGTTGATAGATACAGGATATGGTTGAAATTTGTTTTCGCCTCAGGTTACTTGATATTAAAACCAGCTTTTTAATAATATTGTTGAGAGTTAGAGATGCACTTCAATTCTTGATATTTATTTTGATTTGATATTAAATTGATGTTAAATATATTTATCCTTTTGTCATATAATTATCAGGACGAATGAAAATATGGATTATATCCGTTTTCTTATTTCAAGAAAAAAGTCTTATTTTGACGATGTAATTTTGATTAAATTTGTTTCCAATTTATTTATAAGATTGTTTTTAAGATAAACTATATTATATAATGTACAATTAAATAATTCGTTAGGCAGGATCGCCAATAGATGTAGTTACAATTATTTATTTTATATTTTTTATACTTAAATATTGAAGTTTATTGATCAAGAAAAATATTTATAAAGAAAAGTAAAATATTTTTAAATTAAACAATCACAAAAAATATTTTAATGTATATTAACAAAGTTGTAAAAACTAAAGTGTTTTAAGAAATAAGTTAAGTTCCTACAACCGATTGCACAAGAGTTTCTATTGTAGATTCTAGTCGGGTAAAATTGAAAATTGGCGTTTGCTCTCTTACCTCTGGGTTCATATGTTCGTTTTGGAGTTGACGGACTTGCGTCTGAGTTTGGTTGTTTCTAAGTACATTTGCATATGTTACTTTGTTGTCATATGTCTGTTGCAAAGGGGGGTAGTTCAAATTGATGTTATTTAATGGCTGAGCGGGGAAAATCTTTGGTTTCTGGCTTTGTGATTTTTTAACAATTGAGTAGACAGGACAACCCCTATAGTTTGCTGTGTGTTTACCTCCGCAATTGCTGCATTTTTTTATTTTAGGATCATCTTTAGATTTGTTACATTGGGATGTGTTATGCAACTCCCCGCAAATGACACATACTGGTGGTAATTTGCAATATGCCTTGGTGTGTCCATATTCTTGGCAATTCATACATTGGACGGGGCCAAATCGTTTGGGTGGTTCTTCTACCGTAATTTTACGATGTAATAAGTACTTCAGGTTATATATGGGATGTGTTTCATTTTTTTTCAGGTTTATGTCACCGGGTTCAAGTTCAACACGGAAGAGTGGTTGGGGTATTTTTCGCGATTTCTAATATTTATCACATTTTTTGTCTTATAGCCTTTATCTTCTAAGCTTTGCTTTATTTCGAGTGGTTCAACATTACAGTCAATACCCTTTATTACAACTTGTAGACCCTTGCTTCCTTTCAGCTGATAAGTGTAAAAACTTTTCTTTTGAGTTTCAAAATATGTTACAACCTTTCTGTAATCGTTTTCACTATTGACCTGTATTTTAGTTTCATGAATCGTGCCTTTCTTGATTGGGATTACGTAAAAAGGGTTCTCTCCTATTAATGAGATCATGCTCTGAACCAGTGGATTCGAATTATTTTCTCTCAAGTAAATGGGGGGTGGTTTTGTAGAGTGGATTTTATTTACTGGTTCATCTGTTTCACATTCCAGAATAGAAAAACGATTTTCATTGTTTAGTCTATCAGGTGCCGCTTTCGAAGACTTGGGACTTCGTGCCCGTTTTAATACTGTAATTTACCGGTCCATTCCAACCTAAACTAATTCGTGTAAAAAAAATGTTGTTATTTTGTTATTTATTTAATTAGAAAAATCTCTCAAACTTTGTTAATTTTATCATTACAATTCACGAATAGTTGTTATTTGATCTATATAATGAAAAATAAAAATAATTTGATAAATATGAATATATAACGTATTACATTAAGTTTGTTATATGGATATGTATATGTATGTCGATATATTTTTGTACAAATACATTCATATATATACATAAGATTTAATATTTTTATATTTTTGAAATATTTCTTATTTTTTTATGTTTAATAGGAAGATAATTTAATTATAATGAATATATTAATAAATATTGTAATTTGGTTTATAAATAAGGTTAAATATTTAGTTTTATATTTTTTTACTGGAATTCTTTTAAAATACTGTTACGAAATTCTACTTGAATTCAAATATAATTTTTTAAGGGCTGATTAAAAAGTAGCATAATGCTTTCAAATAACAGTGCTGTAATAGCAAACTGTAACATATCTGGCATTATTAAATAAAAGCTAGTTAAAGAACATTGTAGAAATTGAGAGATGGTAATGCAGTGTTATAAATAGTGGCAGAGGTTGCAGTCGTGAGTGAGTTTATCAGAGACGCTATTCGAACAAACATCAACTGAGCGCCTTAAAGTGTGCTGTATTTCAAGTGAATTCGTGTACATTATAAAGTGTCTGTATTTCTGAGAATTTTTAAACGTGTATAAAAAAAACATTGAGTGTCTATTTAATTCTGTGGTTGTTGTACATTTTTAAATAAGTAAAGAGTTGTTACAATTTTTAAACTACTAAACGGCTTTTATTTGCAATCAAAAGTATCTGGATTATTTAAAGGAAATAAACCAGCGTTTTGAAAAGGTTAAAACGTACCATTACACTACATATAACGATTAAACATTTACATAAAATACAGTAAATACATAACGGTTATTTTTCACGTTTTTAGACGGTCATCATATATGAAATTCCAGGGTCATTTAGGTCGTTACAGTGTCACCAAGTTAGCGTAACGGTCAATTTTTTTATGCCCTTACCCAGTTCTTCTTCGTTTGTCGCTATGTGTATAACCAATATCAAAAACCTGTATTCCCAGCCTTGGATTTATTTGCTGTTGTCTGTGCTGTTATGGTGAATTCAAAAAATTCTCCTTCGTGTGTTGCTGTCTTTGCTACTCTGTGCTTTTTGTTTTTTTGTTTTGGGCTTCAACAGTAGGGGTTATTGATGACTACCTTTTAGGAAACACAATATTAATCACTATTTTATTTCTTTGTTTTGATTAGAATTTTTGATCATATACAATAGTTATAATATAATATTTAATTTATAATTATTGAAATAAAGAAAATGATTGTTCCATTGTATATGATTGTAACTAGTGCCTCTTATTACATCACAGAACACCGAATCAATTGATATTATTCGTAAAACTTTAAGTTTTGTTCTTACCTTGTTTATTCAGTAATTTAAGTAAGTCACTTATTATTTTAAAAAAAGAGGAAAGTTAAAATTTAACTTCTATTTTCAATAGCTCAAGAAAATTATTATTTTTGGTCTTTATACACTTCACGTTAGGACTTGAGATAGAACCTGGGCAAGCACTTTAGCAAACACTTGGGCAAACACCACGCACTTTGCTACTTAACCTTATAATGATTAATGCGATCTTGAAAAGTGCATGTTGAGACCAGCGAATTTAACAAGTCCAAAATAAATGAACTACAAATTTTTGTGACGGTAACGTCTGCTCTTCAAAAAAATAAACAAACACATTTTCACATCCCATTGGCAGTAACCAGCACATATTGGGAACAATTTAGCACTTTTATGGCGCATACGTCTTTCCACTTATAGGCACTATGTATTTTACTGGATTTATTAGTAAAACCAGTATAACAACATAAGAACATAAGAAAAAAAATAATAATAATCAGCTGTGTTCTTAATTATTTATGTTTCATTGTTGCCTGACATTCAATGCGAATTTATATATTTAATTCGCTTTGTCTGACTTTCTCATTGACAGACCTATACAAAAGGTTAATGACATACAGAGGGAAGTGGCGTTTTATGTCAAAGAAAAGGGATCAATCACAATAACTAACCTCACAAAAAAATCATGTAATGACCTACAAGTGTTCTTGAAACACTAGGAAATGAAAAACCGAAGGGGAGGTGGGGAATGATCATAAACCTAGGCTTCAACACGCACTTTTCAAGATCGCATTAATCATTATAAGGTTAAGTAGCAAAGTGCGTGGTGTTTGCCCAAGTGTTTGCTAAAGTGCTTGCCCAGGTTCTATCTCAAGTCCTAACGTGAAGTGTATAAAGACCAAAAATAATAATTTTCTTGAGCTATTGAAAATAGAAGTTAAATTTTAACTTTCCTCTTTTTTTAAATAATAAGTGACTTACTTAAATTACTGAATAAACAAGGTAAGAACAAAACTTAAAGTTTTACGAATAATATCAATTGATTCGGTGTTCTGTGATGTAATAAGAGGCACTAGTTACAATCATATACAATGGAACAATCATTTTCTTTATTTCAATAATTATAAATTAAATATTATATTATAATATTATATCAGGTCGCAGCCAGCGACAAATTTTATTTCGCATACCTTTGAGCAAACTTGTGGTTTCTTGCCCGTCGGAACAACTTTTATTGGATTTTGTGGTTCCTTGCCTGCCGGAACATTTTACTTGTACTTTATGTGAATTTGTGGTTCCAAGCTGCCGGAATAAATAGAAATAATTGTGAAGTCGTTCCAAGCTGCCGGTACAAGTGTTTAAATTAAAAGTATAAAATTTTTGTGGATCCTTACACGCCGGAACGAGTAAAACTTTTATTAAGCTGAATTTGTGTGAAATTTTAAAATGTCCTGCTGGAACAAATTGTGTTTTTTATTTGTGATAAATTGTGTGGTTACTTGACTGCCTGAGCAATTAAATTTTAATCTACAGTGAATGTCAATTAATTTGTGAAATTTTGTGAGGCCCCAAGCCTGCCGGAACAAATTAATTTTTTTGTAAAATATTTGGAGTGTTGCTGTTTAATATTTGCGAATTTGTTTGCCTTTTGAAAACATTTGTGATTCATGATGCAACGGTCGCCAGCTAGAAAAAGCTCTCGTTTGCAGACAGCAACGAGCCAAAATGTGAATAGTTCCACGCCTGCCGGAACAAATAGTTCAGCAAATGTTTCTCAAATGCCGTCGGTACAAAATGTCAGTTCTGTTGCCCTCGGAACAACGGTAACTAGTGCCTCTATAAGTGCACCTAGAGAACCGCCACCTGCTGTATCAACGCAAAACATTTTCAGTTCAACAAGTGAAGAGCCCTTTAGTCTGCCGCCGTTAGTGCCCGGTCCTAATGTGAGAACCCAGCCACCACAAACCTTATTGTCTGATAATGAGAACCTGCAACGACAAATTGACATCCTGCAAGCTCAATTGGCAAACGGTCAACGTGCTTTAAGAGCAAATCTTTTTGTTTCCCCTGCCACAGTGCCCATGCCAGTACAACGCAAACTTTATGATCTGCCCGAATTTTGTGGTACTCCCGAGGACTGGCCAATTTTTTTGTCTGCCCTTGAACATTCGACAGCGGCATATTCATACAATAATTTTGAAAATTGTTTGAGATTGCAGAAGGTTTTGAAAGGTGAAGCCAGAGAGTGTGTGAAGTCGTTGCTCATCCACCCAAATAATGTGCCAACAGTTATAGAGCAATTAAAGCTACAATATGGTCGCCCAGAGTGGCTTAATCGATGCCAATTGCAACAGATGAAGGAAGTTCAGCCCATAGCAGAAAACGCGATCGATAAATTGGTGCCGTATTCCATTAAGGTCAGAAATTTAGCAGCATTTTTGGAATCTGCCAATGGTTATCAATATTTGTCGAATCCAACACTCATGGAGGAGTTAGTACAGAAGCTTCCAATGAGCTAACGTATGGATTGGGCCCAGTTTGCTTCAACTTTACCTCAGTTGCCGACAAATTTGGTAAGAAGTGTGCAAATAAGTAGTGATCCAAAACAAAAAGTGGTTTTATATGCTTCAGATGGCCCAGAACGTCAGTTAAAATGTTTTTATTGTGTTGGCCCACATAAAATTTTTGATTGTAAGAAATTTTTAGAATTGATGGATAGAAGTGAAGAGATTGAAGTCTCAGTGGTGGCCATTCAAGTAAAGATTGTCGTCGGCGTAAGCAGTGTCCAATGGAAAAGTGCCAAAGAAATCACAATAAATTATTGCATGAAACTAAACCTAATGAACCAAGTGAAGCTCAGAGAGAGCTTCAACAGTCGAGTCAGTGCTTAGTTGTGTTTCCAGTGCTAGTGAAAAAAGTGATTTGTTGTTCAGAGTGCTCCGAGTGGTTCTTTATGGACCAAATTGTGCTATTGAAACTTATGCACTCCTAAATGAAGGTTTTTCGGTCACGATGATGGAAAGCTCTTTAGTGAGATAGCTTGGACTGCATGGTCGACAAAGTCAATTGAATTTGAGTTGGTTAGTGGTAAATCGGCACAAGAACCAGTTATGGTGGTGGATCTTCATGTGAGCGCTGTTAATAAGAAGAGGAAATATGCTTTGAAAAATGTGTATGGTGTCTCGAATTTGAAGTTGCCTAGTCAGAGTTTTAATGCGGATTTAGTAAAGAATCATGGTGTGCCTTTAAGCTCATATGAATGTGTGGCTCCAAAGGTACTAATTGGTTTAGACCATTGCCATTTAGGATTGCCCGATAAAATAGTCCCTTTGGAAGATGTTGGTCCATATGCTGCCAATACTCCTCAACACAGTTGTATAATTTAAATAATTTGGTGGCAAATTATTTTGAAACTGAAAATTTTGGTGTTAAGGCTCTACCAGTGATTGAGTCAAGAGATGATTTACGTGCACGAGAGATATTGAGAAATACGACGAAGAGGGTTGCCGGAAGATTTGAATCCAGACTACTATGGTGTAATGATGACGTAGTCCTGCCGGATAGATTTTTTGAATGATTTTTTTTTTGAAAGAAAAATTAAAAGATTTTTTGAAATGAAAGAAAAATGAAAAATAATCCTGAATTTGGTGCGGCCTATAAACAAATAATGAGTGAATATTTGCAGAAGCGGTATGTACGCAAATTATCATTGAGTGAAGTTGATACATTTCATCCGAGAACGTGGTACTTGTCGTAAACCCTAATAAGCCAGGGAAGATTCGTATGGTGTTCGATGCAACAGCAAAGGTGGAAGGTGTCTCGTTGAATTCAAAGTTATTGAAAGGCCCTCAGCAGTACAAACCGTTGCCATCAATTCTATTTAATTTTAGAATCGGTTCCGTAGCTGTTTGTGGGGACATAAAGGAAATGTTTCATCAAGTTGTTGTTGCTGAGGAAGACAGGTGTTCGCAGAAGTTATTGTGGCGATATGATGCTAGTGGTCCACCGGAAGTGTATGAGATGCTTGTGATGATGTTTGGAGCTGCCTGTTCGCCCTGTATTGCCTATTATGTGAAGGAAACAAATGCAATGGAGCATCGAAATCGTTTCCCTAGAGCCGTGAAGTCAATTTTGGACCATCATTATGTAGATGACTTTGTAGATAGTTTTGTAAATCCGTCAAACGCCATTGAAATAGCCATACAAGTTCGTGAAATACATAAAGCTGCTGGTTTGGAAATGCTCAGGAGACATAGTGTACTTTGGGACGAGATGTTGCCCGCGTCATTACAAGCGATGTGGAATAAATGGCGCCAAGAGCTAAGAAATGTTGTCCATGTAAAGGTTCCACGATTTTATTTTGGAAATGGTTTGCTCTTGGAGTTAGAGCTGCATATTTTTGTTGATGCCAGTGAAGCTGATTGAAGATGGTTGCCTACAGTTCTCAATGTTGCCGATGATACTACAAAAGCTAAAAATGAAGTTGATTTTTCCATTGAAACACGTTGGTTCCAAGGGCCACAATTTTTACATGAAAACGAAGCTGACTGGCCGAATAAGAATTCTGAGAAATCTGATGATTTGTGTGAAGAAGAACTACGCCCCAAATTTGTCATGCTGGTTAGTACAAATTTAGTTATAGATTTTAAACGTTTTTCTTCATTTCTCAGGCTTAAACGAACAATGGCTTGGGTTCTGAGATTTATCAATCGCTGCCGAAAATATGATAAATGTAATGGTTCGAGATGCCTGTGTGCTGAAGAGTTATGGGTTTGCTGAAACTAGTCTGTGTCGTCTGTCCCAAGAAGAGTGTTTCGCCTTTGAAATAAATGTTTTAAAATCTGGTGGTTCTTTAAAAAAGGACAACGAGTTATTTTCCCTTTCGCCTTATTTTAATGAAAATAATCTACTTCGAGTGAGCGGTCGTATTGATGCTGCGAGTTGGTTGCCTTTAGATGACAGTCACCCCGTTATTTTGTCGCCCTGTCACCGCTTTACACAACTATTTGTTGCCCATGTGCATAATAAAATGAGACTTCAAAAAAATTGAGGCTACCATAGGTTCTGGATTCCACGACTACGAAATCTGTTGAGTAAGACCACATCAAATTGCAACATTTGTAAGATTCGTACATTTAGAAGTGGCCTATGATCTCTCTACTGATTCCTGTAATTTGGCTATACGGAATTTTATAAATCGTCCGCTGAAGATTTGGAGTGATAACGGAAAGAATTTTGTTGGAGTTAACCAAGAAGCCCAGCGATTTGATGAAGTATTTGATCTGGTTAAAATTGAAGATAAGTTGTCCACAAGGGGCATTGAATGGCAGTTTAATTGTCCACATAATCCTGCAGAAGGTGGTATATGGGAGCGAATGGTTCAATGTGTTAAAAAGGTTTTAAGAGTAACCCTAAAAGAAGTCGCCCCAAAAGAGCAGACCATGCAAAGTTTTTAATTGAAGCCGAAAACATCGTGAACTCTCGCCCATTGACTCACTTGCCTGTCAGTCCGGAAGACGAAGAACCATTGAGGGCTAATCATTTCTTGTTAGGTTCTGCAAATACGGCTCAAACGCCAGAAGGTATTGAGATTACAAAGCCAGTAGTACTGAAGAAGCAGTGGCGAATTGCTCGACTGCTACGAGATCATTTTTGGAAAAGATGGATTGTGGAATATTTGCCCACACTCACAAGACGGTCCAAATGGTGCGAATATGCGAAGCCTGTGGCCCAGGGAGATCTTGTACTACTTTGTGATCCGGCTGTTTCCCGTCGAGATTGGAAGAGAGCTGATGTCCAAACAAGTAGTGGAATACTTAAACGCCCAGTTTCCAAACTAGCAGTCCTTCATTTGGAGTAGTGAATCGTTGCCGATCCACGGAGGTGGGAATGTCGCCAATGGCTCATACATTTATTTATTTAAATTTATTACTATTTTTATTTTTATAAATTTTGATATTTAACCTTAATATTTACTTAAATTGTCTTATTTACCAATCGTATGATCATTGTTGTTTGGTTCATTTGTCCGTTAGGATTTTCCCTTTTGTTCATATTTGTTTACGAACTAATCGCACTTTTTGTCCCTAAATTATACTGCAGTATTTTCATTCAGTTTATTTATTTGGAAATGAACTGTTGTAAAAGTACATAAACAAAAAGAAATTTGTAGGCTCAGTAATAACTGGCTTTAGAATTCAAATTTAGTTTGTTGTGGATAAAGACTGCGGTAAGTCGCTTAATTTATTTAGAAGTTATTTTTTGTAACAAGTTCTCTTTTTAGAAATAAACGGTTGCTCAAGTATATGCATCATTAATTTAAAATTTGTGGTTCATTTATTTGGGATTTGTTAAATTCGCTGTCCTCAACATATAGTCTCAGGTCGCAGCCAGCGACAACATGTGTGAAATGAAAATGGTCTTATTTATCACCTACACCAGGGAAAGGCAACCTATACTCATATTGTTCATCATAAATCTTTAAAAAGTTGGGACATTTTTTTACTGGCAACGCTGATTCTTAAATTGTGCTATAAAAAAACGATATACAACCTGCTTGTTTGAGTTCTCAAGCTAGCCTGATTAAAAGTTGTTTATTCCTCTACAATGCGTGTGCACACTAGGGTGGCATTAGAAAGTTGGATTTTGGCAATTCTCATCCCCAGTTTGGTGAACATTAGTAAAAAAAATCATCTTGAGAAAATTTTAGGTAAATCGGTTAAGCCTAAAATTTAAAAATTTTGCCATTAAAAAATTACTTTTCCAATTTAATTTAAAAGAATAGAAATGTGTACGCAATTGTCGTTCTAATGAGGCATAAAAAATATAAATAGGTCAAAAAATGTTAATGTTATTAAAAATTCGCCAGACCAGTAAGGTGTCTCAGGCAACTAGAACAAGAAATGTAGGAACAAAATTAACATATTGTTACGAAATTGTACTTGAATTCAAATATAACGACGAGAAAATTCAGGAAATGTCTGAAGCTTTTAACAGCAGAGTGGATGGTATTGACAAGATTTAGAAAATTATGTTGATCAAAAACTGCATGACCTAGAAACAAAGGTTAATAATCTTCAATGCCAAGATGGACCGGTACGAATTAATCCAGAATCCTCTAGTAGAATAAAGGCCCTAGTTTTGATGGCACCACACCATTTAATGTGTTGAAGTTCCAGTTTGATACAGTTGCCACGAGAAACCTATGGAGCAATGAAGAAAAAGGTATCGAGTTGATTTTGGCCTTAAAAGGAAATGCAGCAGTAGTTCTTGAAAGCGTGCCAGCGAGCAACTGAAATTGTTATGATGACATAATGGAGGCGCTACAACGTAAGTACGGTGGCGAACATAAAAAAGAATTATACCGAATGGAATTGCGTGGTAGAGTGCAGAATGCCAATGAGACGCTACAAGATTTTGCGTTGGAAATCGAGCGTTTGCTACAGCTTATTTATCCAGGGGAGAAAAATCAACGGTCGGAAGCACATCCTTACTATGGACACGGGAGCGTCGCAGTCTATCATCAGAACAGATTTAGTAAATAAATCGATGGAACCAATTTGCAATGCAAGTCTACGCACCGCTACTGGAGAGCCTGCCGCTGTCCATGGTAAAGTTAATGGGAAACTAACTATTGATGGTATTAGCGTAAATCATGTCTTTGTTGTTGCCGATATTGTGGACGAAGTAATCATTGGTGCAGACTTCATGATTAGTCACAGCATTACTTTGGATATGGGACAAAAAGTCATGAATTGGCGAAATGTTAAAATACCCCTTGACGTAGGATATGAGAGCAAGTCTCAAGTAAGAAAGTTAGTTTTTGTTGAGCACAAAAGGTTGCCACCGCAGTCAGAGGATTTGGTATGGGCCCGTGAGGAAGTGGAGGATTGTATAGACAATGGTTTGTTAGTGTTAGAACCAGCGGATGTGAACAGTGCAACGACAGAATGGTTCCTGTTGGAGTGCTAGGTCTGTCCCCAGAGAAAAGATCATCAGGCCGGGTTCCAAGATGGGTGAAGGTGCTTCAGCAGAAAAAGAAATGCATGAATTCAGAGACGAATTAAAATGACAAATGACCAAATGAAAACTAGATATATCTCACAACGTAATAAGGGTTTGTCATCCAAATTAAGGAATTACTGCAAAGGACTACATAGGGTAGTTAAGACATGGCTTATAGAATACCGAAATGTGGAAGACCGATATCGGGAATTAAGGTTGAACATCTAGAACGACTAGCTGCCTATGGGAGAAGTGAATCTATGCCTATTCGGGACGAACAGGCTTAAGCGGGGGCATTGTTACGAAATTGTACTTGAATTCAAATATAACGATTTTAAGGGCTGATTTAAAAGTAGCATAATGCTTTCAAATAACAGTGCTGTAATAGCAAACTGTATCATATCTGTGGGCATTATTAAATAAAAGCTTTCAGTTGGCCATTGATCGTAAGTTGGCAACGCGGTTTGAATTCGAATATTCAGTTAAGGAACATTGTGGAAAGTACAACACAGATGGCGTATGTATTAGTAAGATCTAGAATATTCGAACTTTGACAGTTAAAGAGCAATCTAGAGTGCAGATGGCAGTGTTATAATGAGTGGCAGAGGTTGCAGTCGTGAGTCAGTTTATCAGAGACGCTTTTCGAATAAACATCAACTGAGTGCCTTAAAGTGTGTTGTGTTTTTCAAGTAAATTCGTGTACATTATAAATTGTGTCTGTATTTCTGAGAATTTATAAACGTGTATAAAAAAAACATTGAGTGACTATTTAATTCTGTTGTTGTACATTTTAAAATAAATAAAGAGTTGTTACAATTTTCAAATCAAAAGTATCCGGTTTATTTAAAGGAAATAAACTTGCGTTTTGAAAAGGTTAAAACGTAACAATATTTTGATAATACATTTTTACTTGTATATGAGTTTTTGTGTTCGTAAAATACCGTTAAGCTACTCCATTATCAAATTTTTAAAAATTTTGTTAAACAAATTTCAGATTTTTCTGATTATTTCATTGGGATTTATTAAGAATATAATAGGGAATAAAAATGTGAAAAAGTTATGAAAATATCTCTTACAGTTTTTCCGTACCTGCGATTTAAATTTTGAAATTTTCGAGAAAAACCAATTATAATCCAAGCCAAAATAACATCACCAAAATCGCTAACTTCATCAAAAAATGTAATTTATTGAACCTTATTTAATATATTATCTAAAACAACTTTATATGAATATTTCACAATATAATTACTTCTGTATATATATATATATATATATATATATATTAGGGTGGCCCTTAATGAACGAAACGAGGATTTTGGCCATTCTCACCCCCCAGTTTGGTGAACATTAGTAAAAAAATCATCCTGAAAAAATTTTAGGTAAATCGGTTGGGGTTAAGACGTGCCGCAAGCCTTCTGAAGTTTTGAGATGCATTTACAAGGGGATAAAATGCATTTTTTTCAGTTTTTGTAAAAATTTTGCCATTAAAAAATTACTTTTGTAATTTAATTTAAAAGAATCGAAATGTGTACGTAATTGTCGTTCTAATGAGACATAAAAAACAGAAATCGGTCAAAAAATGTTAAAGTTATTAAAAATTCGCCAGGCCATTAACGTGTCTCAGGTCACTAGAACAAGAAATGTAGGAACAAAATGAACATATTTTGATAAATATTAAAATAAAAGCTCATTTTTACTTAAAATATGTCCATATATACTTGTATATGAGTTTTTGTCTTCGTAGGATACCGTTAACCTATTCTTAGGTATGAACAAAAAAATAAAAATTTTTTAACGGCAGTTTCAAAACTCAATTTTCAAATTTTTAAAAATTTTGTTAAACAAATTTCACAATTTGTTGATCATCTCATTGGGATTTATTAAGAATATAATAGGGAATAAAAATGTGAAAAAATTATGAAAATATCCCTTATAGTTTTTCCGTACCTGTGATTTAAATTTTGAAATTTTCGAGAAAAACCAATTATTTGGCAATTTTTAGGCCAATGAGCTCTATTTCCTTAGTCTTATGAATTTTAAGCCAAACTTTTTCAGAATATTATAGTCCAGATAATTCTAAATATACTCTGAAACTTTTACTAAAATCGGAAAACGTTAACCCTTAAATCGTGAAGGTCAAAAGTCAAATTTTTCAATATTTGGAATTTCTCTTGGAAAGATTTCGAAATGTTCGAAATGTTGTATATTTTTGTGCCGATTTTGATGAAATTTAACAAAAATATAACACAAAGCCTAGTATATACAAAAACAGCAGAAAAATTTAAATTAACCCTATATAGCACTTGGGGTTAAAATGACCCGAAACTTCTAAAACCATAAAAAAAATTATGATTTTAAAAGTTTGGTGTCATTTTAACCCCAAGTGCCATTAAGCGTTAATTTCCATTCTTGTGCTGTTACTATGAACCATAGAGTTTATGTTATATTTTTGTTAAATTTCATCAAAATCGGCCCAAAAATATACAACATTTCGAAATCTTTCCAAGAGAAATTCCAAATATTGAAAAATTTGACTTTTGACCTTCACGATTTAAGGGTTAACGTTTTCCGATTTTAGTAAAAGTTTCAGAGTATATTTAGAATTATCTGGACTATAATATTCTGAAAAAGTTTGGCTTAAAATTCATAAGACTAAGGAAATGGAGCTCATTGGCCTAAAAATTGCCAAATAATTGGTTTTTCTCGAAAATTTCAAAATTTAAATCACAGGTACGGAAAAACTATAAGGGATATTTTCATAATTTTTTCACATTTTTATTCCCTATTATATTCTTAATAAATCCCAATGAGATGATCAACAAATTGTGAAATTTGTTTAACAAAATTTTTAAAAATTTGAAAATTGAGTTTTGAAACTGCCGTTAAAAAATTTTTATTTTTTTGTTCATACCTAAGAATAGGTTAACGGTATCCTACGAAGACAAAAACTCATATACAAGTATATATGGACATATTTTAAGTAAAAATGAGCTTTTATTTTAATATTTATCAAAATATGTTAATTTTGTTCCTACATTTCTTGTTCTAGTGACCTGAGACACGTTAATGGCCTGGCGAATTTTTAATAACTTTAACATTTTTTGACCGATTTCTGTTTTTTATGTCTCATTAGAACGACAATTACGTACACATTTCGATTCTTTTAAATTAAATTACAAAAGTAATTTTTTAATGGCAAAATTTTTACAAAAACTGAAAAAAATGCATTTTATCCCCTTGTAAATGCATCTCAAAACTTCAGAAGGCTTGCGGCACGTCTTAACCCCAACCGATTTACCTAAAATTTTTTCAGGATGATTTTTTTACTAATGTTCACCAAACTGGGGGGTGAGAATGGCCAAAATCCAACTTTCGTTTATTAAGGGCCACCCTAATATATATATATATATAAAATATTTTATTTTATTAATATTATATAATACAATAAATGACACTATATAATAAAGTTGGATGAGAGTGCTGGTAGCTGTGACCTTCGACTCCACTGATTATAATATAAATAAATTCTTAATATATATATATATATATATTTTTTGGTCATACCTATTTTAATATTTATCAAAATATGTTAATTTTGTTTCTACCTTTCTTGTTCTAGTTGCCTGAGACACGTTAATGGCCTGGCGAATATTTAATAACTTTAACATTTTTGACCAATTTATGTTTTTTATGTCTCATTAGAACGACAATTACGTACACATTTCAATTATTTTACGTAAGAGAAGAGTAAATGAAAAACGCGGCACCTAGGGATGCCAGATCCAGATTCGCAAAAAGCTGGACATTGTTCTTTAAAAAGCTGGACAAATCAAAAAAAAACTGGAAATTATAAAAATGACTGAAGTTATTCCAAAAAACCGTTTTCAGTGATGTTCGTCAACATAACGAACCGTAACTTAGTCAGTTTTTGTCCGATTTTACGATTTAAAATGAATTTTATGCATACATTTTATGTTTAAAATAGGAAAAACTCTTTCATAAAAAGCGTTGCTTACTGGTATTGAAAATACAAAATATACAACTTTTCTAAAATTCTCGAATTCACTTTTATGTTTGACAAATCTCTTGGGATTTGTTTATAAGCTTTACGAAGGACCAGTAATCGATACATAGTTTATCGTTATCTATTTCTTCAGATATTTCAACCTTTTTGTAAATCTTCCCAAGAAAACAGGACATAGGAGTCATCACCAAAGTCGTAACAATTTTATAACTAAATAGCTAACTGCTTTTATGTTCATTAATCCAAATGTTTTTTCAAAATGCTGTTAACTTTGGACCCAATAAATATGTTATATATTCTACATTTGAGGCTATTCATAAGTATGGTCATTATATCGTGCAACTGTAAAACTGTACAAGAGTCATTCTCAAGAGTTGTAAATTCCTGCATTATGTTTTGCATAAAATATAAAAATGCTTCTGATAATCCTTCACGTTTACATTCTTCTTCATTGGCATCATTATCAGAAATTCCATATGACATGTATTTCCATAAAACTTTTAGGCATTTATTTTGTTCCTTTCTTCAAAAAATACATACACGTTTTTCCATATGTTATTATTGTGTACTAATTAGAATTAAGTAAATTTTCATTCATTCATATTTAGCTGAACAAATTCAATTTTAGCTTGAAACTGGACAGGCATCAAAAAAGCTGGACAATCCAGCCAAGTCCAGCCCGGCTGGCAACCCTAGCGGCGCCCATGTTTTGCCTTTCCCTGATCTATACACAAGTGATACATGCAACCAAAGAATATAAATCATATCCCAGCAGTTAAGCAAGTAGTCAATGTATCCCTTAAAGACAGTAATTGTCACAAATGTCTTATCACTGGCTGCCTCCAATTTATATATTTTGGTCATTTGACACGTGTGTGCACTTTGTAGTGCAGAGAGAAGACAATTGGTTACTTTATACATCCCAAGTAATCTAGCGTGAAGACGATCGTCACTTAAGTGTCTCTAATTAATCTGGAATGTAGTCACCTTAATCGTTTTGTGAGTAATTCGTACTCAAATGTCTTATCACTTGGCTGACTCCAATTTATATATTTTGGCCATTTGACACGTATGTGCTCTTTGTAGTGCAGAGAGAAGACAATTGGTTTCTTTATACACCACAAGTAATCTGGCAGGAAGACAATCGTCACTTTAGTGTCTCTAAGTAATCTACGGTGAAGTCACTTTAAAATATTATTTTGTGCTGTACTTTAGAAAGTAGTTATTTTACCCACCCAAGTAATCTATTGAATAGTCAATTGTCTCCTAATGTCTCATTTTAGTCTGAATTATAGACTGTTTCAATTTTATTTAACTTTAGGGATAAGCCATTTTACTCACTACAAAAGTATAACTATAATTATATTTAAGGACTAGCAAATTTACTTACTACCTTATGTTACTTTGAAAATAATACTTTGAGACTAGTAATTTAACTTACGCTAAGTAACCTGGAGTCGGTCAATCTGACTATGTACATATTGTATTTTAAATATATCGGTTTTATAACTTATATTGGTTTTATAACTTACTAGCTGACCCGGTGCGCTTCGCCACCCCAATTAGAAGAAAGAAATAGTACTATCAAGTCTCACTTTGTGAATCTAATTGTAAATGTCTAATTTCATATTTCTGGGTCCATTATTATAGAAAATGCAAAATGTGTTCCTAATTTTAAATTTTTAGGTTTATTATTATAAAATATTCAAAAAGTACCATTGCAATAAGGAAATAGTAACATTGATTATCACTTTTAAATTCGCATTCACTAAACCATAACCCGTCAAAGTTTGAATTTTAGATTTGTATATCATTTCCTATATTATCAACTAATTTTGTTTCAATAATACTTAAGATTTAAAAAATTATCACAAAACCGAAACCGATCGGTTTTTAATTTTTTAAAACCGAAACCGCGGTTTTGAAATTCATCGATTTTTTGGAAACTCTAGGTCCATTATTATAGGAAATACAAAAAAGTACCATTAAGGCCCAACTATAATATGCATAAGCTAGCTTAAGGTAATGTCAAAACCGAACGAAAAGTCTGTCAAATGCTTAAGGAAATCCGAAGAAACTTTTAGGTGGCCATAATGTACTTACGTGCATTCAAAACAATTTAGCTCCATTTGCACATTTATGTGCAACATGCAATTAAAAAAATAAGTATTTCTTATTATTTTATCAAAATAAATTAATTTTCTTCATCCTTTTCATTTATTTCTCTATTTTTTTTGTATAAAATAAACAAACAGCTGATTCCGTACGGAATGTGCGACCAGCTTCGCACTTTGCTTAAGCAAATAAAATTTGACGAAACTTGACGAAACTCTCTTAAGTACATTATAGTTTGTCACATACATTTTATATGTATTCGCACAGTTGCTTAAGCTGACTTAAGCTAGTTTATGCATATTATAGTTGGGCCTTTAGAATATATAAAAAGTACCAAAAATCCCCCACTTGTGGTTTCCCACTCACTCGGGTCCATATAAGCTTAATTTCATGGCTTTAGGTTCATTGGTGTAGAAATTACAAAAAGTACCATTCGAATAAAGAAAAATTACCAAAACGTCTCCCCTAGAATTCTAACTCACTTAGGACCATGTATGCTTAATTTCATGTTTTTAAGTCCATTGCTATAGAAAATTAAAAAAAAGTACCATTAGAATAAACAAAAGGTACCATGAGGTATCCGCTTGAATTTTCAATCACTTGGGACCATATACGCTTAATTTCATATTTCTAGGTCCATTATGTTATAGAAAATTCAAAAAGTACCATTAGAATATAGAAAAAGTACCAAAAAGCACCCACTTGTAGTTTCCCACTCACTCGGTTCCATATAAGCTTTATTTCATGTTTCTAGGTTCATTGGTGAAGAAATTACAAAAAGTACCAATCGAATAAATAAAAAGTACCACAAAGTCTCCCCATAGAATTCTCACTTACTTAGGACCATATATGCTTAATTTCATGTTTCTAAGTTCATTGTTATAGAAAATTCAAAAAAGTACTATTAGAATAAACAAAAAGTACCAAAAAGTCTCCCCCTAGAATTCTCACTCACTTAGGACCATATATGCTTAACTTCATATTTCTATGTCCATTATTACAGAAAATTCAAAAAGTACCATTCGAATATAGAAAAAGTACCAAAAAGCAGTCACTTGTAGATTCCCACTCACTCCGGTCTTAATTTCATGTTTTTAGGTTCATTGGTGAAGAAATTACAAAAAGTACCATTCGAATAAAGAAAAAGTACCAAAAAGTCTCCCCCTAGAATTCTCACTCACTTAGGACCATATATGCTTAATTTCATGTTTCTAAGTCCATAGTTATAGAAAATTTAAAAAGTACCATTAGAATAAAGAAAAAGTACCAAAAAGTCTCCCCCTAGAATTCTCACTCACTTATGACCATATATGCTTAATTTCATGTTTCTAAGTCCATAGTTATAGAAAATTCAAAAAAGTACCATTAGAATATAGAAAAAGTACCAAAAAACCCACACTTGTGGTTTCCCACTCACTCGGTTTATATATAAGCTTTATTTCATGTTTCTAGGTTCATTGGTGAAGAAATTACAAAAAGTACCATTCCAATAAAGAAAAAGTACCAAAAAGTCTCCCCCTAGAATTCTCACTCACTTAGGACCATATATGTTTAATTTCATGTTTCTAAGTCCATTATTATAGAAATTTCAAAAAAGTACCATTAGATGAACAAAAAAGTACCTATAGTACAGTTCACACATTTTGGTACCTAAATATTATCCCCTATTCCTAACACTAACTTCACTCAAATACATATCAGCTAACTTTAATGTCGATAACTGAAATAATTTAAAATTTTAAAAAAGTACCATTAGGAGAAAAGTACCAATTTCCCTTTTCTTACTTGAACACCCCTCAAGTTTGAAATTTAAAAATATTCCAGTTTGCCAAAATTGTTTATGCTACAGGCATGTATCAAAATATTAAAATCTGTGTTAATGTGCCCAAGAATAAATAATCACCCGGATTTGGCCCAATATACACCTTGGTACTCGAGTTCCAAATAACACCCTGTTAGTTAATTTTTGTATGAATCCAGGAACCAACGTTAAAAAAAATTATCAAAATTGGCTTAATAATTCCAAATATAATGTATTTTCCCGATTTTATCCCCTTTTTGGTACCTTTTTTATCCCCATTGAGGTGGTACAATTTCATTCAAATAAATTTCTGTAACGTATTCGTATGTCTATGTCAAATTATAGAAAAACATATTTTATGAAAAAGTACCAAAAATTAACACAATTTTTATCCCTTAAAGGTTCGAATTTCCAATAAGTACCAAACTAATATTTTTTATTTTCGTATGTCTATGTCAAATTATAGAAAAACATATTTTATGAAAAAGTACCAAAAATTAACACAATTTTTATCCCTTAAAGGTTCGAATTTCCAATAAGTACCAAACTAATATTTTTTATTTTTTGTTAGTTAAAGAATACTATTTGAAAATTGTTTCTATGTTTATTGGTTTAAAAGATACATAGGGTGCAAAAAAAGTACCAAAATACAGTTTTTCCCCGTTTTCTCCCCTAAAAGTTTCGAATTTCCAAAAAGTACGAAACACCTGTCAGCTTATTTTTTAAATGGAGTAACATGCTATTTTAAGTTTTTTTGTATCTTTATTAGTTTTGAAGATATAAGGTTACCGAATTTACCCGTTTTTACCCTTTTTTACCCCCTAAACGTTCGAATTTCCAAAAATCCCTTCTTATCGGATCGTTTTGGGGAGGGAGGAACCCACAGTTAAAATTTCGTGATTCTAGCTTCAGCCGTTTGGGCTGTGCGATGATGAATCAGTCAGTCAGTCAGTAACGTTACTCTTTTATATATACATAGTTTTTTAGAAACAGCGTTAAAGTTAAGACGTGTGTTATTTACATAAATACTTACAAAATTCAAAATGTCTACGACTTCTAAAAAGGCTAAGGTTGAAAATTAAATTTATTCGTCTTTTTGTTTTAATCCCTTTAACAAAATGAAGCACAGATCATCAGATATGCGAAATATTTCCGACGGCTTATTAAAAAAATTCCCTACGCTGTCAAAACGATTGAAAATTTGTGGCTCATGCAGGAAAGAGCTCGGAAAGTTGAACGAATTACCGAATTTGAATAGTAATGAGCCTTGCGTTGAAGTTATTCCAGATGAAGACAAAAGTAATTCCGAGAATGAAGACAGAACTGTTGATGTGCCCTAATGCTACAACTTCTTGCCACTTAGGTGAATGTTCGAATTGCCCGGAAACCACATCCATCAAAGAAAATTTAATCAACTCTTTTGATCGAGAATGTATTGAGGAGTTAAAATTTGAATCTTGGCTTCAGACTGAAAGATGCACACTGAAAACCATAATTTTAAATGCGGATGATTTTGTGGAAGAACTGTGTAGAGGATTGCTAAATTTGAGAACCCATGACTTTTTAGTCAAAGAGCAGTGGTCATTCTTCAAGGACTTGAAAACACATTTGAAGTCTGGTGAATTCATTATTTCATTGGATTTCGCAGAGAAAATTAAATTTTACTAAATTATTCATCTTTTTATTATTATTATTATTATTATTATTATTATTATTATTATTATTATTATTATTATTATTATTATTATTATTATTATTATTATTATTATTATTATTATTATTATTATTATTATTATTATTATTATTATTATTATTATTATTATTATTATTATTATTATTATTATTATTATTATTATTATTATTATTATTATTATTATTATTATTATTATTATTATTATTATTATTATTATTATTATTATTATTATTATTATTATTATTATTATTATTATTATTATTATTATTATTATTATTATTATTATTATTATTATTATTATTATATATTATATTAATTATTATTACAAATAAATAACAACATTAAATTATTCAACATTTCCATAGAAAAAAAGTGATTTTTATTCCTGAGGTTAACATATTATGGGTATTACAGTATCGAGGCTATGAAATTTTAGTTGGGTATGTTACATACCATCGGAAAGGCTAATGTGTCTAGTTTCTCTGCGTAAGTTTAATTTTTAAGGTTTACACACAAATATGAAAAAAATTAAAATAGTGCAAATTTAAAAACCTTTGTCTTGAGTTACAAAACATTTATTTTGATAGATATCCCACTCGCATCCCACTAAGCGACCAAAAAGGGTTTAAAGGAAAAGACCTAATCTTTTTTTTGAGAAAAAAAAATTAATAAAAAAAGAGTCCATTTTGGAAAAAAAAAGTCAAAAAGGTTTTTGATTTTTCAAAAAAAAGTAAAAAATTGTTTGTCTTGAGTTACAAAACATTTTTTTATAGATATCCCACTCGCATCCCACTAAGCGACAAAAAGGGTGTTAAAGGAAAACACATAAGCTTTCTTCTGAGCAAAAAAAAAAAATTAAACAAGTAAGAGTACTATATTCGGCCGTGCCGAATCTTAAATACCCTCCACCTAAATATGATGGTATAAAAGCTGAAATAATATAACAATTGTTAGAAAGACTAGTTTACGCAGAAGATATTTTATTTCAAATGTACAAAAAATTCCATCTAATTCAGCAATTTATAACTCAAATTCCTATTAGAACGTTTGACACAGTTAATTATTGTCTTTTAATTGAGAAATTGTCGTCTAAACTTAATTTTTCTAAATCTTCGTGTAAATTATTATTTTCTTACATAGGTAACCGTTAACAGTTTGTTGGAACTGGGTTAAACGATCTACAATATCTGAGTGTCAAAGTGGCGCACAGTGGTATGAGAAAAAAAAGAGGGAAATAAATCTGTAACTTCTAAACCCTTAGTCCGATTTTAATGAAATTTCACATGCGCAAAGGGGAAGTGTTGTCGAGTTTAAGTCAGGACCTCATGAAATGAAATTTAACAATTTATATACTTAATAATTAGTTAATACGTTTGGATCAACATTTTTCCCTTTTAACCTTAAGTGAAGAAACAGAGTATAAAAAAGGGTATACAAATATATTTAGACAAATTTCAAAATATTTGGTTGTGGGTCTTTTGCGGGAGCTATGACCTATTATGATTCGATTGTCATAAAATATTTTTACGTGATTTTTATGTATTTATATGAGAGCTGTGGCCAATTATGGACAAAATTCAGTATTATGATTTTTGAATACAAATTACTGATCTGTGTACCATTTTGGTTAAATATATGGATGCTATGACCTATTATGATCCTAAGTATTTAAGGGCTTTTTTTGTAGAATTTCATATAAACAACGCTATTAACAAGAGTGGACCTTATGTGGGAGCTATGCCGAATTATGCACCAATATTTAAAAAATCTTGTAGTACGATTCTTGGATACAAATTACTGATCGGTGTAAAATTTTGGTTGAGTGTAGATTTTTATGGATATTTGTGCACGGTAATGTGTTTTCCTGAAGTAGTTCTTATATGGAGGTTATGACCAATTATGGGCCTATCATCATAAAATTTGGTACATCGACTTTTGTATATATTGAATAAATTTGTTTTAAATTTCAACCTGATAACTATATTTGTAAGAAATTTATGAGGATTTTAGGGATTTCCGGGAGTGGACCTTATATGGGAGCTATGGTTAAATATGGACCGATATTCACAAAATCCAGAAGTATGATTACTGGATTCAAATTACTGGATCAGTGCGTAATTTCATTTTGATATCGATATGTTTTTAATACTTTTTAAGGTTAATATCTTTTTTCGGAAATGGGCCTTATAGGGGAGCTATGACCAATTATCGGCCAATCTGCATAAAATTTGGAACAGTGATATCTATATATATGAGTATAATTTGTGTGGAATTTTAGCATGATAAATGTATTTATAAGAGATTTATGAGTACTTAACTGATTTTTGAAAGTGGACCTTATATGGGAGCTATGGTCAAATATGGACCGATATTCACAAAATCCAGTAGTATGATTTCTAAATATAAACTATGGATGTGTGTGAAATTTTGTTTTGATATTGATATTTTTTAGATATTTATGTAGGTTATTGTGTTTTTCGGAAGTGGTCCTTATATGGGACCTATAACCAATTATCGGCCGATCTTCGTAGAATTAGGTACAGCGATTTTGGTATATATGGGGATTATTCATGTTGAATTTCAATTTGATAGCGATATTTATAAGACATTTATGCTTATTTATGAGATTTTCGGAAGTGTACTTTATATGGGGGCTATGGTCAAATATGGGCCGATCCACGAAAAATTTTGCAATATAATTTCTTTTACCACGAAACTTATTTTTGCTGAATTTCATGTGGATATTCCTATTTTGTAGGCATTTATAGACCATAGAACCTTATTTCGGGAAGATATTTGTATGGGGGCTAGGAGAAATCATGGACCGATTCTTATAATTTTCACCAGAGTTACTCCTTTTATCATAAAAGTAACGAGTGCAAAATTTTATGATATTAGCTGCAATATATTTACAAAAAATGTCCAAAAATATGTGAAAATTATCAATTTTTTTTTGAGGTTGTCCCACATTTTCATTCATAACTTTGGTTCCACTGTACCGATTTCGCTGATTTTCAATACTAAACTGCTTAGGACAATAATAAACATTTTTCTTGCAACTCTACTAAGTTTGTTTGCGTATTTTGGACGTGAGCGTGTTTTACACAGACGGACAGACGGACAGACAGACGGACATGGCTCAATCGACTTAGAATTTCATAAGGATCAATAATATATATACTTTGTTGGGTCTCAGATGAATATTTCTCAATGTTACACACGGAATGACAAACTTATATATACCCTCATTCACCACTTATGGTGGTGGAGGGTATAAAAATGGGTCCATTTTTTTAAAAAAAGTCAACAAAGTTTTTGATTTTGCAAAAAAATTCAAAAATTTTAAATCTTGAGTTACAAAATATTTTTTTTGATAGATATCCCACTCGCATCCCACTAAGCGACCATATAGGTCGCTTAGGAAAAGACCTAAGCTTTCTTAAAAAAAATAAAAATAAAAAAATAAAAAGGGCCCATTTTGAAAAAAAAAGTCAAAAATATTTTTGATTTAAAAAAAAAAAATCAAAAATATTTTATTAAATTTTTTTAATTTTTTTTTCGAAAGATTGCATAAATAGCTATCTAAACTATTTGGGACACATTTTGCTAAGAACAATAGGTAATAAGTTATATGGATAAAAAAAAACACCTGTTTGACCTCCTATAACTCAGAGAGTTCTTGACCGATCTTGTTGAAAAATGGTGTCCGAATTACTATCCAATAGAACTAACATTGGTGCAAATTTCATCGCGATCGGAAGACATCGATTTCAAAAGTTGGTTCACTTGACGTGAAATGCCCCATATATAGATTACAACTATTAAATTGAACTTAAGAAATTAGTTATTTAACTCACCAGAAGGATATGTCTTTTAGAATGACTTTTTGGGGTCAATAATCTTCCGCATACGACACAAAAAGCTAGTTAAGTAGCTTATCAAGTAACCAGTTTGGTAGCTAGTAAGGTAACTGACTCTATGTAACCGGTATGTGAATCCAATATGTTGACTACTTTGGATCAACTATAAGACAGTCTCAATGTAATCAAAAGGAGACAATTGACCCCCTGCCTAGGACATGCCCGTGTTAAAATGGCTAGTCACCTGGCTATTGAAGTGACTAGCTCCCATCCTGGGATAGAATGCGCATCATGTATAAAGAAAATTTCTTATGGCATTACGACCCGCACTCATATAATTTCTCTCACGAATTTTGCAAAGACAATTTGTTGTTGGTTTGTGTCAGTGATGTTAACTTTTTAATTTTGATTACCGTACATCCCTAAAAAAAATTACCGTTTTTTAAGTAAAATTACCGTATCCAAAGTTTTGTACAAAAATAATAATATTTTCTTATTGAAACAGGTTTATTTTTATAATTCAATATATCGATGGCCTTTATTCAAAACTCTCTATCTTAAAAAAAAAAACTTTTCAAGAAAGCTAAAAAACTGTTTTTTTCGCGTATTACTTGAGTTATTAAAATTCGGTATGCAACAATTATTATTTTTAAACAACTACTGAATCCCATATATAATTGGTTTTTAAAATTTTGCATTATTGAGGATTTTGAATTTTAATAGAATTAAATTATTTTGATTTCATTTATGCCATCTGTCAGTTTTTAACGTGATTTATTTAAGATAACGGCTAATAATACAACATAAGATAAAAAACACTTTAAAAGTAGACATTTTTTTAAGCAAACTCCAACTTTAACCATTAATTTTTATGCCATGGAAATTATATTTTTCAAAAACAAAAAGGTAAAATATTTTCATGGTAATTAATTTTTTTAAATGATTGAAAAATGTAAAATTCATGTTCAGCATTCAAAAATTAGTAAGAAAACATAAATTGCAAGAAGAAATTATTCCAAAAAAAATATTTGAAAATTAATTATTTGAAAATATAGAGGCTTTTCGGAAAAAATTAATTGTATAACATAGTGAAATAAAACAGCAAAAAACAATATGTTTGTAAGAAATTCACACCATAGCTATGCATAGATGAGGGCTGTTTTACTGAACATTTTACCATCAAAAAGTAATTTTCGTGAATATCAAAGATAGAGGCGGTAGTTGGTTACCGTCATCCTCAAAATTTTATGTTTACTAGGATCGCCTGGTGGTCGACGCTCGACCACTTTTAAAACGCTTATTACCACTTTTATTGAAAAAATTGTTAACGAATTTTTTATTGTTTTGTTTTTCAAAATAATTTAAAAAAATTGAATGAAAAACATTATTGCTTTTGGTACGTAAACTTTTTTAACGACCGCGAAAAAATAATAAACTGGTTTTTCATATTTTGTTAATTCTCTATTCGACTATGCTATGTGAATTTGCATATTTGCAAAAAAATGTCAAAAGTTATATCCCTATTGTGCATATCTAGAGTAAATAACCTTTAAAACCATGCATGTTTCATCAATATTGGTGGACAATACTTAAAAGTGTACCACAAAAAAACATGTGGCCTATTAAGATATAAGATTTTAATGAGAAATATGTATATCATATGTAGACACATTATGGAAATATAACTTTTGGATATAATTCTTAAAAATTTAAACTTTTTAAAATTACCGTACAAATGTAGAAATTACCTGCCTACCGTACGGAGGACTTAATTAACGTACAATACGGTAATTACCGTACGGTTAACATCACTGGTTTGTGTTCTCACTTAGAGAACTGAAGAGAGCAAAAATCCACATGCATTAATACATACACATGTTTACTGTTTTTACCATCCAGCGTTGCCGCTTTGGTCCAATTGGACCAAAATTGGTAGTTTCAAGTTAACAAATTGACTTTTGGTAGATTGGTTGGTTTGTTCCGATATTTGTCGTATTTTGATATGCTACGATATTTCTGAATACATCAGTATTTTTAAGAACAAAATAATTAAAATAATAACGAAAAACTACTTATATTAAGCCAAAATAATAAAACTACATATTTGCAAAATATGAAGATATCATTTTCTTAAATATTTAGTTTAGTCAGGTAAATGTGTATTTATTTAGTAGTGTTGAGTTCAAAAAATGACAAATAATATGAGTTAAACTCTGCTTCAATATTTCAGTTTCATCTGACACTTTAAATATCCAATTATGGAAATTAGGACGCGTAATTTATTTCTATATGAAACTTATTTGTGTTGAATTTTTTCGGGATACCAACACTTTTAGGAGTTTTATGGGAGTTATTTGTAAAAATGTTATTTAATATCTATATAAATCAAGCATTTATGACGGATAATGTCTTATTTCTGGAGAACATTTATATGGGGGCTATGTGAAATACATGGACAACCAGCTAGACAGACGCATGGAAGGACATCGTTAAATCGACTCAAAAATAAAATCTCGAAAACTGAACGATTTTAACGTATTTATGATTGTAGTGTTATTAAATAACTTTCTTAATCTGGGTAATTTTATAGCAGCAATAATATAATTTTTAGTTAACTATTAATTTTGAAACGAATCAATATAGCATTTCTCAAATATTTTAAATTTGGTAGTTTTTAATTAGAAATTTGGTAGGAAAAATATTTTATGAGTGGCAACGCTGTTACCATCCAAAGTGAGTATGTGTGTGTGTGTGTTTTTTTTTGTTATATAAAAACAGGTTTTTGATATTTGTTACTTGAATGTGCTTTGTTTTCAAACAATTTATGTGCAAACAACCAACTGAAGGACTAATGCGACCAATTGTGTAATTGTAGGGCAAGAATATATGTTTTATTTTTGTAAAAATTAAACTATATCGATTCGCACCGAACGATTTTAACATATTTATGATTGTAGTGTTATTAAATAACTTTCTTAATCTGGGTAATTTTATAGCAGCAATAATATAATTTTTAGTTAACTATTAATTTTGAAACGAATCAATATAGCATTTCTCAAATATTTTAAATTTGGTAGTTTTTAATTAGAAATTTGGTAGGAAAAATATTTTATGAGTGGCAACGCTGTTACCATCCAAAGTGAGTATGTGTGTGTGTGTGTTTTTTTTTTGTTATATAAAAACAGGTTTTTGATATTTGTTACTTGAATGTGCTTTGTTTTCAAACAATTTATGTGCAAACAACCAACTGAAGGACTAATGCGACCAATTGTGTAATTGTAGGGCAAGAATATATGTTTTATTTTTGTAAAAATTAAACTATATCGATTCGCACCGAATTATAGTTCCATTTTTTAGGTAAGTAAAATAAAAAATGTTCGTTTGGGAATTTACATTGAAACGAGAATAAAAAACTAAAATTGTTTTTTGTTTTCAATATAAATTATTATTTTCAAAAACAGGCAGTGAAATTATTGTGCAATTATTTCACGGTTTTTAATGTTTCACCGCTACTAATTTCATATTTTCGCACACATTTTTACAAAACTTCCCATATGTGCTCTATTCTGGTGACTGTGGTAGTGAATATAGTTGTCTTGGGGCATACATAAAGAAGCCTGTCTCGAACAACGTGCGCAGTATGCTTAGGGTCGTTATCTTGCTGGAAAATCCATTGATTTTCCAGGCCCAATCTATCAACAGATGCCTTCAGACTTTGTGCCAATATGTTTTTATATTGATAGCGGTCCATGTAACCCTCGACAAAAATCAAACGACCAACTCCAGATGACGCCATGACACCCCAAACCATAACGTTGGCTCTACCATGTTTGACTGTAGGTATAATATTCTTTGGATCAAGTGCAGTGTTTAGTTTTCTCAAAACTTTAGATCGGCCATCACTTCCAATAATATTATACTTACTTTCGTCGGTAAATATAACATGATTCCAAAAATTCATACCCTTGTCCGTATGAGCTTTAGCAAACTCAAGCCGAAGTTTACAATTCTTCGCTGAAATGAGTGTTTTTTTCGTGCTGTTCTGCTATTAAATTCATTATGTAAAATATTTATAATTGTTCGTGGAGTAACAATTTTATTGGAAAATTTTTCGATGTGTTCCGCCAATTTTGAGGCGTTTATGTTCGTATCCTGGTTCACTACTTTCAAAATACTGATAATATCACGTCTCGAAAGCTTCTTAGTTCTGCAAGATCTTGGCTTATTTTCGGTTCTAATGGTGTTATTATAATTTTTTATGATCGTGTGTACAGTAGCCGACTTAATTTTGTTGTCTTAGCAATTTATCCATAAGATTTATTTTCCTTTCGGAGATTTACTACCATATTCCGAAATGGAATATGAATCTTGTTTCAAGTTGCAATTTTCAAGGATAAAAATTCAAAAAAAATTCTTTAAATATCATTTTGTCCACTAAAATAATTGTAATGCTTGTAAATTTAAATAAATCAACAAAATTAAATGTTATTTTTTTTCTATGTTTTTAATATTATATTTGATGTTAGAAGATACTACGTTGTATGTAGACTTTTTTCCTGCTATTATTATGTTTTTCCCGAATAATTTCTATGTTACATTTTTTTCATATTCTTTTTTACTTCAAACAGTCTTAATTATAAATACCTTAAACATAGCTATAACATCTTTTTCAATTTTCGCCACTAATTCTCTAAAACTTCAAAATCGTAGGGTGTATTTAGACTTTTTTCCTTGACTGTATATTTTTCAGTTATTTGAATGGGTTATAAAAAAAACAATATCTTAATGAAATATGAAAAACAAGTCATACTCATTTTCCTTTCAAAAAAAATAATATGAATCTATTTTATAAAATATTTCAGTTTCAAAGCTGCAGTGAAATATTACACAGAAAAATGTTTCTACATAAATAGTATGATTTGATTTCATTGATTTTCAATTCATAACATTTATAAATTATTTCATAAATAGTATGATTTTGTTCATATTTATTGTTTTTGTATAATAAGGAGGCATACAAAAATATTCAATTTTCATTTATATTTTTATGTTGTTTCAAAATGTTTTAAGTTTTCCAGGGAAAATTTTCTATATTTTATGATTTTCAGCTTCAGAATTACACTGCATTTTTTGAAGCAGATGAAATGCTTTAATGTTAATGCATGTTTAATGATATTTTTACGTTTCAGATTTTGTTGATTAATCTTGAATGATTGGTCAATATAGGGCTATTGTACAAAAATATTTGAACTAAATCATTACCTAATGCAATTTATTATAAAATATCAACAAATTTATGTAAAAAATTCGGTCATGTACAATTTTATAATATTGTTACGAAATTGTACTTGAATTCAAATATAAAGATTTTAAATGCTGATTTAAAAGTAGCATAATGCTTTCAAATAACAGTGCTGTAATAGCAAACTGTAACATATCTGTGGGCATTATTAAATAAAAGCTTTCAGTTGACCATTGATCGTAAGTTGGCAATGCTGTTTGCTGTGACCGTATATTCGAATTCGAATATTCAGTTAAAGAACATTGTAGAAAGTACACCACAGATGGCGTATGTATTAGTATGATCTAGAATATTCGAACTTTGACAGTTAAAGAACAATCTAGAGTGCAGATGGCAGTGTTATAAATAGTGGCAGAGGTTGCAGTCGTTAGTCAGTTTATCAGAGACGCTATTCGAATAAACATCAACTGAGTGCCTTAAAGTGTGCTGTATTTTTCAAGTGAATTCGTTTACATTATAAAGTGTCTGTATTTCTGAGAATTTATAAACGTATATAAAAAACATTGAGTGGCTATTTAATTCTGTTGTTGTTGTACATTTGAATAAATAAAGAGTTGTTACCATTGTTACTAAACGATTTTAGTTTCAATCAAAAGTATCCGGTTTATTTAAAGGAAATAAACCAGCGTTTTGAAAAGGTTAAAACGTAACAATTGGTGTCAGAAGTGGGATTGCAAAATAATAAGCATGAAGTTTGAGGAACTAAAAGTTGAATAACTCAAGAAAAAATTGAGTAGTTGCAGCTACCAACAGCAGGTAACAAGGCAGAATTGCAGAAGACATCGGTGCTTACGAATTCGAGTATAAGGAAGAAATGGAAGTTTCTACACGTTCAGCAACAAGCAGCATGGATTTAAGCACAATCTTTGCGGCTATGATGGAAAAGATGGAAAGAATGCAAATGAAACTTCAAGAAACTTCTAAAGTAAACAACGAGAAACTTCTTGCTGAAGTTAAAGAAGAAAATAAAATAATGGAAATGAAATTTGAAGAAACTTTTAGAGCGACAGAAGAGAAGCTTCAGCAAATATCGGTAGTTATAAACAGCAGAGTGGATGGCGTTGAGAAAAAGGTGTCCGACTTAGAAAGCTGTTTAGAAATACAAGCCATAGACGTCAATAAAAAACTCTCCGACTTAGAGATTGGTGTCGACCATAAACTGCTCTATCTGGAAATGAAAATTAATAATCTTCAATGCCAAGACGGACCGGTGCGAGTTATTTCAGAAACATCGAGAAGAATAAAGGCTCCTAGTTTTGATGGCACCACACCATTTAAATATAAAATGAAGGCAAAATAGAACAATTGGACAGGCTTGAAAATTATTTTTACTAATAAGTTTGTGGGCTGCGTATAGGTATCTTAAAAAAAAAATTATAAAAAAATGCAACTGAAAACAAGAGAGCATTGTTGGCAAAAATTTTATTTTATAATACTACCTGTTTCAATCAATCCATTATTTTGTAACCATTTCCAAAGGGTTTTTATGGTACATGTAAAAATTGCCAATGCAAATTTCATGGAAAGTGTTTTTCAATATATGTATGCGTGGAAAACCCCAAACATGATTGAATGGTATTGATTTATTGCCTTTTTCAAACAAAACTCGTATATGCGCATTTCCAGCGAAAAGTCCACCCAGACCGAAAAATTAAAAGTTAACCAACAGTACTTCCTTTTTTTAATTATTTAAGATAAATATTCAAAATTAACTAAATAAAAGAGTGCAAAGCTTTCCTGAGTTGCGATGGCGAGACACCGGTTTTCGTTTTGGTCAGTTGTGTTTTATTTCTAAGGGCATATTCTCTTTACAATTTATATTTCTAGAAGTAAAGTTGAATTCACCCATGAGTTTCACAAACATTTTTTGTTCGGAACAATTTTTTTTTATATGTAGTTTGACATTCTATTTTTGAGAGAGACTTCAAACTACATATAAAAAAAACAAGTAAGAGAGCTATATTCGGCTGTGCCGAATCTTATATACCCTTCACCAAATTATACTTAAAAATATTTTTTTTGTAAATATTTTTATTTAAACAAAATCAAATTTTTTTTTCTAATGTTTTAAAATTTAAAAAAAAAAAAAAAATTTCCAAATGGTTTTTTAATTTTTTTTAAAAAATTTTTTTTTTAAATTTCTTTAATTAATTTGTTTGGAAAAAGAATTTATGACAAAAAAAATTTTTGATGAAAAAAAATTCGGGTTAAAAATTTTTTCCGATTTTGTCCCAGTATGTCCAACTTACTATGGTCTTATATACGTCGTTGCAAAGGTCTTTGAAATATCTATCATTAGATATCCATATTGTCTATATTAATGACTTAGTAGTAATCCAGATATAGGTCAAAAATAGGTCAAAAATCGAGGTTGTCCTAGTTTTTTTCTTATATCTTAGCCATTTGTGGACCGATTTTCTCGATTTTAAATAGCGACCGAGCCGGAAGAATTTCGGAGATATTGATGTATGAATCGTGTATGTAAGTTATTTGGGGGCTTCGGAAAGTTGATTTCAACACACAGACGGACAGACGAACATGGCTATATCGATTCCGCTATCTATAACGATCCAGAATATATATACTTTATGGGGTCGCAAATGAAAAATGTGGAAATTACAAACGGAATGACAAACTTATATATACCCTTGCCACTCATGGTGAAGGGTATAAAAATTGTTCCGAACAAAAAATGTTTCAGAAACTCATGGGTGAATTCAGCTTAATTGTTCTAAAGCACTCTTGCCGAAAAACCTTTGATATAACAACAGCAACCGTAATATAAATCCAAATAAGCAAACAAATAAAAATTAACGGTAAAATTTTGATTTGCTTTTAATGATACTTTAAGATAATGTCACGCCAGACAAACAAAGGTATATTCTCTTTATTTCTACGCTGACGATCGCAAGTGCGTGAATTTTTGTATTTAAACAAAGGTTTATAAAATAAACTAATTACAGAAAAAAATAGGTTATTAAACAAATAGTTAATTTTATATTAATTTTCAAAAGTGTGTAACGTCACGCCAGATTATATGTAAAAAACCGTAAAATGTAAGAACAATTTTGTTTGAAAAAGAATAGTGAAGGCAGTCCGCAAGGCAATCAGTAATACAGATGCAAACAAAACTTGGGAATTTAAGGACGAAGCTTAGCCCCCATACAAACGTCCTCCGAAATATGACTTTATCGGTAATAAATATTTAATTTATATAGGTATCTTAACAAATTTCGTTCCAAATAAGTTTTATACATAGTGAAGTCATGTCACATAATTCCATGATGATAGGTCCATAATTAGTCATAGCTCCCATATAAAGCCCATATTCAAAAATCACTTTAACGAACATAAATCTCTTAAAAAAAATAGTTAACCACATAGAATTCAACATAAATAAGTTTAATGTAAACATAAATCACTCGACCTAATTTCGTGACGATCAGTCTATATTTGGTCATAGCTCCCATATAAGGCTCACTTCCCGAGCATCTATATATTAAAAATGTTGAAATCTAAATATAATTTAACTAAAATAAAACATAAAACTTATATATATTATAATAAATATATTTTTATAATTTTCTTATATTTATATATTTTTCTTATTTATTAACCAAAAAATATATCAAATGAAAATTTAAGTAACGTAACGCCATGTAACGTCACGCCAGATACTAAAGCTAATAAATATAAAAAACGAGGGTTTTAAATTTTATGATTTGGAAAATAAATTTATATCATTCCAAATCCTACTACAAAAGGTTTAATACAAAAAGTCTTGCCCAATTCGAAGAGTTATGCAATTTTGTAATGTAACACAAACCGCACTTCTGTTTTTGGTAACGTAACGCCATCGCATATTTTTACTAATATCTTCAAATCCTTAGGGTCAATTGTGTTAATATTTTTACTGAATCATTTATTTTAAATTTTGTCGTACAAATATAACGTCACGCCATAATGGAATTGCCCATATGTAAATTTTTGGTGTTTTTTAAAAATCTTTAAATGACTATCGATAATTAATTCCCATATTTTATTCAAGTCCTATTCAAAAGTAAAAATCTACAAACATATCCTAAAAAATCGCCACAAAGAAGTACGAAATGAATTTACTATTAAACATTTATAAAAACATATCTTTCGATTTTCTTATTTTTCCGTCATTATTTTTGTATTAAATATATCAATTTCTGCCTTCATCAATACTCCACATGTTCAACAAAATCGGTATATTGTATATGTACATTAGGGTGGCCCTTAATAAACGAAAGTTGGATTTTGGCCATTCTCACCCTCCAGTTTGGTGAACATTAGCAAAAAAATCATCCTGAAAGCCCTCTGAAGTTTTGAGATGCATTTACAAGGGGAAAAAATGCATTTTTTTCAGTTTTTGTAAAAATTTTGCCATTAAAAAATTACTTTTGTAATTTAATTTAAAAGAATCGAAATGTGTACGTAATTGTCGTTCTAATGAGACATAAAAAACAGAAATCGGTCAAAAAATGTTAAAGTTATTAAAAATTCGCCAGGCCATTAACGTGTCTCAGGCCACTAGAACATGAAATGTAGGAACAAAATTAACATATTTTGAGAAATATTAAAATAAAAGCTCATTTTTACTTAAAATATGTCCATATTTACTTGTATATGAGTTTTTGTCTTCGTAGGATACCGTTAACCTATTCTTAGGTATGAACAAAAAAATTTAATTTTTTAACGGCAGTTTCAAAACTCCATTTTCAAATTTTTAAAAATTTTGTTAAACAAATTTCAGAATTTTTTGATCATCTCATTGGGATTTATTAAGAGTATAATAGGGAATAAAAATGTGAAAAAATTATGAAAATATCTCTTATAGTTTTTCCGTACCTGCGATTTAAATTTTGAAATTTTCGAGAAAAACCAATTATTTGGCAATTTTTAGGCCAATGAGCTCTATTTCCTTACTCTTATGAATTTTAAGTAAAACCTATTCAGAATATTATAGTCCAGATAATTCAAAATATACTCTGAAACTTCTACTAAAATCGGAAGACGTTAACCCTTAAATCGTGAAGGTCAAAGGTAAAATTTTTCAATATTTGGAATTTCTCTTGGAAAGATTTCGAAATGATCGAAATGTTGTATATTTTTGGGCCGATTTTGATGAAGTTTAACAAAAATATAACATAAGCTCTAGGGTTTATAATAACAGCACAAGAATGGAAATTAACGCTTAATGGCACTTGGGGTTAAAATGACACCAAACTTTTAAAATCATAATTTTTTATGGTTTTAGAAGTTTGGGGTCATTTTAACACCAAGTGCTATATAGGGTTAATTTTAATTTTTCTGCTGCTTTTGTAAATACTAGGCTTTCTGTTATATTTTTGTTAAATTTCATCAAAATCGGCCCAAAAATATACAACATTTCGAACATTTCAAAATCTTTCCAAGAGAAATTCCAAATATTGAAAAATTTGACCTTTGACCTTCACGATTTAAGGGTTAACGTTTTTTGATTTTAGTAAAAGTTTCAGAGTATATTTAGAATTATCTGGACTATAATATTCTAATTAAGTTTTGCTTAAAATTCATAAGAGTAAGAAAATAGAGCTCATTGGCCTAAAAATTGCCAAATAATTGTTTTTTCTCGAAAATTTCAAAATTTAAATCGCAGGTACGGAAAAACTATAAGAGATATTTTCATAATTTTTTCACGATTTAATTCCCTATTATACTCTTAATAAATCCCAATGAGATGATCAAAAAATTCTGAAATTTGTTTAACAAAATTTTTAAAAATTTGAAAATGGAGTTTTGAAACTGCCGTTAAAAAAATTAAATTTTTTTGTTCATACCTAAGAATAGGTTAACGGTATCCTACGAAGACAAAAACTCATATACAAGTAAATATGGACATATTTTAAGTAAAAATGAGCTTTTATTTTAATATTTCTCAAAATATGTTAATTTTGTTCCAACATTTCTTGCTCTAGTGGCCTGAGACACGTTAATGGCCTGGCGAATTTTTAATAACTTTAAAATTTTTTAACCGATTTCTGTTTTTTATGTCTCATTAGAACGACAATTACGTACACATTTCGATTCTTTTAAATTGAATTACAAAAGTAATTTTTTAATGGCAAAATTTTTACAAAAACTGAAAAAAATGAATTTTTTCCCCTTGTAAATGCATCTCAAAACTTCAGAGGGCTTGCGGCACGTCTTAACCCCAACCGATTTACCTAAAATTTTTTCAGGATGATTTTTTTACTAATGTCCACCAAACTGGGGGGTGAGAATGGCCAAAATCCAACTTTCGTTTATTAAGGGCCACCCTAATGTACATGTTCGCAAACTCTAAAATTTTTTAAGGTATTTCGTACATTTTGTAGCGTATGTGTAAATTACATGTAGATGTACAGTACAGTACGGTATGTTAGTGATTTGTTTTCGAACTCTGCTCCCGCGCATGTATTTTTTATTTAAAATATATTGCTTTTCGTCCACATGCGCATTCTATATTATTTATATTCTTTGCTGTAAGCGTCTTTAAATGACTTGCCACATTTATCACAACAAGGCTTCCGGGCAACTTCATTAGCCCGATGTTCTCGCATTACGTGCCACATTCAGCAGATTTCAAGTGCTGATATTTTATTTACACAAATTATTTTGATATTTAAATTTCAATGTTTATTTTTGTTTTTTTACAATAATATATATAGATGGTCTCTCAAACTCATTACTTACATATATAGAATATGTGTCGCCGAATGGCTCATAATCGAGCATAAATGTTATTAATTGTTTTTATTTATTCGTCTTTATTATTTCATTATTTGTCTTTGTATAGTTTTGTAATTCATTTAAAATATTTATTTGAAGTTATATGACGTCCTGTGAGCCGCCTTTATGTTTTGTTTATTTGTCTTATTTACCTATTTGTTAGTGAAGATTATGTATTAGTTGTTGTTCTTTTTTACGTTGCTCTCACTGCAGTGCTTTTGTTTCGTTGAGTTGGTACCGTTATTTTTAATGTGTTATACATTTGGTATATCGAGTTATTTGTGTTGTTATACCAATGTTGAAATTAAACACGATCATTAATATTTTAACTTATATTTATTAAAATAAATTTTATAATTTATTACAAAGTTAATTCTTTACCAACCGGTCGCAGCAAAAGTTAAAAGGAAATAGGAAGATGCATACACATGTCAGAGTGCATGCCATTGCAATTTTTGCATACCGGTTATTGATGATAGTAGGTAATTGTGACAGGGTGCCACATCACTCCCCTCGCTAGAACAAGGTCATCTAAATCTTACTGGAAGTTTTATTCGTCTACCGCTAGTAGTTGACTTAGAATCAGCTTCAGTTATGTTGGTGTTTAAGGAGTAAGATGCTTCTGTGTCGTTGCTGAGATCATCCGGAACAGGTGATTCTGGAGCGGAAAACTGACTATCTTCAGTAGTGTGTGGAGTGTTGGGCGCTAGATATTCTGCCAGAGATTTTGTTGTTATTTCAGGTAGGCTAGTATTTTCAGACGTTGGTAAAAAACATGGCTTTAAACGATCGATGCTAATATTAGTTTTCCGACCACGCATTAATAATGTGAAATACTTTTCAAAACGTTTTAAAATTTTAAATGGACCATCGTACGGGTGTGTGAGGGATGGACGAATTGAATCGTTACGTACAAATACGTGTGTGCTTGACTGGAGGTCTTTTGAAATGAATGTTGCTTTTGTTGTGTGATGCGCTGTTTGCGTAGGTCGTAAATTTTCCATTGAAGTTCGAAATTTTTTTACAAAGACGCTGCAGGTTTCTTTAGAATTACTTTTGAAGAGAAATTCTCCCGGAATTCTTAAAGTTGTTCCATATACGAGTTCTGCAGGCGATGCGTTTATATCGGTTTTGTAAACAACTCGAAGACCCAGTAAAATAGTCGGAAGGTGGTAAATCCATTTTGATGTATCATGGCATAAGATGGCTGCCTTTAGTGTCCTGTGCCATCTTTCTATTATGCCATTGGCTTGCGGGTGATATGGCGTAGTGCGCAAATGAGTTGCTCCTATCGTTTGGATCAGCTCAGCGAAAACTGAGGACCCAAATTGCCTACCTTTGTCGGACGTGATTCGCAATGGGACTCCAAATCTGGATATCCAATGAGTCACTAGAGCTTTTGCTACCGTTTCCGAAGTCATGTCAGGTATCGGGATGGCTTCGGGCCAACGGGTGAATCGGTCGATGACAGTTAGGCAGTAGCGTTGTCCTTCGCATAGAGGAAATGGGCCGACGATATCAATGTTTATGTGTGTGTTGACGTAGTGTGTCGCTGAATTTTCGATCGTTGACATGCTAAACAAGTTTTGACAAAATTGGCTATATATTTTTTCATTCCCGGCCAGCAGAAACGTGAAGTGTCGAAACCTTTTGTCGAAAACCTTTAGGAACATATGGTCGAATGCGAGATGTTGACGTATCACACACAATTTTCTCGTCACATCCTAAAACATAAAATTTTTTTAATATGAGTGTATTTGTTGACATACCTTGATTACGAAGAAGGTTCTGTAATTCTTCGTCTTCTTTTTGTTCGGCTGCTAAACTCGAGTAGTTTATAGTTTGCTGAACAGACTGAATTCTTGATAATGCATCAGCTGTTGCATTATCTTTACCAGGGGTGTGACGTATATCAGTAGTAAACTGACTGATGAAATCCAGTTCTTAACCTGCGTGGTGATGCCTTTTCCATTTTTTGATTGAAGGCGAATATCAAGGGTCGGTGGTCAGTAATGTTATGGCAAGATCGTCCTTCTATCGCGTATCGAAAGTGACAGATAGTCTGGTAGACGGCAGAAAACTCTCTGTCGTATGTGGAGTACTTCTGTTGAGTCTCTGTTAATTTTTTAGAATAAAAGGCTAACGGCTGCAATTTATCAAAAACTTTTTGGTGTAGTGCTCCACCTATGGCTGCGTCTGAAGCGTCAACGTAAATTACCAATTCTGCACTGGGAACGGGATGAGCCAATAATGTGGCACTGGATAACTCTGTTTTGCAACGCTCGAAGGCCGATTCGGTTTCTGGAGTCCATATCAATGGTGATGTGTCTTTATTCTTATTGCCGGTTATCATGTTTTGTAAAAGTCCCTGATAAACAATCGTGTGCGGCAAAAACATTCTATAAAAATTCATCATGCCGATGAATCTTTTAAGATCTTGCGAGCATTATGGTTTCGGATAATTTTTAATTCCGGTGACGGCCGAAGACCTTCAGGGGTGACAAGATGTCCCAAAAAAGTGATTTGGGACTTACCAAATTCACACTTTTTAACATTATTTGCTAGGTTATTGTCACGAAGGCGTTGAAATACTGCACGAAGGTCAAGATGATGTTGCTCTAACGTAACAGAAGCTACCAAAATATCGTCAATATAAGGGAATACAAAATTCATACCTCTGAACACTTCGTTTATCAGACGCTGAAACGTCTGCGCTGCATTTCGTAAACCAAATGTCATAAATTTGAATTCGAATAGTCCAAAAGGAGTACATATTGCCGTCTTTGGAATGTCCTCTTTGTGTATCGGGATTTGATGAAATGCCTTTTGCAGGTCTATTTTTGAAAATATTTTCATACCTTGTAAATTGTTTGTAAAATCTGTTAAATACGGCAGGGGGTATCGGTCTGGCACAGTTTGTGCGTTTAGTGAGCGGTAGTCCCCACACGGCCTCCACGTTCCATCATTTTTTTAACAAGATGCAATGGACTACTCCAATTGCTTTTTGAGGGCTGGCAAATTCCAGCGTCTGTGAGAAAATCAAATTCCTTTTTAGCCGCAGCCAGCTTCTCAGGCGGGAGTCGTCGTGGACGGCAAAATGTTGGTTGCCCATTCGTCTCAATCCGGTGGAAAATTGTTGATTTGTTTTGGAACCATATGGCGATAATACTGTGATGTCGTTGAACTCGTTTAAAATGTCGACAAAGGGGTCGCAAGAGTTAAATGTTTTGATGACAGATATGTCAGTGGTCGTTGATAAAGTTAGTTGGGAGTTGTGGCCGGTAACATTGTCTATTAAGCGATTGCGGCGCAAATCTATTAATAGATCATAATATTTAATAAAATCGGACCCAATTATTGGTTTTTTAACGTCGCCAATGACAAAGGACCAATAAAACTGTCGCTTTAGGCCAAGGTCTAATTTAATTCGTTTTTCACCAATGACCTCGATAGGCGAACCATTTGCAGCAAACAACATCATGGAGGTTGGACGGACATCTAAAGTTTTCGCAGTAAGAGGAAGAACAGAGACGTCAGCACCACTGTCTACTAAAAATTGTTGTTGGGTTTGTTTGTCTGTAACTTGAAGGCGAAATATTTGGCATTTAGTGGAGAACTTTTCGCTGGATTCCTCTACCGGCCTTACAAGTCAATTTGTAGACTGTGTTGATATGGTGTGTACTTGTCGTTGTTTCATTCTGCACGGACTACGACACTTATGTGCATTCCACCCATACTTTTTATGGTACCAACACTCCTCGATATTTGTATTGTTGTTGTTGCGCTCAGCAGAAGATTGGCGATGTTGTGAACGCTGTCGAGTAACAATCGGCCTACGTGAACGAGAACGTGTGGTAAATAGTTCAAATTTTTTACTTAACTCAATAATAGCTGATCGGAGGCCGTTAATTTCATCAGCAGAATCTTTTCCAATTCGGTTGATATGAGACGGTTATCCAGCAGCAAAAGTTGGCAACCGCTTTGTCCAAAGTCCCTTTAAAGCTGCTTCACCTATGCTGTTTCCTACAACACGTCGCATTTCGAAGTACAATTCCGATGGCTTTTTATCGCCAAGGGGCATTTCTGATAATAGTCTGTTGAGTCGTCGCTGTTCGCTGTCGGCAAAATGGTCTATAATCCGGCGTTTGACATATTCGAATCGGTCGGATGCTGGCAGAGATGTGATTACGTCGGTAAGTTGTGCTATAATATCGGGCTTTAGAGCTGCGAGAACGGTGGCGGCTTTTTGTTTGTCAGAGGTTATACCCAATGCGCTAAACCAGAAATCCATGGTAGTAAACCAGGCTTCGATGTTCGTACTACTCATCTCCGGGAATGGCAATCGTGCATAAATTGCTGACACGTTACTATACTGGTGGTGGCGTTCGGTCATCGTCTTGTTGTGCATGGCCACTGTGGATGCGGTTGATAAATTGTTGCTTGTCATATTGTTGGTTTTTTAATATTTTTGTTTGTTCGTGATCGGCGTTTGTTCGTGGTATATCGAGTTATTTGTGTTGTTATACCAATGTTGAAATTAAACACGATCATTAATATTTTAACTTATATTTATTAAAACAAATTTTATAATTTATTACAAAGATAATTCTTTACCAACCGGTCGCAGCAAAAGTTAAAAGGAAATAGGAAGATGCATACACATGTCAAAGTGCATGCCATTGCAATTTTTGCATACCGGTTATTGATGATAGTTGGTAATTACACATAAATAACTAGTGTCCAAATAAAATAATAATTTAAAGTAAAGTCAGTTCATAAGGGAAAAGCACTGCGAAATAAACGCACCGTGTCGCACCGCACATTACTGCAAATTATTTAAAATTGTTTGTGTCTCTTTTTTGGTGTTGTTAAATTCGCCCCTTATGAACGACCATCGCAGCCAGCGATAACAAATTTTAATTCGCACTTTTTGAGCTCATATTTGCTAAATTTTTGTGGTTTCTTGTCTGCCGGAACAAATACAAATTAATTTGGAAATAAAATAATTGTTTGAAGATTTCCAAAAGTGGTTCCTTGCCTGCCGGAACATAAAATAATTGTTTACAAATTTCCTAAAGTGGTTCCTAGCCTGCCGGAACATAAAATATTTTTTTAAAAATATTTAAAGTGGTTCCTTGTCTGCCGGAACAAATAAAATTGAATCTGAAATATTTTAAAGCGGTTCCTCTTCTGCCGGAACAAATAAAAATTAATTTAAAACATTTGGTGCTTATTTGCTGTGATTTGTGAGATTTTTGTGTGCTCTTTGAGAAACGCTTTTGATTATTTGTGGTTCATAATGCATCGCTCTCCAGCTAGAAAAAGCCAGCGATTACAGTAGTGTTTCCTCGCCTGCCGGAACAAAAATTGTTTCTCAACAAGTGGCTCCCTCGGTTGCCGGAGTTTCTTCTTTGCCTGCCAGTTCCCATGCCGCCGGAACATATTTGACTCCCTCTGCCGTTGGAGTGCCTCCACAAAATGTAAGTACCATTGACGCCACAACAATTCAGCCAACTATAATTGCTCCTTCTGTCGCCGGAACAACTTAACCAACAAAATGTTAGTGAAAATAATTTAAACTCAGTGCAGAAACTGCTTAATTTGGAAGGCCTTCAAAGCCAGATCAACATTCATCAGGCCCAGTTGTTGAATGCGCAGCGAGCGTTGTCAATTGCCACGAACGCGAATTCGACGCCGAGCTCTTCAGCCGCCATGCCACAGCCATCCAATATGGCGCCGCCAGTAACAGGTACCAGCGATGTCAACGTTGACAATTCTGCCTCAGCCAACGTTGACTGCACTGATCGTCGTACGGCATTTTCTTCGGTAAGCTGCAATGAAAATAATTTGTGTGGAAGTCAACCGCTGCCGCCAAATTTCCAATTGTCACAAAATGGTGGTTCGTTGTTAATGCATCGAAAAATGTATGATTTACCGGATTTTAGTGGCTCGCCTGAAGATTGGCCCATGTTATCAACGTCTTTTAATCAATCGACTGCTGTTTATAATTATAATAATTTTGAAAATTGTTTAAGGCTCCAAAAAGCTTAGAAAGGTGATGCCCGTGAATGTGTGAAGTAGTTGCTGATCCATGCAGATAACGTGAGTATGGTTATGGAACAATTATGTTTTCAATATGGTCGCCCAGAGATGCTTATTCGTTGCCAGCTACAACAAGTGAAAGAAATTGCGCCCATTAGTGAAAGTGCTGTGGATAAACTTGTGCCCTTTGCTTTTAAAGTGCGGAATCTTGCCGCCTTTTTGAAAAGTGCTAATCTAATCCAACATTAATGGAAGAATTGGTCGGAAAGCTTCCAATGAGTAAACGAATGGAGTGGTCCCGCTGTACCTCAACAATGAAACCATACCCAACTATTTTGGATTTTAGCAAATGGCTCAAAGATGTTGCTGATTTGGTAAGAATGGTGCAAACTACAAGTGGAAATCGTCAAAATAATGAACCAAAAAGAAAAGTTGTCCTTCATGCTGCTGATGGTCAACTTAAACAACAAGGATGCCCTATGTGCCAGGCAAATCATAAAATATTTGAGTGTAGAAAATTTGGTTCATTAAGTGTGCCTAATCGTTGGAGTGAAGTAAAAAAAATGAGGTTATGTTTTTCGTGTCTCGGTAGATTTTGCCGTTATCGAAAGACGTGTCCCGTAGATGGTTGCCTAAGAAAACATAACAAATTATTACATGATGTCAAGATTAATGATGGTGGGAAAAATGAGCTTTCATCTGAGTCGCCTGCTCCAAGTGGTTCCACAAATGAAAATGAGTCTGTTCTTAGCTGTGTGTCTAAAGCTGCAGATAAAGGTGTGTTGTTGTTCCGAGTGGTGCCAATTGTGCTTTATGGTTCCAGTAACAAATTTGAAACCTATGCGTTGTTGGATGAAGGTTCGTCGGTTACTATGGTGGACAGCTCCTTGGTGAAGAAACTGGGCATCAAAGTCAATTGAATTTAAATTGGTATGCTGGCAACGCATCGCAAGAAACGGCAGCAGTGGTTGATATGCACGTAAGTGGAATTGGTAAGCAGAGAAAATATGCCTTGCGAAAAGTTTATGGAGTTTCAAATTTAAAATTGCCGGTCCAAAGCTTCAATATGGATTTAAGTCGCCATCCTGGTTTGCCCATTAAATTATATAATGATGTTGTTCTGGGACTTCCTGATGAAATTGTGTCTCTGGATGAAAATGGTCCATATGCTGCTAACACCCCATTAGGATGGGTCGTATTTGGGAAAATGATGGGTAAGCAATCTAGCGATAATTTGTGTCTTTTGTCAGTTCAGCCAGATCCCCCGGACTTGGTATCTTCTGCATTTTGGAGTGATTAATCCTCCTTAATAAGCCAGGAAAAATTGGTTTAGTGTTTGATGCTGCCGCAACTGTTGAAGGTGTTTCCCTGAATTCTAAACTGCTAAAAGGCCCGCAGCAATATAAGCCTCTGCCATCCGTGTTATTTAATTTTCGAGTTGGTGCTGTAGCAGTGTGTGGAGACATCAACGAAATATTTCACCAGGTCCTTGTAGCTCCTGAAGATATATGCTCTCAAAGATTCCTATGGCGTGAGGACAATAGAGAACCACCTGATTTTTATGAAATGCTCGTTATGACTTTTGGTGCTGCTTGCTCGCCATGTGTATCCCATTATGTCAAAGAAACAAATGCCCTGAGATATCGTGATAAATATCCGCGTGCAGTGAAGTCAATTGTTGATCATCATTATGTGGATGACTTTGTGGATAGTTTTCCGACGCCTGCAAGGGCCATTGAGAATGCCGTACAAGTGCGCGACATTCATAAATCAGCTGGTTTTGAACTACGTAATTTTTCGTCGAACTCTTCAGAAGTAATTGTGGCTCTTTAAGGTACAGTGGAAAGTCCGGTGAATTTTTCAAACGATGTCAACCAGCTACAATCAGAGAAGATACTTGGTATGTATTCGCAACCTAAAGATGATACTTTCAGGTTCAATTTGAAGTTCCACAATGTGAATGCTGATGTTATAGAAGGTATGAAGTGTCCAACAAAACGCGAGCTGTTAAGTATGGTTATGTTATGGCTGCATTGCCCGGAGAATTAAACGAGATGTGGAATAATTGGCGCCAAGAGCTACAAAATGTCATCAATGTTAAAGTGCCTCGATTTTATTTTAGAAATGGTGTTCCTTCTCGCCTGGAACTACATGTTTTTGTCGACGCTAGTGAAGATGCATTTGGTGCCGTGTCATACTGGGGGTCTATAAATGCTTATAATAAGATTGAAGTGACTTTTGTAGCTGAAAAAACTAGATGTGCTCCTCTGAAAGCAATGAGTATTCCTCGTCTCGAACTTCAGGCTGCTGTATGGGTACAATTTTGATGGGTACAATTTTGAAGGAACATTCCATTAAGGTATCAAGAATCGTTTGCTGGAGTGATTCAAGCTCCGTTATTAGTTGGATTGGATCTGAAAGTCGAAGATACAAACCTTTTGTTGCCCATAGAATTACTGAGATACTTGATTCTACTAGCCCAGCAGATTGTAGATGGCTGCCAACAAATCTTAATGTTGCCGACGAAACTACCAGAATGAAGAGCCTGGTTGATTTTTCTGATGATTGCCGCTGGTTTAAGGGACCTAAATTTCTATACGATTGTGAAGATGAATGGCCAAAAACACGAGAAATACCTACTTGTAGCCTAGAGACAAAAGAACTTCGCCCGAAATTTGCATTGCTGGTAAATACCCCTGTTGTTTTTGAATTCAATAGATTTTCATCATATTTGAAATTAAAACGTACGATTGCCTGGGTGTTTCGTTTTATTAATCGTTGCCAAAAGAAGATTGGTCCTGAAGAAGAAAATGGTTTAACTACTGCAGAGTTAAAAAGTGCTGACATTTGTCTTTGCCGTCAGGCCCAACGAGAACAATTTAGCGCTGAAATTGAAATTATTAAAAATGAAGGTACTTTGCCCAAAAGTAGTGAATTGTATGCCCTCACTCCATATAAGGATGAAAACACATTACTTCGAGTTTATGGTCGTGTGGATGCAGCTAGTTGGTTACCATTGGATATAAGGCGTCCGATTATATTGCCGTCGTTTCATCCTGTCACCGAGTTTTTTGTGGCCCATGTACACGAAGAAATGAATCATCAAAATTTTTAAGCTACAGTTTGTGAAATTCGAAGATCATTTTGGATTCCCCGGCTTAGAAAAATTTTACGTAAACGTGTTTGTAATTGTTATATTTGCAGATTTCGTCGTACATTGCCGGTGCCACCACTTATGGGTTCTTTGCCAAAAGACAGATTGACGCCATATATTCGTCCATTTTCCTACACTGGATTGGGCTATTTTGGCCCACTTATTGTAACCGATGGTCGTTGCCATGAAAAACGCTGGGTGGCCTTATTTACTTGCCTGACCATAAGGGCCATTCATTTGGAAATCGCTTTCGATTTGTGTATTCTTGCCATACGCAATTTTATAAATCGACGTGGGCTGCCTACAAGACTGAGGAGCGATAATGGTACAAATTTTGTTGGTGCTGATAAAATTGCCAAGAGGTTCAGTGAAGTATTTGATGTGGCTCAAATTCAAGATGAACTTACATCTAAAGGTATACACTGGCAGTTTAATTGTTCACGTGGCACACTTGCCGTTGAGCCACGAAGATGAAGAACCACTAACGCCTAATCATTTCCAAGCTTGATGTCCTTGATTTGGAGTAGTGAATCGTAGCCGATCCACGGGGGTGGGGATGTCGCCGAATGGCTCATAATCGAGCAGAAATGTTATTAATTGTTTTTATTTATTCGTCTTTATTATTTTATTATTTGTCTTTGTAATTCATTTTTTTTATTTTTTTTTTTTTATTTCATATTTTGTATATTGTATCTTCACAAAATAATGTGAACTATCAATAATTTGTTCAAATCTTAAATCTAAATATTATTTTTTATTTACGTCCCACCACAGTTGGACGAAAAATTTTGTTTAATTTATAGATCCTATCATTAGGGCAGGTCTGTTGGATTCCTTCTTCTTAGTCGGATGTAGCCATTACTTCTCATTAATGTTCGTGCAAGTGGGTTTGGGTGAACTTCTAACTTTTTAAAATATGACTCCGCTTGTTTTTTTATTTAATTTTTCACCAGGGAGACACCTAGGTCCTTATGATTGTTAATATTTCTCTCATACCATGGCGCTGCTGTTATCATTCGTAATATTTTATTTTGGAATCTTTGATTTTTTTCAATATTAGAAATAATTGAATTCCATAGCACCATATGGGTTTTATTATTGAGCTGTACAGCAAAAGTTTGCAATCTAAACTCAATCTCGAGTTTTTACCAATTAGCCAGTAAATTTGTAGTAATTTTAACTTCACATGTGTCAATTTCGTATCTATATGCTTTTTCCAGGTAAGACGTCGGTCTAGATGCAGACCTAGATATTTAACTTCAGTTTGTTGAGGTATTATATGATTATTTATTAGGATTGGAGGGCACGATTCTCTACGCAATGTGAATGTAAGATGTATACATTTTTGCTCGTTTACTTTTATTCTCCATTGTTTTAACCACTTTTCTATGTCGAGTATATGGTCTTGTAACAGTACAGATGCTTCTTGGGGGTTTTCATGAATGGCTAGTATAGCTGTGTCATCAGCAAAAGTAGATATGTGTGTTCGACTGTTTGTAGGCATATCACAAGTATATAGCAAATATAGGAAGGGACCCAGTATACTTCCTTGGGGTACGCTGTGGTGAACTTATGAAGTCTACCTCTTTAAGAACGAACTTTCGATGACTTAAATAACTTTCTAGAAGCTTGTGTGTGTTCACTGGTAAGTATTGTTTTATTTTTATCGATAATCCTTCATGTCATACTTTGTCGAAGGCTTGCGAAACGTCGATGAAGAGTGCAGAACAATATTTTTTTCTTCAAATGTCTTGGATATGATTTCTACCAACCTGTGAGTTTGTTCTATGGTGTTATGTTTTTCTCGAAATTCGAATTGATGAGTTGGAATACAATAAAAATGATTCACTATCGGCTTTAACTTGTGCATTAACAGTGTTTCGAATAGCTTTGATATATTTGACAATAGGCTAATGGGTCTATATGATTCTACTTTACTGTGATCTTTTCCCGGTTTAGGTATCATTGTAACTAAAGAAACCTTCCATTCTGGTGGATAATATTCAAGGCGTAATATAGCATTAAAAATAAATAGGATTATTCTTAATGCAATTTGGGGTAGCTCAAGGAGCATCTTGTTACTGATTTTATCAATACCAGGTGATTTTTTGGAGTTTAAATGAACAATAGCCTTGACAATCTCTGAAATCTCAAAACGAAGTGGTTCAGCTGCAGTAATATGGGGTAAAGTAGGTGGTAACTCTATTATGTCGTTTGACTCGTTTGGGGAAAATACATTCTTTAGATGACTAACAAACAGGTTTCCTTTTCCAGTATCGTTTCTCGACCAGTCTCCACTAGAATAACGTAGAGGAGGTCTGCTCATAACAGGTCTTTTTAATTTTTTTGTAGCTCGCCATAGAGAGTAGTTTGAGTACTGGGTGGCATCTAAGCTCTCCAGATATTTATTAATCGATTCAGTTTTGCGTTTGTGAAGAAGCATACTGAGGCGTTTGCGACATTTTCTAAGCTCCGTTTTAAGTTGAGGGGATCTGTAGAGTTGCCACTCTCGACGAACTCTTCTTTTTTCAGCTAATAACTGTTCAATGTCTGCAGAATAGAGTCTATTGTATCTTATTTGTTGGGTTATTTGAGTGGCGTGTTCAACAGCAAGTTTTAAGTTTTGTTCAAAATTTTTGAGTTAGATATCGTTATCTTCTGGTGTTCTTAGAGATATATTTTCTGTACAGTGTGTGCTAATATATTTTCTATATTTCAACCAATTTATTTTCGTGCTTGATATTGCAGAGTGACCAGTCGGGGATACTATTTCTAGGAGGTTCAATAGAGTAACGAAGGTGGGTGAGTGATCCGAGGATAATTCTAATGAAGATTTAACCTGCATTAGTTCCATTGGTAAATTTTTTGTAACTGCTAAATCAATGACATCGGGTATTTTGCTTGGGTCAGTAGGCCAGTATGTGTAATGTCGCTTGCTATGAGAAAATGATTTTATGGAACAAGATTTAAATTTTTATGTTTTCTTTCTAAAAATGATCAAAATAATATATTTTGATTATAATAAATAATAAATAATAAATAATAAATAATAAATAATAAATAATAAATAATAAATAATAAATAATAAATAATAAATAATAAATAATAAATAATAAATAATAAATAATAAATAATAAATAATAAATAATAAATAATAAATAATAAATAATAAATAATAAATAATAAATAATAAATAATAAATAATAAATAATAAATAATAAATAATAAATAATAAATAATAAATAATAAATAATAAATAATAAATAATAAATAATAAATAATAAATAATAAATAATAAATAATAAATAATAAATAATAAATAATAAATAATAAATAATAAATAATAAATAATAAATAATAAATAATAAATAATAAATAATAAATAATAAATAATAAATAATAAATAATAAATAATAAATAATAAATAATAAATAATAAATAATAAATAATAAATAATAAATAATAAATAATAAATAATAAATAATAAATAATAAATAATAAATAATAAATAATAAATAATAAATAATAAATAATAAATAATAAATAATAAATAATAAATAATAAATAATAAATAATAAATAATAAATAATAAATAATAAATAATAAATAATAAATAATAAATAATAAATAATAAATAATAAATAATAAATAATAAATAATAAATAATAAATAATAAATAATAAATAATAAATAATAAATAATAAATAATAAATAATAAATAATAAATAATAAATAATAAATAATAAATAATAAATAATAAATAATAAATAATAAATAATAAATAATAAATAATAAATAATAAATAATAAATAATAAATAATAAATAATAAATAATAAATAATAAATAATAAATAATAAATAATAAATAATAAATAATAAATAATAAATAATAAATAATAAATAATAAATAATAAATAATAAATAATAAATAATAAATAATAAATAATAAATAATAAATAATAAATAATAAATAATAAATAATAAATAATAAATAATAAATAATAAATAATAAATAATAAATAATAAATAATAAATAATAAATAATAAATAATAAATAATAAATAATAAATAATAAATAATAAATAATAAATAATAAATAATAAATAATAAATAATAAATAATAAATAATAAATAATAAATAATAAATAATAAATAATAAATAATAAATAATAAATAATAAATAATAAATAATAAATAATAAATAATAAATAATAAATAATAAATAATAAATAATAAATAATAAATAATAAATAATAAATAATAAATAATAAATAATAAATAATAAATAATAAATAATAAATAATAAATAATAAATAATAAATAATAAATAATAAATAATAAATAATAAATAATAAATAATAAATAATAAATAATAAATAATAAATAATAAATAATAAATAATAAATAATAAATAATAAATAATAAATAATAAATAATAAATAATAAATAATAAATAATAAATAATAAATAATAAATAATAAATAATAAATAATAAATAATAAATAATAAATAATAAATAATAAATAATAAATAATAAATAATAAATAATAAATAATAAATAATAAATAATAAATAATAAATAATAAATAATAAATAATAAATAATAAATAATAAATAATAAATAATAAATAATAAATAATAAATAATAAATAATAAATAATAAATAATAAATAATAAATAATAAATAATAAATAATAAATAATAAATAATAAATAATAAATAATAAATAATAAATAATAAATAATAAATAATAAATAATAAATAATAAATAATAAATAATAAATAATAAATAATAAATAATAAATAATAAATAATAAATAATAAATAATAAATAATAAATAATAAATAATAAATAATAAATAATAAATAATAAATAATAAATAATAAATAATAAATAATAAATAATAAATAATAAATAATAAATAATAAATAATAAATAATAAATAATAAATAATAAATAATAAATAATAAATAATAAATAATAAATAATAAATAATAAATAATAAATAATAAATAATAAATAATAAATAATAAATAATAAATAATAAATAATAAATAATAAATAATAAATAATAAATAATAAATAATAAATAATAAATAATAAATAATAAATAATAAATAATAAATAATAAATAATAAATAATAAATAATAAATAATAAATAATAAATAATAAATAATAAATAATAAATAATAAATAATAAATAATAAATAATAAATAATAAATAATAAATAATAAATAATAAATAATAAATAATAAATAATAAATAATAAATAATAAATAATAAATAATAAATAATAAATAATAAATAATAAATAATAAATAATAAATAATAAATAATAAATAATAAATAATAAATAATAAATAATAAATAATAAATAATAAATAATAAATAATAAATAATAAATAATAAATAATAAATAATAAATAATAAATAATAAATAATAAATAATAAATAATAAATAATAAATAATAAATAATAAATAATAAATAATAAATAATAAATAATAAATAATAAATAATAAATAATAAATAATAAATAATAAATAATAAATAATAAATAATAAATAATAAATAATAAATAATAAATAATAAATAATAAATAATAAATAATAAATAATAAATAATAAATAATAAATAATAAATAATAAATAATAAATAATAAATAATAAATAATAAATAATAAATAATAAATAATAAATAATAAATAATAAATAATAAATAATAAATAATAAATAATAAATAATAAATAATAAATAATAAATAATAAATAATAAATAATAAATAATAAATAATAAATAATAAATAATAAATAATAAATAATAAATAATAAATAATAAATAATAAATAATAAATAATAAATAATAAATAATAAATAATAAATAATAAATAATAAATAATAAATAATAAATAATAAATAATAAATAATAAATAATAAATAATAAATAATAAATAATAAATAATAAATAATAAATAATAAATAATAAATAATAAATAATAAATAATAAATAATAAATAATAAATAATAAATAATAAATAATAAATAATAAATAATAAATAATAAATAATAAATAATAAATAATAAATAATAAATAATAAATAATAAATAATAAATAATAAATAATAAATAATAAATAATAAATAATAAATAATAAATAATAAATAATAAATAATAAATAATAAATAATAAATAATAAATAATAAATAATAAATAATAAATAATAAATAATAAATAATAAATAATAAATAATAAATAATAAATAATAAATAATAAATAATAAATAATAAATAATAAATAATAAATAATAAATAATAAATAATAAATAATAAATAATAAATAATAAATAATAAATAATAAATAATAAATAATAAATAATAAATAATAAATAATAAATAATAAATAATAAATAATAAATAATAAATAATAAATAATAAATAATAAATAATAAATAATAAATAATAAATAATAAATAATAAATAATAAATAATAAATAATAAATAATAAATAATAAATAATAAATAATAAATAATAAATAATAAATAATAAATAATAAATAATAAATAATAAATAATAAATAATAAATAATAAATAATAAATAATAAATAATAAATAATAAATAATAAATAATAAATAATAAATAATAAATAATAAATAATAAATAATAAATAATAAATAATAAATAATAAATAATAAATAATAAATAATAAATAATAAATAATAAATAATAAATAATAAATAATAAATAATAAATAATAAATAATAAATAATAAATAATAAATAATAAATAATAAATAATAAATAATAAATAATAAATAATAAATAATAAATAATAAATAATAAATAATAAATAATAAATAATAAATAATAAATAATAAATAATAAATAATAAATAATAAATAATAAATAATAAATAATAAATAATAAATAATAAATAATAAATAATAAATAATAAATAATAAATAATAAATAATAAATAATAAATAATAAATAATAAATAATAAATAATAAATAATAAATAATAAATAATAAATAATAAATAATAAATAATAAATAATAAATAATAAATAATAAATAATAAATAATAAATAATAAATAATAAATAATAAATAATAAATAATAAATAATAAATAATAAATAATAAATAATAAATAATAAATAATAATAATAAATAATAAATAATAAATAATAAATAATAAATAATAAATAATAAATAATAAATAATAAATAATAAATAATAAATAATAAATAATAAATAATAAATAATAAATAATAAATAATAAATAATAAATAATAAATAATAAATAATAAATAATAAATAATAAATAATAAATAATAAATAATAAATAATAAATAATAAATAATAAATAATAAATAATAAATAATAAATAATAAATAATAAATAATAAATAATAAATAATAAATAATAAATAATAAATAATAAATAATTAAATAATAAATAATAAATAATAAATAATAAATAATAAATAATAAATAATAAATAATAAATAATAAATAATAAATAATAAATAATAAATAATAAATAATAAATAATAAATAATAAATAATAAATAATAAATAATAAATAATAAATAATAAATAATAAATAATAAATAATAAATAATAAATAATAAATAATAAATAATAAATAATAAATAATAAATAATAAATAATAAATAATAAATAATAAATAATAAATAATAAATAATAAATAATAAATAATAAATAATAAATAATAAATAATAAATAATAAATAATAAATAATAAATAATAAATAATAAATAATAAATAATAAATAATAAATAATAAATAATAAATAATAAATAATAAATAATAAATAATAAATAATAAATAATAAATAATAAATAATAAATAATAAATAATAAATAATAAATAATAAATAATAAATAATAAATAATAAATAATAAATAATAAATAATAAATAATAAATAATAAATAATAAATAATAAATAATAAATAATAAATAATAAATAATAAATAATAAATAATAAATAATAAATAATAAATAATAAATAATAAATAATAAATAATAAATAATAAATAATAAATAATAAATAATAAATAATAAATAATAAATAATAAATAATAAATAATAAATAATAAATAATAAATAATAAATAATAAATAATAAATAATAAATAATAAATAATAAATAATAAATAATAAATAATAAATAATAAATAATAAATAATAAATAATAAATAATAAATAATAAATAATAAATAATAAATAATAAATAATAAATAATAAATAATAAATAATAAATAATAAATAATAAATAATAAATAATAAATAATAAATAATAAATAATAAATAATAAATAATAAATAATAAATAATAAATAATAAATAATAAATAATAAATAATAAATAATAAATAATAAATAATAAATAATAAATAATAAATAATAAATAATAAATAATAAATAATAAATAATAAATAATAAATAATAAATAATAAATAATAAATAATAAATAATAAATAATAAATAATAAATAATAAATAATAAATAATAAATAATAAATAATAAATAATAAATAATAAATAATAAATAATAAATAATAAATAATAAATAATAAATAATAAATAATAAATAATAAATAATAAATAATAAATAATAAATAATAAATAATAAATAATAAATAATAAATAATAAATAATAAATAATAAATAATAAATAATAAATAATAAATAATAAATAATAAATAATAAATAATAAATAATAAATAATAAATAATAAATAATAAATAATAAATAATAAATAATAAATAATAAATAATAAATAATAAATAATAAATAATAAATAATAAATAATAAATAATAAATAATAAATAATAAATAATAAATAATAAATAATAAATAATAAATAATAAATAATAAATAATAAATAATAAATAATAAATAATAAATAATAAATAATAAATAATAAATAATAAATAATAAATAATAAATAATAAATAATAAATAATAAATAATAAATAATAAATAATAAATAATAAATAATAAATAATAAATAATAAATAATAAATAATAAATAATAAATAATAAATAATAAATAATAAATAATAAATAATAAATAATAAATAATAAATAATAAATAATAAATAATAAATAATAAATAATAAATAATAAATAATAAATAATAAATAATAAATAATAAATAATAAATAATAAATAATAAATAATAAATAATAAATAATAAATAATAAATAATAAATAATAAATAATAAATAATAAATAATAAATAATAAATAATAAATAATAAATAATAAATAATAAATAATAAATAATAAATAATAAATAATAAATAATAAATAATAAATAATAAATAATAAATAATAAATAATAAATAATAAATAATAAATAATAAATAATAAATAATAAATAATAAATAATAAATAATAAATAATAAATAATAAATAATAAATAATAAATAATAAATAATAAATAATAAATAATAAATAATAAATAATAAATAATAAATAATAAATAATAAATAATAAATAATAAATAATAAATAATAAATAATAAATAATAAATAATAAATAATAAATAATAAATAATAAATAATAAATAATAAATAATAAATAATAAATAATAAATAATAAATAATAAATAATAAATAATAAATAATAAATAATAAATAATAAATAATAAATAATAAATAATAAATAATAAATAATAAATAATAAATAATAAATAATAAATAATAAATAATAAATAATAAATAATAAATAATAAATAATAAATAATAAATAATAAATAATAAATAATAAATAATAAATAATAAATAATAAATAATAAATAATAAATAATAAATAATAAATAATAAATAATAAATAATAAATAATAAATAATAAATAATAAATAATAAATAATAAATAATAAATAATAAATAATAAATAATAAATAATAAATAATAAATAATAAATAATAAATAATAAATAATAAATAATAAATAATAAATAATAAATAATAAATAATAAATAATAAATAATAAATAATAAATAATAAATAATAAATAATAAATAATAAATAATAAATAATAAATAATAAATAATAAATAATAAATAATAAATAATAAATAATAAATAATAAATAATAAATAATAAATAATAAATAATAAATAATAAATAATAAATAATAAATAATAAATAATAAATAATAAATAATAAATAATAAATAATAAATAATAAATAATAAATAATAAATAATAAATAATAAATAATAAATAATAAATAATAAATAATAAATAAATAGTTTATGATTTTGTTTGTTTTTCTTTGTTTAACAAAACTTTTGTTTAATTGCTTTTATTCTTTTTGAGGAATAATAAGCCTATCTTGTGTTTTCTTTTATTTATTTCATGTTAGTTTTTGTTGATAGAAAACAACATCAGTTTCTTTGATAGGCCAGAAATTGTCCAAATTGGATTTATTTTTAATTTTGGTAAAAACCGAAATTGACAGGTGAGATTTCCTCAATAAAATAAGTTTTTCATCATAATTTGACAAACACTTTTAATCTCAAATTTATAGATTGAAAGGGGCAAATCTGTGGTTGATTTTCTACATTTGGTTGGATTTTATATAAAAGGTGCCAATTTTTCATGGTAATATTTAATACAAAGAGAATCTCTCTTCTATTTAGTGTGACAAAATCAATTGTTTTTGTTATTCTATTTAGATTGGCACCCAATTAAATAGAGCATCTTCAGTCAGCGTCGGGATTGTGTCGTGATAGTGTTGAGTGCAAAGTAAAAAGTGTTTAAAATATATAGAAAAGAAACCTAAATTAGAAAAACAAACAATTTCTAACAAATATAATGGTAAAACCATATACATAAATTTTTAAAAAAAGAAAACATAATTGTTATAATTGCTAAAACCTTTAACTAATTAAAAGAATTCATAAAATGAAAAAAAAGAGTTTAACAACAACAAAATATGTGTT